>NC_090982.1:22048513-22367263 GCF_040807025.1 Struthio camelus | reverse complement strand
TTTCTGTCAGTCCTGAGAAGGAATAATAAAAACAAATTGGGATGAACTTTTATGTAATGTCCCAACAAGCTAGATGTGCAATTTATTATTCTTGCAGTGACTGAAATGGTATTTTTCAAAATATCCTTTTTTTCCAGTCTTTATACAATTACCTTTCTGTTTCAAGATACAGTGGTGAAAGTAGTTCTGTTGTACCTTCTCTGTACCTCTTGCCTCATAATACCTAACAGTCAAAGGACAGTTTGTAGTTTTAGCATGGGTTAGAAGAGTGAAATACAAAATGCATACTGCTGCCTTTTTCACTAGGATTTTCTGTTGTAGTATGTAAGCTGACTGAAAAATCCTACTTTTCTTCCTACTGAAAATCATCCCTTTAATTAGCATTTTAGGAGGGTGCTAAGATATTTTTTATTTCATTTTTTATATTAAATGGAGAACGTGATGCTAGATCCAGACTGTGACTTCACTTTTAGCACTCTCCTCTTACACTTCTGTTTTCTGTCAAGTTGAATTTGAATTGAATGTGTGATTCAATTGAAGTACATTAAAACATTTCTGCTAATAAAGTGACATTCCTATGGAGATATGAAGAGAAAGTATTTTCGAACCAATAGATCTTGGTATCTTCCCCTGTTTTTCTTTAGAGCTTTGATGGGGGAGGTGTGAAGGGAAATGTAAGTGGGCTTGCCTACTTTTTTGATTTGGTTTACCTTTGAATGAACTCAATTTCAAAAAAAAAAAAAAAAAGGAAATGAAGAATACTTTCTCTAAGTTTAGTGAAAACTAAACTTCCTTCACAGCTTTGGCAGCCAATATGAACATCTTTATAGTTCTTTATTTAATGTATCTGGCTTTATCATGTGAACTTTCACATAAATAGTTCACATGTAGTATCAGACTTTCTAACTAAAATAGTATTTACCTTAACTGTTCCCTCTTTAATTAAAACCCAGTAGTCCTAGATCTGAGAATTTCTCTTCCTTAAGTCATAGTGATTCCAAGTAAATAAAGTTCAAAAGCAGTAGGATTTTTTCATTCAGTTCAGTTTTATGTTCTAGCTGTAATTTAAAGTTTACTTGAAAGGTTTTTAATACTTCCCTGCTGTGATTTGGCTTTTCTAAGTGAAAGAACAGATGTGCACATTTAGAAGACAGCCTTGAGAACATAATCGTAACTTATAAATAAGGGAATGGATGTGTTAACTTATTACCAAGGGGTAAGATAGAGTGTGAATTTGTAGTACATCTACAGTAACCGTCATCCACAAATGTCTTCCGGTGATAAAAATAAGGTGGTTTCACCTTTGAAAATGATCTAGAAATCTCTCTTATATTTACTGCTGAGTAAAAGCAAGTTTTCCGGAGCATCCTCTACCAATTTGTACTCCCATACCAAAATTATAGTAAGCCACTTGAGGCCAAGATTTAATAGATGAAGAAAAGTTTATGTTGGATAATAGGCAGCGTTATAGTTAGACCAATCCAATACAGATACTTTGATTTTATAGGTACCATCTTCAGAAGTCAAGCTAGGAATGTTACGCTTTTTTCACAAAAGAGATGATGTTAAAATGAAATTTGCTGTGGCTGGGACCCAAGATTAAAAAGCCTTGTAACAGATTGTTTAGCGGATTGATTTTTTTTTATGTTTCGAGGCTTTTGTGTAGCAACCCAGCATGGTCTGAGGTGGAAGAAATCAGGATTAAACCATCTGAGTTTACTATATTCCCAAACCTTAAATACCTGGGTGACCTTTTTGGTTATCTGGCCAAGAAGTGTTTACATATATAAATAAAAGTTTCACATTTATAATTTTAGCACATAAATACATCAGTGAATTGCAATGTAGCTGAAAATCCAGTGTTTGCTTTTAGCTCTGAGTCTTTGGGGACAGCTCTTACCTAGTACTACCCTTAGATTCAAAGACTTAATTTAATTTTTCAGTGCTAAAGTCTCTTCCTTCTTTCTCTCTTATTTCAGGATGTTTTTGTATATAGACATGAACTTGCTCTTCTAAGAATATCTGCCTTCATGGGTCTAATAATACTGGGTGGAATAAGTGGACTCTTTTACACTCAGCTAATGGGTATTTTCACTGTAAGTATCTAATCCCTTAATTTTAGAAATGTATTTTAACTTTATTGTCAAAATAATGAATAAAAACAGAATGCATGTGAGGGATGAATGGAGAAATACTTCTACGAGGCATCTATCTGACATGTGCCTTGTCGAGACTCTTGCCCCCAAGGAAATCTTAAGAAACCTTCTAGCACCAAGCGACTAATAATTCACCTATTGAGGCAATTTCCTAATTTGTATTAGTAAAATAAGATCATATACTGTCCTGGAGTTGAAAAATGAATTTACAATGAAATGCAAGGTATGTATTTTATGGGTCTCGATTTTTCCTTGTAATATAAACTCTTATGTGCTCTGGTCTCAGTTAGACATTGTGTCAGTGAGGCCCACAGATCAATCATAGGTTTTGAGAACACATCTTTTTTGTTAAGTATTTTAATAAATCTGCTTACTTTCATATCTTTCCAGTTAATAAACTGTGGTGTGGGTTCATGTACAACATACAGTGTAAGTGCATATTCTGTATTTAAAGTTACAGGAGAAAAAGCTCTACATGGAAATATTTTCTAGTTAAATTAATTTGACAATGTAATAAATACCTACAAGGAACAAGCTTTTTTTTTGCTGGAGCAAAACACTCCATTTTCTATACATTATAAATTAATTACTGCCAGTGAATCATTTAAAATTGTTTTGAGAATCTGTAAAAGTGAAGTTCTTCAGTACTGAACAAAGAGAGTATATTAGTCAAATAAAAACGTGTCTGAAAGAGTGTATGATTTGCCCTGCAAAACTTTTATTATTAGTGGCAGTAATGTCCAAGATGACAGTGACTTTTGCGTGATGAGTTGCATGGTGACTGCAGCTGATTCCGAGGTCTTGCTGAGATTCCGTTTTGGGATTGTGAGAGTTTACAGAACATTAACCTGTGTAGGTGCATAGTAGAAAACCTCCTAACCATATAGCATAATGCTTTGTATGGAATAAAGGACAAAAACTACTATATGATTTTTACTTCTGTTAGATAAAACCACGGTACTGTTAATATTACCTTTCTCTAAGCTATTGCCTACTGTTTTTTGTCTGACTTTAATTATGCTGCGTATTTTTGCTGTTCCTACCTGCTGCTCCTTCTTTTGCAGACTGCTTTTTACACCTTCTTTTCACCTACTGGTCTGTTTACCTTTGTCCCTGTTTACTGCGTGTCTCTTCTGTGTTCTGGGGCTTGCTGACAGGTTGTCACCTCCCTGTTTAAATGCTGGCACACCACCTTTGTGTCTGTCTGCTCTAGAGCCAGGAGTTTGTTCTAATCCTGTATTGAACCCTGCTGAGTATCTAGCTGAAATGGTGTAGACGTCTGGATTTTGCCACTCCCCACTCCCACTGCAAGGAGAGAGAGAAATTCAGGGAGCCTTAGAGATCAGACTTTGCAATATGGATGGTCTTCGACTCTCTGTTAAACAGATAGCTGAGAAGTATTACAATAAAAGATGGAGGTGTTTTAGAAGAAAGCGAGAGACTAACCCTATGTGTACAGTTCTGTTCAAGCTACCTGTTTGTGCTACTGGGAGCTGGACTAAATTTTGGTAATGGCCATCAGCATTTATAAAGATGCCACTAGTAGACATGAAGCAGAAACTCTTAGACTGAAACCGATTCTGTTATATACACCTGAAACATTTCTCTTTTGACACAAGATACCAAGTGTGCTGCCTCTGAGACAGGCATGAATTCCCAGAATGTTGTTGTATCCTTCTGTGCCTTAACACCCTCAGGCTGTCAGCAACATTGCAAACTCTATAAATTAGTATAAAGCTTCTTTATTCTACGTCAGTTGTACAACGTACTGTGATGTTTGTCATATTGTACTTACGGAGCTGACCACTACCATGAAAAAGGGGTGAGCTCGTAGCATTTTCAAGTCTAACCTCCTTTTCTGTGCTCAAAATCGTAATTCTGTGGATGGTTGAGCTGCGGTAGTCCTGGATGCTCTCTCCTCTCTCCTCTTTGTCCAACTAAATAATTGTATTACAAGGGCCTATGGCTACACTTTGACTGTGGTGGGGAGGGAGAGGCTCTCTTAAGTACCCCAAGGTGGGCAGAAACTGCAAGCATGCAGAAGCTCGCTACAGCCCGGCTTTAGTGCAGTGGTTATTCAGTTTGGGCCACTGTGGAGGAATAAATATGTAAAAAGCATGACCACCTGCCCACCGTTATCCCAAGGATATCCTCTTCTACCTTCTCCAGAAATACAGCATGCTGCTATTTGTTCCTTTGAGAAACTCTAAGGGAAACTATAAAAGTTAAAGAAACTGGCTTCATAATTGATGAAAGTATGGGCACTGGATAATATTATTTAGAAGGATGCTGCTCAATGAATCCTTCAGGTTTCTGAACTGCCATCTTTTACCTTTTTGCAGACCTTTCTTATCACAGAAGTTGGTGGCTATATACATATTGGGTTATGTTTGGGTGTCTGTAGCCCTCCTTTTGACAGTCACTGGTCTACAGAAATACTCCTGCATTTGTTCAGGTGAAGTTGGTACTTTCTCAGACAGCAAGCTCAAGTGAAAACTTGTCACATAGTATTTGCGGATAAGCAGGATCTTAAAGTTTCTAGGAAGGATCTTTAAGATTCTGTTGTCTGTCTCCTGGCCTTGTTAGTACTTGAGGTTTTTTTCTCCATAAAATAGGAGTGAGTTCTTAAAAATTTTAATATCTTTAACTTCACCTGGCCTGGCTGTGTGTTGGCTTTGGTAAATTTATTAGAGTGTTTACCAAACTCTATCTGAGTGGTCAGGTACCCCAATTTCTTTATATGATGAGATCTAAAATGATGGCAAAATAATAAAAATAGGATTGGAGAAACAGCACATGCTTCAGTGATGGTTCGTAGGGCTTGAAGTTTGGGCAAACACTGCTTTCAGATGCTGATATGCATCAGTATTTAGTCATGTGATGGCTCCTGCTTGATCCATCTCTGTCATGACATGGAGCAGTTGATAGAGGAAGTCACAAGACATTTGTGAATTTTCTCCATGGATAGAAGAGCTTGTATTCAAAGTGTCCGTAATATGCTTACACAACATCACCCGTCTGCAGCCACCCTACCTTGGTGCATACCAGCACAACAGTCCTCTTTTCCCCTTATATTGCTTCTTTCATGAGTACAGAATTGCCAAGAAGATCCAGTGCAGTCATTTTGAGGAATTCTGAATAGAAACAGCTAATCAGACTTCAAACAACCAAAAAAACCCCAAAGTTATTTAGTAGGGTGGCTCCTGGCTTGCAAGTCATGTGAGAGAGATCTGTTTGTAAAAAATACTTTTGATTGTCAGTATTGCAGTGTGGGGCTCTGCTTCCTCTGTAAGCACTTGCTAACGGTGTTGGCTAGCCAATGAAAAAGGCAGATGGGAGGACAGCAGTTGAAAAATTGTAGGGTCTTTATGACTTTGATACTGGAGAGACTATTTCCTCTTACAAGCTGACTTGAGTAGTTTCTTTCTAGGCTTCCCACAGACATTCTTACGATGTATAGTGTGTATTATAGAGGTGCAAAGAAATGGGGGACGCCCACTCAGGAGTGCATGGTTTGAAAGACATTCACATCCTGTAGGAGCAATGAATCATGATGACTAAAAGACAGGTGTGCCTCTAGTCATGCCTACTGTGTAGCATGCACGAGTCACTGTTCAGCATCTAACCATCCTGTGTAAACTAAGCAAATTATATCTGTAATCAGCTTTATTTAAAGTGAAATAATGAATTCATGATGAAATTAAGCTTCATTTCCTAAAAGAATACAAATCAAAAGCAAAATTGTTTTTTTTAGGGATGTTATTACAGCAGAACACCATGATTAAAGCTTGGTAGCTCAGATTGGAGATTAATTTGAAAGAAACTCAGATATGCACAATTACAGCATTCATGTTATGTTAGTTGCCCCATAGCAATTCTTGAGAGCATATACTTACTTCAGTGACTGCTGAAGCTCCACAGGCATGCGTGCCAGAGAGGCACGCAAGAGCATGGGACTTTGGAAAAGGTGCAGCAGAGTGGCAGCTGTGTTCTTACTTGTGTATGTACAGAAAAAAAGGTAGTAAACATTTTCTTAATTCCTGCTCCCTGCTTGTCTTTGCAGTTAAAATCAAGTCAAGATTAGTTCCACAGTTCCTGGATAAAAGTTATTTTTAAATTAGAGAGACACTTGCCGTTACAGTTCTGTGATCTAAAGTTAACTGACAGATTATTGCTAGGTGAGTTCAACAGGTTCAGATTTTTTGTTTTTTTTTTCTTTATTATTTTCCTATCTTTCAAAAGCTGCCAAGGTTATGTTTTTAGGAAAAGAACTAAACTCATAATTTAACTAACTTTGGCCCTTTTTATAGCAAAACTTCTGATTCTCCATAAGGTAAACTTGCTTGACCTTCTTTATAAGATTTTCCAGAAACCAAGCCAATGGTTTCTGTTTCATGTCACTGAGCAAGAGTAATATAAACAGCTAAGGCTAACTTTTTAAATAATACTGGATATACAGATATAGAAAATGCTCTGTTCCCGATCTCTTTGAGAGTCTTCTAAACGTGTGCTCTGCTTACTGTCAGTCCCAGAGAAGCAACTTATTATATGAAACTGCAGAGTAATTCTGTCCTTCTTTAGTGTCACCAGTAATAAAGAGCTAGGCCTTGAAATGGCACGTTCTGCCTTCATTATTTATGGTTCATACCCACAGTATGCTCAAATCAAATAATTAGTGTAGCAAGCAGCTCAGTTACGAAGTATGCCGTACACCCGAGTTCAGAGCACTCTCTTACATTATTAACAGTAGTAAAAGTGCTAAAAGTTTGTATTTTTTTCACTGGAGCAAAACAGATAAGTTGAATGTATAGAAAAAATGAATTGGCATAAAGGTACCTTTACATGCAACATTCTTCTGTGCAGAATTTACTATGAATTGAGCTAAGTGATAGCTTGACGTGCCATATGAAGGAGCAACTATTTTTTCATAGGATTTTAAGGAAAAATATTGGCATTTCCTCCTTTTCATTAATGTTTTTGAGATGCTGAAAAATGTTTTCAAGCCTATATATAATGGAAAGGATGTATTTCATATACTCTATTTGTTTTTCTGAAATAAGGCAGTAGCTAATAATAAGAAAATAAGCACTTGGAGGTATAGGTGATATATTCTGCTATATGTACTGGCACTTTCCAAAATGCAGTGCTGTAGTGCAGTTGACTGATTTGCTGTGCCTATCCTTGCGTAACTGTCTTTGACTATAGCGGTAGATCAGTTATGTAAGACTTCTTAAACTACGAAAAAAACCAACATTCTCCACTGTTATTTTATCTCATGCATGTTTAGCAGATTCTAAGAGTCTTGGGAATAAATGTTCTCTCCCATAAACATGGAAACTTTGTTGCATAGTCAAATTTGGCGCTTGCAGACACTGTTCTTAAGGCTGTATTATTGTGAAGATGATTAGTAGAGCAGGTTACTTAATATGCAGTAATCTTTCTGAGTCTACCACCTCTTTGACTGTGATAAGACTGTTACTGTGTCCTAAGCACACAGCTATTCAATCTCATCTGGAAGTCCAGGCAGCCAAAGATCAAGGGAGGTGACTTCCTACGATGAGAGGAGAAGCGTGAGAACAGCTGGCAAAAAACTGTCCTCAGAGGAACTTCTGATATGAATTGTTCTCATGAAGAGAGGAGCAGCTGAGGTGGCCACTTTATACCAGATTAGTGCTTTCTCCCTAGAAACTAGCATATGTGAAATACCCTTTTAGCAGAAGGGGCACGTGGCTTTTTTCATCCTCCTTCTCCAATTGCTTTCTTCAAGCCCTAATTTACCTTTACTCTTGTGATGATCCTGCAGTTGTAACACTTCCTACATGTATTCCAGATCTCTCTTGGTGAACGTATATTTGGATACTTTGGAAACAGAGGTTACTAAGGTTCTGTCTGATGCAAAAGTCTCTGAAAGATGGGAGAAATGAAAGATCATAATTTAGAAGATAAATATACTTTTTAAAATCTATGCACAACAATGAGTCTTCTCATATAATTTTCATATTTCTAAAGAGCAAGGTGGAAGATATCACTATTTAAAGCACTACCTATGAAGAAAACAATCTGTCATAATTTTCAGTGAGGATGATGTATTTATACTGAAGGCCTGCTTGTCTTTGCTTGGTGCTTGCTTTTCCAATCCTCTATCGTTACTTGCCCTGCAAAATTAAATTTGATCTTCCTTAACTGGAAATGAATCTATATTCATTTCTGGGCAGAATAATGTTTTTAGTGACTTTACTTGAGAAATAAAGCGTAAAGCAATTTTTTTTTTTTTTTTTTTTTAGCGTAAAGCAGTAAGTAAAGACGACAGATTTTTGACGCTTGCACCCTAGGAAGACTAAATGTTATCATCCTTCTGAGACTAACGTCTTTCTTATTTTTTTTTTTCCCGTTATTGCAGCCCCTTACTTCAGACTGCTTCTAGGTAGGACGCTCCCATACTGACCTCAGCCAGTCAATAGGTTAAGAAGATAGCTTTAGTACAGGCACTTCAAAACTCCATCAAGACCGAAAGATGTGTCATATATCTGTTGGTTTGTCACATCGTTCTTTACTAAAAACACTATTTATATGTAAACTATCATTCTGACTGAGATAGTTGTTTTGGATAGGTTTAACTTTTCCACAAAAAAAATTCAGAGCATGTATTGTTTACTCTACTGTCCATGTTTGTTAATGGCATTCAACTGTAATGGTGAATGCAAAATTTATCTAGAAAAGGCTATGTTACACTTAACTAAAAACCAAATGTTGAGGAGCGCTTTTCCGTGTTTCTCTGCTGTATTGCCAATTACTATTTTCTGTAGTTATCTTCTCATCAAGTAATTAAATATAATTAGAAGTTAGATAAAATGATATCCAATAACTTGCTTGCTTTTCCGAGGCATATTTTATGCATGTATGATTTTTTAAAAGTCCTCTCATTTGATATATGGTATTTTTATATGCAACATAGATGTTTTCCGGGAAAAAAAAGTTATTTAAAGGTTATTTATTTATTCATTCATTTATTGATAGGAAGAAGCACAGATTTGCCTAGAGAAAAGGGTGTCTTTTCTATCAGTTATAGATCACTTTCAAGTTATGTTTGAAGGAGGTAATGAGCTGTAATCTAGGCTATTTTAAAAATAGAGACTGTTAGGTTAATTGTGTATACATTAGTACAAGACCTGCACTGGTGTTTTTGTTTGTCTCTTTCAGTCATTCTTTTTGTGCTTGGGGAAAGTACTATTCTGGTGTACGTATGTTCTAATGTATCAGTTACGCTGTATCTAAAAAGGATTAGTACAAATAATGAATAATATGACATGCTTTTTAAGATAATGGGTTGTCTGATTACTTTGATGTGTTGTGTAGCATTTTGCTCATATATTTATTGAGGTTTTAAACTGTGTCAGATACTCCTATAAAGTATTCCTTTTCTTAAGGCTAGTATCTTCAGCGTATGTGAGGGCTTCTTCCTCTCAAGCTTTGTCTTGTTCTTTATTTTGTTGGCTGCCACCTGTCTGAAGCAATCAGCCACTTCTCTCTTTCCCTCCCTGTGTACAAAAGGAAAATCCCATCTTCCCATGGATGGTAGGAGGTAACAGGATAATCAGTTCAGCAGTGATCCTCTGATGTCATTGTGGGAGTCCTGTAAAAGCGGATTATCTGTGACCCAGATAAAATAATTAGAAATTACTTGGACACTTACAAATAACAGATCTACTAATCTCATTTCCAAAGTTAAAAAAGATCTGTCTCTCAACATAACACTACCAGATGTTTCAGTTGAACGGCATCCTTTGGAGAGACTAATCTGAACCCTAATTTTAAAGGATTACCTTTGATTGTTTTCTATTTGAAACACACAACAGTTGTGTTTTCGTTTTTGCGTATGTTCTAACAAATTATTTATGTAGTATTAAATAATTTTTCTTTAGTTTTCCATTGTAGTCCATCAGATATATTTTTCTGTCCGTTTTATGTGTCAGTATTGCAGAGAAGTGCTTTTCATTAATGTTATTTACTACTTAACTTGTTTCTCTGGGGCTAAACTGTGTAATGGATGGGCTTTCATAAATTTAATAGATCCCATGTGGTCTTTCTACAATGTAGTGCATGTATTATCATAAATTAAGTGGACACTGACTTTATTAATTTAATTAATGCTACCAGGGTTTCCTGTTAATTAACTGTTTAAATGATGTACGATGATATGCCAATATCCTGGAGCATCAATGCTGTGTGGATGTGGCAGGGAGAATTTTCCATTCAGTTGCTTTGGGGAGGTTGGAAGAGCAAATAGTTAAACAGCTGGTATTCAGTAGTCTGTCTGGTGTACAGTGCAATGCTTCTTCATACAACCTGTTCCCTCCAAAAGCATTCTAGGTATTTATTAAAGACTATGTTGTATTACTTTTGCAGTTTTGTCCTTTTAACCTTCAAGTAGCAAATGCATTTCACTAGATTATTTGTGTTGTTTTAGTAAATATATCCATCTCAACATACGGATCATAAATCTACTAATTCAGGTATTTTAACAATTTTCCTTAATGTAGCTCATACTTACACTGAGTAAGTAGTGAGGAGCACTGATCATTTTGCTCAGTTCCTTGTTTTTTAAATGATGAAAACTTTTTAAAGAGAAGGGGAAAGAGGTGGAAATTGTACAAATGAATTTTCTGTGATATTTTTATCCCAAAGGAAAATTTTCAAGCCCTTAGTTTTGTTAAAAGACTAGTTTTATTTCAGACTAGACTAGTTTTATTTCAGACTAGACTAGTTTTATTTCAGACTATAAAGATTAGTTAAATTTCATTTAAGAACATTATGCAAAAATCAAATGTAACCAATAAAATGCCAGTGAGAAATTTAAATTTCCTTATGTGATCAGTAACTCATTAAATTTTACCAGATGAAATCCTAAATCTTGAAAAAATTACCACAGTTAGTCTATGAAAAAAATCAAAGTTTTTAATTCTTTTCATATTTTACAATGTTGATCCATTCATATTTAATAGGCGCAGATTGCACAAGTGATGCAGTTTTGCTAAAATACTTTTTGTCTTGAGAAGTAAGTATCTTATAATTAAAAATATTTGTAATCATTTGTTTAATGAGATAATCTATTAAATACCGTTTTGATTAGTGAAATAATAAGGGCTTTACCTGTTTTTTCAAACATGGTAGAAATGTAATCAGAGGGCTATTAATCCTCATAATTAAGTTTAGCACAGAAGAAATTGGGATTGGAAGGGGAAATTAGGATTCCTAGGCAAACATTTTCTTTACTTTAGTATAATAAAGTGTAAAATATGAAGTAAGCACAGAGGGAGAGCAGAGGGCATATAAAGTAAACCTAAATAATAATTTGAAATTTGGGAATTAACAGAAAATATGTTCATGCTAATGTTGTCTATCTTTATCTTCCCTGTTCTTCTTACCCCTTCCTTTTTTCCTGTGTCTACCTTTAATCCACCTATAGGTAAATTTCCCATTAAAAGACTGTATGAAATTCTAAAAATTATATTGTTAGGAATTAGTCATGTTCTGGTCTTTGAATTGGAATTTATTAACTGTATAAAGTCTTTTGTATCTCTCTGTATTATTCTATACAGTAGGTTTAACTTGAAAATTTAAACAACTGTTGTTAGTCTTAAAAGCTTATTTACCATCCTGTATTCTAGGTTCTTAAAAAAGCCTTCTACATGAACTTTTTTAAATGTAAGAATAAAATTAAATGTAAGAAATACTGAAGGGCAAAAGATTTTTTCTGTTTCATTTAGATCACTTTATGGTTCACATCAGTAAAACCTAGTAAACATATGGCATATATTTACCCATAGATCACACTATGGGTAACTTTTCTGGGAATATTTCTGTTGAAATTCATTGTTTACAATGGTATTAGGGGAAGTTGGTGTAATTTAGAAAATGTAGTCAAAGAATTCTTATCCTTTGCAGAGAAACAAACATAAATATTCCTTGTTGATCACTTAAGGAAGAACCCCTTTTGCAACTCAATTATTTATAAAAATAACAAAGGAGGTACCTTTGAACAATTGGAAATAAGTAACTGTAATAATGACGTTAGTGTTCTGGGAGATGAATACTTTTGTTAAAGAAAAGTGGCTGTCAAATTTAAACATCAGACCGTTAAAATAAGTTCTATGTTTGAAGAAGAAAAACAGCCAGCCTTGCCAAGCATTTTTCACTAATTGTGTTTTAAGAGAGCGTTGGTAAGCACTAAGGGAAATACTATGTTTTGTTATATGTGATGCTGTTGTGCCTGTCTGTACCTAAAACATCAGGGATTTTAAATAGACTAAAGAAAAGAGGCTTTTTTTGTATAATTTTCTGTGTAGATGTATTCCTAATTCAGTGCTGGATGTTTTTTTGTTGCTGAATCACTTTCTGTTATCTGACAAATACATTAGGAATCTATTTCACTAAATCATCAGAGACGAGAGAACAGGGGTATACCCCGGAAATAATGTAACGCAGCTTCATTTTTCATCTTGCACACAGACAACTCTCTCATTTAAGGAATTAAAAAAATAGAAGTTGAAAATGAATTATTCTCTTTCAGTAATTTTCAGGCTGAACTTAATTATAATTGATAAAGTCAATCATATTTTTACATGAGAAGCCTAAATTAACAAAACAATGCTAAAAAGTGGTGAACTGTAAAATCAAAATGTGATTAAAAATGTGTACACTTTACAGGCAGAAAAATTACCAAAATATTCAGCATTCTTTGTAATGAAATGTTCAGTACTTGATATTCCTGAAGCGGTCACCTGTTATTCCTGTATGCACAATGACAAGGTGATAGGTAAAAGGAATGAAAAAATGATGTATTGTTCAAGTACAGTATATGCTGTCTTGCACTTTGAGGTAAAAGCAATGGCTGCAAGTCCAGAAAAGCTGGCAAGTTCTGTTTGGTTTTCCTTTTTCTCCTTTATTATACTTTTCTGTTGATTCCTGTATATTGAATATTTGAAAATACTATACTAAGCAAGTATGGCATAATGCTTGCATTCCTCTAATGCTCATGTTAAATAAAGTTTAACAAATAAATAAAGTTCATTAAACATCACTCTAAGCAACCACAGAAGAAAAATTGAACCAGAGATTGTTGCTGCGTGCTTTGGAGTTAGTCCCGCGAGTTACAGATTAGTGCTTCTCCTTTGGAAAACATGGATCGGTTAGAGGAAAATCTTCCTTGCGTGTGCTTGTTCCATCATAAATTAGTTCATGATGAATCCTGTCGTATAGCACAAGTTGCTCACCAGTGCGTATATATGATCTGCTTCAAAAACCTTTTTCTTGAGGCAATGGTTTATGCTAATTAAAAATATAAATGTAAAAGATCTGTTCCTTTAAGTGGCTAGCACAGGTGCATTCATTTGCAAATACATCCTAAGGCAGTCTGCAGGATTCAGCTGGTACTGCCAAATATAACACTTCATCCCTTTCATAACAGACTTAGCTGTTGCAGTGCCTTAGTTTACTTAGAGCAGGCAAGCTGCTGTTGTAGACTTATGTTAAGTCTACAAAGTAGTAAGACACTCAGCTCTCCCTCAGCAGAGTCTGAACCCTCTGTCCTATGTTTCTATTGTTAAAATGACATGTTTTTAGTATTTTCTGTGTTTATTTCCTCTAAAATCTTTTGCCTTTCTCACTAAGATACTTACAAGTTTTGTTCTTTAGTTACATTAAGACGCTTACTCATGGGTGTACATTTCTCAATGACTATGTGCAGAAACAATGGTTGTTTCCAATCTGAATGATGACCTTCATGGTGCTATCATGTGAAAGTTACCATTTATAATTTAGTCGTTTTTTCCTGTATGCAACTGTAAATTTTATATTTTTCTTAAAGAAAGAGGTTACTAGGGCTCAATTGATGTTTGCTCATTTCAAGCTGCTTGCCACTTTTGGATGAATATTTACTTTTCAGATTTTAACATCAGAATTAGCTGAGAATCTGCAATAAAAGAGTTCCTGGCAGTATTCTATTTGTATTAATAGTAATCCAAACTGATAGTTGATGCAGAGAGTCAAAGCCTCTTAGGCTGAGCAGAATAATGATGTTGTAACAAAACCTTAGTATGCATTGAGTGCATAATAAGCAGAAAGATGATAGTCTGTTTGAAGGCTGTTCTTGAGAAGTGTTAATGAACACCTTGTCATTCAGTGGAATATTGATTATTCTGGTCCTCCTATATCTGAAAGAGGAAGAATTCAGCTATCTGAGAAAAAACTTAAATTTCAGGCCGAACCTCAGTTGTGGCCCCCTCTCTTTCCTTACTCTCTCCTCTCCAATGGGGTTGATGAATTAAGAAATGCTAGGAAGAGTTTCTAGAAACACCTAGTAATGAGTGCTGTGAAGTTTCACTTTCATGTAAAAAGGTAAATCGGTTCACTTGCAAATGAAGTATATTTCAAATGTGCCCAGCTGTTCAGCAGCAGCTTTCAGGGAGGGAAGCAGGTAGAGGAATTTGATTTCTTAAATTCGGTCATCAGCACTTACTAAATAGCTAAACTTCAGATAAGAGACTTGTCCTCCAGTTGCCTCCAGCCCTACTTTACAGCTTTTAAAATATGGCTATAACGTTTTTTTTAATATCAAAAAGATATCTCTGAAACAAAGGATTCATTGCTCGGCCCCAGTTCATTTACTGTAAAGTAAAGCTATTATCAGGTAGATTTTGGAATTTTAGTACAAGAAGAAGGAAGGAAGAAAGAAAAGTTTTTTTTTTTAGCTTCCTATCCCACTAATGTCCTTAGTATATTTTGAAGGTGTGAAAATTTTGCAATCTTTTTTACAATCATTTTCTGCAGTTCCTGTTTTAGTGCTTTTACTTAGTTCATTAATTTAATAGGTTATATTTTTGAGAGAGGCAATCCCTGATGATCATCTTCCAAATGTTGATGCTATGATAGCAATTAAAGAACCCCAGACCAAAAACCCCAGACAGTCAGGGAACTCCTCCAAAAAGTATACCAACTAGTGTTCAAAATTGCAAATACAGTGTTTTAGAAATCAGTACTAATGAACATACTAATGAATAAGAATTTTCAAAAAGAAGCAGTATATTCAAAAAAGAAACATAGCAAAAAGCCATATTGAAGCCATATTTATAAATTATTTATTTTTTATGCAATGAAAAGTTGTTCTTAGACTCCTTTTCTGAAATGAAAGAACAAAGTTTTGATAACTAGTTACTTGTTACAGTCTGGACTAGTATACTACTGTTCTGCAAAAAATTACCTAGCAATCATTGCTTTCAAATGTACTAATATTCTTTGTTCTATCAGGTAGACCGTTTTGAATTGAGAGGAGGGTTACAGTGAGATCCTGGCATGATGAGGAAAGTCGTTTGTGTCTCTTAATGCTTTCCTATTACTTGTGGAAGGTGAGAAGAGAAAGGCAGGCTAATACACTAGTCAGGCTCATAAGGTGAAGAGGAGAATCAGTTTGCCTATGGAAACTAAAACAACAGACATTTTTTCCAATGTGCCCCCAGTCAAGGCCTCTCTCACTCTTGAGTGGTGGTTCACGTCCATCTAATGGTGGGGCAGAATGCATTTATGTATCTGCTGTGGGCCTGCCTTTTCTGCAGAAACTGAAGGAACTTAAGACTGTTAAGAACTTTTCTATCCTGATAAGTTGGTGTGAGTAGAGGGAGCTTCTCTCCTTTGCTGTAGTGAATGTTAGAATCTAGTTAGGTAGGTCATGAGTCAGGATTAAAATGTTTGCAACTTGGCACATGGTAAGGGAATCAGTTTCTAAATAAATTGAACGTGGGAGATGCATTTAGAAGAAGAAACTTTGGCAAGAGAGCTTGAGGCCACCTATATCTGGTAAAGTAGGAAAGCGGCTTCCTTTATAGGATTTCCCACCCTACCCTTCCCTTTCAAACCTCATATGAGGAATGGTGATGGAATCTCAGCAGTGCCTACACTGACTTGGATGCACTGATTGCAGGAACAACCAAGGAACGCACTATGATTTGTTGCTAGGTAGCGTTTCCAGGTGACTTAGTGAAGTTGCAGCCTATTTAACCGCATCTCTTGCATCTCTGTATGGCTGGGACAACAGAGACGAGCTCCCAGCTTCATTCAGAGCTGAGTGTAATTTGGCAGGTGCATTATGTACATACCTAAACAAATCAACAGTAAAGGGAAGCACCAAGCTGCCATGAAAAGAAGTCAGAACCATGGAAAATATTTGAATTACTGTATTTTAGGCCTAATGAATTATTCTGGGACATAAGGAACTATGATTGAATTGAAGTAATACTGACATACAAAAGAGCTTTTTGGTTAAATATATATTGCTAAAGTATGTAGAAGCACTTTTAGTCTAGACTATTTAGTTTTTGTTGCATTTTAAGAGAATCATTTTTATATTTAGTATTTTCCTCTTGAGAGCATGGAAACTGTTTGCCGGTCCTTGGTGATGCTGTGGAAACTGTTTGCATATCCTGGGTGATGCTGTTCACATTGTAATGTTCATGAAGATAACTATTTGAAAACTCCTTAACAGCTTCTGCTTTTTAAAGGGCTACTTCTGTTGATGGTCACATTTTACTAAATTACAGTATAAATGTATTTTGTTTTTGTGATTATCTGAGTGGAAACTCTTAAGATTGTAATGAGTGCTTTTAAAACATATGGCAAAAGTGCACTTTACGCACATTATTTTTAAAAGTCCATGAATTAATTGTAGTATCTGAATTATTTTTACCTGTAATAATGTAAATTTGTGTTGACATTCTGTAATATGTACTTTCGTGATAAAACAGTATTGTTGCACTTCGTGTTTATAAAAGATCAGATTTAACAGGCTGAATAAGTTTGCTGTGCATTTAATCTCACATCAGTTTAAAATTAGTATGGAGTATATGTAATCTACGGATTGTTGCTAAAGCAGTATATGCTAAGGTTTAATTCCGTACTTTATTTAGCTCTCTTCATAATGATGTATTAACAGTTAGGAATGTAAAGAAATTTTTTTTTTCATCATGTTTTCTTTTCTTCAACAGGACACTACAAGTATAGAAAAAATGTCAAACTGTTGTGAAGACATGTAAGTACTGTAACATTTCTAAATTTAGTTGTTAAAAAGTTAGACAAGTAGCTTTGTAACTTTGTGAGAGAAGAACTGACTGTTAAGATTATTTTGCATGCTGCTGTGCTCTGTATTTCTTGCCTAGATCTTTTAATACTATTTGTAGACAAAATAGGCTCAGATTATTCTCGTTCCTTCCCTACCCAAAGTAAGTAAAACTATTTTCTTTCAAAAGCACAGATCAAAAGACACTTGCTCCCATGTAGTTGACATACATTTCGTTAATCCTGAGGTTCTCCTGTGCTTCAAAAGTTGCCTTTGGGTGATTGATAACACAAATAGTTTCTTCTCTCCAAAGTTAAGTCTCAGCTGCATGCCATAATGAAAGAAAAGCTGTGTTTGTGATGCTGGGATGCAATTCATCAGAGTCAGTAGTAGATCCCCAGCCAACTTATACTGTTCTAGCTGACTGAAGTGCACCATGGGAGTGCTGTCTTTCACTAATAATGGTGTTTTTTGTAGACGGAGGCCCCGAAAGCCGTGGCAGCAGACCTTCTCAGAAGTTTTTGGCACTCACTGGAAGATCCTGTGGTTTATTCCTTTCAGGCAGAGGCAACCACTGCGAGTCCCCTACCACTTTGCCAATCATGTCTAAAGAGATGGATGGTGGGCACAGATGGGTCCTCCATGCTGGAAGTGTGCTACAGGTTTTATGATAATAGGGGTATGACAAGTCTTCAAGTCGATTAAAATCCACTCACCAATCTTAGACATCATAGTGTGCCCCAGGCTTTAATAGTGGTCTAGATTCTGTTGTGGGATTGAAACAAGTTATATGTTTAAGTTAAAGCATATTTACTTTCAGATTAGCTTTCTAAATGGGTTTCTTCAGTATTTAACAATGATAACAAAAACAAATGACTGAAGTGGAGTCTACTATATTTGTTTGGTACTGACCATTTTAATTTTTTTCCTGTGGTAGGAAACACTGAAGCCTACACTGATTGCTAGTTTTTCCACTAAGTAGTCTCATGCTGCATTTAATTTTTTTACTATTTTTACCAGTAGATGTATCTAGATAATACGCAGGTCATTTTTCTGGTAAATGTTTTTAACGTTCCCTGATAGTCCCTTTTATTTATGATGCACAATACTAATCATGCAGCACCACTCTATAAAAGGTGGCATCTGAAATTGAGGCGGACTTCTGCTCTACCTTTGTTAGAAGAGTTTTTATAAATAACTATATGTGTATGTGTATAGATAGAGAGATCTTACATCTTAAGTTATCTTTTTATATACAAATAATCTCAGTGAAAAGTATTAGCATTCATATCCCTACGTCAACAAAAGCTATGACGTGTTCTAGGGTAAAATATGCAGATAGTAAGCATATTTTCCCATTTCTCCCAAAGATTTCTTTGCAATAATTCAACAAAGAAGCTGTATAGTGGAAATATTAGAATGCATATACTTTTTAAGAAAGCTGATTTAATTAGCATAATATACCACAGAGAATAATATAGCGTCATTAAAGTTATGCATTTTGTATTTTCTCTTGTTCAGTCATGACTAGCTGGAATTTAGATTGTTTTAGGTGCTTATAAATGGGAAACTTGAAAATATTTTAAAATATTTATATAAAAATACTTACAGATATTTGCTACTAAGATGTAGAGTAATGGATATTAGCTGATTTAATGGGGTACTATGTTGATGTATGAGAGCTTTATATTCTTGTTGTGGGCCTTTTCTTCATGGAAGTGATCAGCCAATGACAGCAACCTTAAGATTAGATCTGGTAAAATGACAGCGACTCACAAAGTATTGCCTTTGTTTTGCTGAGTCTGGAAATATCATGTAATTTGTTATTCTGTGTCTGGACGAATGTCAGCATGAGATGCTTGTGATTCTTGAAAGTTCTGTGAATTTTTATGAGAAATTCACAGCTGGGCTTTTTCAAATTATGCTGCTTGCTCTGTTTGTTGTCTTTTCTAACAACAGGACTACAATGCACCTGAAATGACAGCCACACAACAAGGTAGTAGGGTGTACAAAATTAGGGTGTACAATACATAGGTTGTATTTTGAGAGAATCATGGTTTGCTTGTGTACAGTTCTTTCAACATAAAGGGCTACATTTGTCATGAATGCTATTCATAATGATTCTTCAGATCAGCTGCTTTAAAATCTTATTAGTGCCTGTCTTGGGCTCACCTTCCTTTTTTAAATTAACAGATTTTGTTGATGGTCTAAAAGGGTCACCTTAAAAATTACTTGACTTTCAACTTTTTCTAGACTTTCTAGCTTCTAGACTTTCTAGCTTCTAGACTTTCTAGCTTCTAGACTTTCTAGCTTCTAGACTTTCTAGCTTCTGAATCAGCTTTACTCCCCCTCTCCCTCTGAAAATAGATGCAGTACTTTCTTCACTTAAATTTTAAATGTTGTGGTCGACCATTCTTTCTGAACTTTATTTCACGACATTTTTATACATCAATTTAGATTTTAAGATGGTGTGAGCAGCAATTTATCCAATTTACCCAAAGCTAGGCGCGAGCAAAATAGATGAAAGGGCTGGGGTGACACTCGAAGTTTAAAAATGTGCACATACACTATAAAATAGCTGCTGAATTCTCTCTCTCTCTCTTTTTTTTTTTTTTTTGAAATGAATTTAACTACCATATTCTTTGTGAAATACCAGGGGAATATTAGATGTCACCTTTGTTTTATGTATCAGTATTCAAATCTGTTTGATAACACAAAACAGAGTTTGTTTTTTTTTTTAATGCTCATCAGTTTTTTCATAGTTAGCAAATCCTACAGCTCTGAAACCTTTCATTTGGAGAGAGGATCAAGAATTTAACTATTCTTGATTCATTCATTGTGGGGCATGTAATTACTCTCCCTGTTCTCATACATCATTCTATCAGTTAGTTTTATTACCCATGGGGAACCAAATCTGTAATACATAATCTACCGAATTGTAAGAACCTTAGTTATATCTCCTGTATTTAAATTTTGTATGTGATTCATACAGTGAAGCAATAGGAATATTAAATTTTGCCTGCATTGTGGGGATAAAAATCCACAAGTACTCCAAATTTAATACTATGTACAAAAAAAGAAATGAGAAACATTGAAACTAATCCTAAAATGGCATGGATCGGGGATTAAACATGGTCTGGATGTACTACAGACCATATATACAAGCATCCATAAATTTGTTTATATGCCTTATTTATAGGTGATATTCATAAAGTTTTAAGCTTGGGACATGTACAAGTATTTGATCTTCTGTAGTGATGCATACTGTATTAGGACTGTAGTATGTCAGGCTAATGTCAAAGCCCATATCCATTCAGATCTGGGATACGGCCTTTCTTCCCATTCTCAAAGTGCCCTCTTTTGGCCATATTATGCAAAGACAATTCACTCTTGGGCTAAGGCAGGAATGGTGCCCTGCCCTTACAGTTCACAGATAGCTGAGACTTCATTATTACGCAGTGGTTATTTGGAGCAATAACAGTATGAGTTGAGTGTGTGTCTGTGTTGGTGGTGGGGTTCCTGTCTGTGAGCTAGATTATGTCTTAGGTTTGCAGACCCTGCTTTAGGCCTGCCTCAGATAAAAGTGCAGCATGTTAGATTTTCTAGAAAATCTTCGGAATAAGCCTACAGTTTGTATTAGTGTCCCTGCATCAGGTAGGGCAACGTAGTCTGCATCTATCTTTGATTTTTCTTTCAAACAATGGATTATAAATTGAAAATTAAAAAAAAATCTGTAAATTCTGAAGTAGTTATTTAAACTGCCCGGAGGTGAACTCTGTGGCTGAAGTACCAGGTATATGCTTTAGCGAATGGTGCAGATGAAAATCTTGCCAAATTCTCACAGGAAGATGCTAATTTCACAGTGTAAGGTTTCTGAAATGTTTTTATATTGTTAGATTTGGCATATATCTTTCTTCTCAGTCTGCTGTTCACCCTTAGCTGCAGAGACTGATTGAGGCAGCTACTTTATTTTTAAACCCATTTCACTTTGGCAATGTTTATTCCAGTATAGGTTTTAAATGTATGGAGGAGAGAAGAGAGAAGACAGAATTTGGAAAGGTTTTTTAGGAAGTGTTAAGTTTTATTCTCTGAATAATAGGCTTCTAAACAGTCATCAGAAGCTTGAGAATTTTAGCAAATGACTATGTCATATTACTTGTTTATTAAAATCATGTTTCTAAAATTCATTCTCAGAAAGAGCTGTTCCAACAAGAAAAGATGTTAGTCTTTCAGCAGTGAAATAGTAGACCTATACTTTGAAATCTTGCTTCATTCCCTCCATCTCTCCTTCACAATTTTTTCTGCTAGCCGAAACTGCATTCTTAAGACTAATTAGTGCTTGTAGTTGTTCATTTCAAAAATCTTATGGACAATATTAATGAATTTTGTCCTAATATAATATCAGAACTATCCATATTTCATTGAACGCAGTGGGTATTACCTATGAACTTAATAATACTTGATTTTCTGAGGAGTACAGACAGAGGCCGAAGCACTGATGAAAAACAACATGAAAATATTTGAGAGCAGCTGGATTTTTGTTGCAGTATGGGATAGTTAACGGTAGGATTGAAAGGGATCTGAACAATACTGTCTTTTGCATAATATCAGAGATTTGATATTTCATTTGAAAAATCTTCATGTTTAAAATAAAAGATTTTGCATTTAAATAGTCTTTACAAGCATATCCTCTGTTCTGTCCATCTAAATAACAGGTTGCATCAAATTCAATATTGCTAATAACAGCTGGTACAGTTGTTGAGGTATACAACGGTTTTTGGACTTGAGCAGGGTTCATAAGACAAAGACCTATCTAAGAGCCTAGTGGAAGGATAGATTTTGGACTAGGCAGCTTCCTATTTGTCTTGGATTTAAAAAGTTGGTGAATATGAAGGGAAGAATCATAAAAGTGCAGAGGAAATTGAAGGTGGGACCAAAAGAATTATTTTGATTCTGTTTTACCAAATCTGGTGAGATTACAAAGAGCAGGAATTATGCAGTTTAAATACACATGCCAACATTATATACCTCATATTCAAATCTTCAAATATTGCTCTTACAATTGTCCAGTTGTATTCAGTAAATGATACTTTTCAGAAAGAACGAAAACATGTTTTTGGTTGTGCTATAGCAATCCACTGTATACCTATGTCAGGAAGACAGACAGTACTGCTGCAATACTGTCTAAGGAGTCTGTCCTATGGCAAATACGCATTCAAATGAAACATAAGGTGGTAAGATGGGTTTCTGGTAACCTGAAATTGTTAGTTCACATAGAATACATATATGAAAGGCATTATTTAATTGGCCAGCCTGCCTGTCAACAATAGATCACTTGTAGCACAGTGTCACTGTCACTTTAGAAGATGTGTATTATTTAACTTAGCTATGATTTCTGCCCCTTTTGTGTTCAGCACACGCTTAATTTTGCAGCTGCTCACGAATAAGAAGCCACTGCAGTTTTATTGGAACAACCATATCACAAAGACACAACTAACAACTTGCAAGTTAAATACCATTGACTGGCTTCTCTCAATTAGCCAGCTGGAAATAGCTTTTCATTCCTTAAAGGTATATTCTGTATACCCTGCAGCCTTGATCCGTCTGGTGGAAAAATTGGGTTTTTATCCTACATATGTGCCAATCAACAATACTGTATGAGCACCTCAAAGCTATTCATAAAATAAAACCTAAGTGTACTTCCATGGTACGTGCCACAGAAGGATAGGAGCTGCTTAAAGCACTGTGGATGTTAATTAGTACTACCTAGTGTTTCTCATTGAGTCCTGTATTACTACAGCTTTGTTACATACACGAGTAATAAACTGATTGTTTTAGCACTGGGTGTAAGAAATACCTTTTCCTTCAGAATCTTGTCGCTAACAGAATAGAAAATTGAGTTAATTGTCAGAGGACAAAGATACTGTTCCTTTTTCTGCACTTAAAGAAATTACCAGCTTTTCCTTAGCATTAGTCTCTCATACCTGATGTTAAAGTCTGTAGCCAAAGGTCTGGATCTAATGAAGTGATCCAACTGAATGTTGTACCTATCCAGCAGGGCTAACAAGCAGAATCTTAGACAGGTTTATATATGTTCAGCAAAAGCCAAATTTGTAAGCTTCTCAGCAGCTCTTCTTTCTCAATCACACCATTGCCCTCTGGACTGCATTTTCCTTTTCTACCCTCATATAAATTGCTGTTAGTTTTACCAGGTAGCAACTTTGTAGCCCACCGTTAGTCTTAACTATGCTGATGGATCAGCAGTGAGTATACTGTGCACATTATTGAGTCCTAATAGGCCTCAGCTTAATATCTCCCAGCTGATTCAAGTTGGTTGCCAAGCAAGAGGTAGAGGCTCTTTTGATCACTTTTCAAATTGTCCCTTGATTGCCCTTAAGAATTTGTGATGTGCTAACTGTGTAAATTCTTAAAGAGTCTTTGAAGCAGGATGTCCCAGGTCTTTTGAAGTTGTCCCAAGCAGATGACTTGTGTAAGTAATTAGTTGATTCTCAGCATTAAAGATGTTTAACTTTTGTGTTAGAAAAAGGAGTTAGATTTAAAAAATAACTTCAGTGCGTGACTCTTGCAGTTGAAGTTGCAAGTACTGTCTTGCAGAAAATCAGGATGATAACGACTTGTCATTTCTGTTCTGGATCTTTTATCCAATTTTTTTGTTGTTTGACTCTTAATATTTCAGTAGTATTTCTTAAATAAGCAGTGTAAAGGGTTAACATAGAATGCAAATGAAAATGATTTCAAGGATCATTTGCTTGACTTAGGAAGAAAGTCTGCTTGTGAACAACAGTTGATTGTGATTTATGTAAGAGATCACACTTTTTTTTTCCATACTATAATACTCGTTTACTCAAGACAAAATTACTCCCGTTGCAATTGAATTCTGCATCATAGAAAAGTTGCAACTTTGAATGAGTTCTGTTCATCCTTCAGCCCTCAGGCACCTTCACCTCTGATGGTTCTTTTATTGTCTTTCTTATCATGCACACAGCAGCATCAAGTAGTTATAGCTGCACTCATGTTCAGCTCCTCTTGGCTAGAGAAGACAGTGTAGTAGAGTAGCCTGGGAGGGTATGGAGATAGGCAGTGTTAGGTGGTTTTTTTTTTTTTTTTAAAAATTAATTTCTGGCATTCACATTCTCTGGTTCCACTCTTTCTCTGGTTGAGAGCAAGCAGTTAATTGCTTACAGTACTGAGATTTGGAATCTGTTATGGGTTTTATACACTTGAAACATGGAGAAAGAAGTTATCACCTTTTATGGGTTTTAAACAAATGCTACCTTTGGGGCGGGGGGGAGGTATAATACAGCACAGCTGGATGTATACCAGCTTTCTGTATACCTTAAGCATTATTTTGTATATAGCGTCCAAGCTGTTTTTACCTTGCTGTTGCCTGAGTCAGTATCTCCCAACCTAAGCCATTACATGCAGCGTTCTGGTGCTGCCACAGTAATTTAGTAACGGGAGATCCATGGTTCTTGCATCAATAGAAACTTTGTGTGGTTGGTCCAGTTGAGCAACTTGAATTCTCACATACTTGTGCTTTTTAAAAATAAATCTAATTGCCTTTGGATCAGTCTTTATTATGACGTAATTGTTCTTAAATATATGTTCTAAGCAGTTCTTTAGATATTCCTGATAAATTTATTTTTATTCATTAACTAATACACCAAATGTAGTGTCACAACAAAAACATTGACTTCTTCAGAATAAAACCACTAATAATATCAACATGGCAACTGATGTATAGATGCATCTTCAGCTTTACAGTCATAACCAAATCATATATGTAAAATATAATGTCGAAAGTATTTGTTGACACAAATTATTACAAATCTGAATTAATTATACCTACTTATTTTAAAATATGCCCTTAGAATACAAAGGCCTTACAAAGTATAATTTTGCTGTTGCTGAAGTCATTTAAAACATAAGACGTGTGAAAAATTCCTGCTTGGTTTGTTGTCTCTATCAAAATAGAATTGCCATTATAACTACTACACAGTAAATCAGGCACCTTATTTTCCTGTTAACTGTTTATATATGTGGTTTTTAAGCCTGAACGTAGTTAAGAATGCAGAGATACTGGGAGTTGTCTTCTGCATTAGCAAAGTTAAAATTGATTATTTCTTGTACCCTAATAAGTTAAATCTAATTCTAAATTAGTTAAAGTGTCAGGACTTCAGAACTGTTTAGGTGACAGGTTTCTGCTATGATTGCTTTTGGGCAGAATTCGAACTTCCAAATACAGAGTCTGCATCAGCTGTTTTTTATGTAATCCTTTACTGAACATTTCAGAAGGCATTGCTCTTCAAAAAATGTTTGTACTGCTTTCACAGTGACTGAGCATCTTGGACTTTAAGATTTACCGAAGACCTTATATCTATGCTTTACTTTAGGCCTCAGACTTCAGTCCCTTTGAAACTGATGAATGACATTGTGTGTTTGTCTTGCTGAACTAGGACAGAATGCTTGCCAGTCAGTTCCCTTGCAACAAGGGCCATCTAATTATTACCATATAACTATAAAAATAATTTGGGTTTAATATAGAATATATGCTTTTTGAATTGTGATATATGTGCATTTGTGGGTGAATCAGCATTTCTGCACACATTCCCAAGTCTCACATACCATAGGTTGCAGTATGATTTGTAGGTAAGAAAATTATCACTCTGTCTCCTTAGCAGTTTTCAGTATAAGTACCAGGGTAAGTTGTATCAAGTAGCAAAATAATACTGATATTTGTAAATTAGCATTCTGAATTTTGTAGGTTGCCAATTATAAGTGTGTGATTGTGGTTTACTATTTTTTTCTTTGTTTAGTTTTGACTGTTCTGAAACAATGCTGTATAATGTTTATACTTGGCTCATACAGAATTATTAGTCTAACACAGGATTGTATGCATGGATGTTATATAAGGTGAATGGTTGAACTGCACCAAAATAGGGAAACTTACTCTGATATTCTTTTAATCAAATCTAAAGGTTGAAAAGTATGTCCAGCTGAGAAACAATATATTGTCTTTTATTTTTCTTTTGTTAGTTTATTCGTGAGGTATTTGTGGGGGGGTGGGGGAAAGGTTCTGATTGTTTTACATTCTAGATTATTTTTTTATTCCTATTGAGATTTATTATGTGCTGTATTTTGAGAAATTTTATTTTTAAATAAAAAAATCCTAAGTTTCTTCTCCTCTGGGTTTCATTTACATTGTTCTAAATTTGCATACATACTTTGTTAATATTTTCCAAATATGTTTTCACATTTTCTGTTTTAAATGACTCTCATTACTCGATACTTTTTGTTAGAACAAGATTAAGCCATAATCCCAACTGACAATTAGGAATAAAATCACTGAAGAGTTTTTTTATTACGGGGGTTTTGCTTTTTGTTTTTAAGAGTACAACTGAGTGTTGATGGAAGCACTGAAAACCTAGTTTGCTAGAAGTATCTGTTGGTATAACATTACTCATTACAATATTGATTGAATGTCTTGTTTAAATGATTAAATGATGTGGATACAGTTATACTGATGTGTTAATCCTCAGTCCCCGAAGCTTTTTCCCCCTCCAGTTATGCAAGGTAAAAACAAGTAAATGTGAAAACAGTGCCAATTAACTAGTACAATTATAGGAGCCCGGACGTTTTCTGGCACATTTTTGCCAAGACAGATATCACAGTTCTCCCCTACCCTTTCAGAGTAGAAGCCTATTTTTTATACATATATAAATATAAAACCTAAAAGGTATGTAAATTGGCATTTTTCAAAAGAAAAATATGGAATTTTTTAGTCCTTGGTGTGTTTTTTCCGTCTTAGTTGTTATCTCTCATAATTACTCTGGGAACCCAGTTTTTCTTTTTGAGCAGGTTAAGTGGATCTCAGTTGTTTACCCTTCAGTTTGTGTACATGTGAAGTGATGTCATAAAGTTCCCTGCAGAGAGAGTTCGAAGATTTTAGTGTCTTTTAAATGAAATACTAGGTTTAGAAATAGAAATATAAAGAGAAAGGCCCATAAAGATTAGACTTTACAGGTGGGTTGCTGTGTTTGAAAGAAATCCCTGCTGTATGCCACTCCAGCTTGAAGCCAACTCATTTTGGTTTATAAATGTGATTAGCTACAGAAGTATTAGTGGCCAGGGAAAAATATAGCATAGAGGAATAAAAATGAAGCTGCTGGGTACAGTATGAGCAGAACTGTCAGCTATTGCAGAAGCGACATCAGAGAAGATTTTAGGCACTTGGGATGATCCACTACAAGAATGGTAAGCAGAGGAAAAAGCTGCAAGGAAATGATTAAAATAGCTGAATTGTGACACTTCATGAGTACGGAAGTATGAACTGCATGATGATGGTGTGTAACACAGAACTTGCGTCTTCTACTTCAAACCAAGAACCAGATTCTGCTAATAAAAATCTCTTTCATACTAATCCTTCCACAACAGCAGAAAATCAACCTGTAAAATTCTCTGCTCTCTGGGTATTCCGGAAAAAGCTATTCATTCCTGCTGCCAACAGTTTCAGTTTCTCTTGTCTAGAGTTTTATTGGGCCTCTTTTCCCCACATGAAAACTTCAAATCTGGTTGATCTCTACTACTAAATTTATTTATTTTAGTATTTTTCTAATTAGAAACAACTGAATTTTGTGTGTGTGTTCTTTTTGATATGTGGAAATGGTAATCTGTTCCCACTTGCTCATAAAAATAATTTTAATGTGTAAATTGCAATATTTGTAATGCCTAAAGCTCCTGGAAATAGTTTGGACGTGTTTTGCCCTTTATAAACTAAATGAAACAAAGAGTTCAATAGTACTTTGGGTCTGTAAATTCATTTTAAGAGACTGCCAGGTAGTGCAGATGAACAAATGCATGCAAACACTGCTGTAGGCTGACCGATTACCCATATGAGCCTCAATTATATTAGTGTGCAACGGCAATTGGAGGGAAAATTGGACCCTGTGGACATCCAGCTGAGTAAACAGTCTTGAAGAAGGATGGAGGTTGTTAGTCTGAATAAAATACAGTTAAGCAAATTTCAAAAAAAAATAGACCAGAACTCATATCAGTCACAGCACATTCTTTGTATGTCCTCTAGTTTCACAATATTTTTCTCATTAGACTTTCCCTCTCAAAAACATTCCCTCTGCTGAAGAATTAGTTTAAGCTCACACATGTGCAGCAATAAAGTGTACGCAGCTGTGTTTCACTCACACAGAACTGAACATAAAATGAACGGGACAGGTGCTGCTGAGAAATAATGATTCAAGCCTAGGTAATAATTTATTTGCAAATATAGCATGATGCTGCTGTTTAGGATATATTTCACAGCTTCACATCTTGTGTACCGTGAAGCTAGGATTTGCTTGTGCCTGTGGCCAAAATCCCTGCTTCCACAGTGTGTTGGCTGTCATTTGGGTTATATGCTTCTTTTTTCTTTCAAGTGGTGTAAACACAGACAATGCGGTAATCTGAGATCACTAAAAATGTGCAATTTGATAGTATGTTTTAATAACCAGTGGATGCTAAATGGAATGATGACTCACTGTGGTAGACCGCAGGTCTGAGACTCAAAGGATCTGCCTTCAGTTCTCTGCTTGACCTCCAGTTTTCTTGGCCAAGACACCTGGGCGCCAGAAGGAAAAGTTCAGTGGAGATGCAGTGCCAGAGTTCAAAACCAGTCCCCTGCTCAAGACCGCTGCCCACCCTTTGCGTGCTGCTTCACCCTGTGATACAGATACTAAGCCAGTAATCCTTCAGTTGATTCCCAGAGCTCCTGGGACACCCAGAGCTCTGCATCCCCACTGCCTCAGCCTGAAGAGCTGTACGTTTGCTTCTTGCCTGCAGGATGCCAGGGCCGCTTTACAGAGGCCGTTGAGCAGGCCAGTCCAAGCACAGCTGATGTGTGTGGAGAGGATTCACCAACTACATGAGCAGCCTCTTTAAATTACAGTTGTAGCAAATGATTAGGCATACTTTTGAGCAAAAAGTTATAGTTGGAGCAGTTTCCTGGGGTAGTCTGTGTGCTTGTCAGCTCTCAATAGTTCCAGCATGTGTGTTGGGTGCTTTGGATGACCATTCACAAAGGCCTAACTCTCACGGTGTCCGCACTGGGATCTAAAGTCCAGAATTCACATCCTTTTCCAGAGACTCGATAACAGTTCTTAATTGCATCTAGTCTCCATTTCTTTGTGCCTCCATTGCTAATTTGTAATGGGACTAAAAACACTGCCTGTCTCAGAGTTCTAGTAAGGACAATATTGTTAAAGTTAATGAAAGGTTTAGATGTTGTAAGTTATCTGTTTCCACAAGATACTCTGGCAAATAGGATGCAAAGTTTTTAAAATGATGTTGAAGATCACAGGTTGTAGAGGGCTTTAACATGACTTTTTGTCTGTTGCGTGAGTTTGCAAACTTGATGCTTGCTACTCTTTCCAGTATTGCGATAAATATGAAGAAAATTAAGGTTTGCAATGACATCATTACAGGAGGCAGGAGAAATATGTAGCTGTATAATAAAGACCTTTCAGCTTTGGAGTGAGTGAAGTGACATGATGAAAAGAGAAGAGGCTTATTATCCCACATGCTTGTATCTGATCCTTGTATATCCCCATCAGATGTAAATTACTGTGGTTCTTATATCCTGTATCATGTAATAATACTCCTTTAGTGAGGAGTGAGGGGGAGAAGCACAAACTTCAAAAATTTGATCTTCTTAAAAGACTTTCTTATTCATTATTTCTAGTTGTAATTAGCAATTTCACCAAATGTCTGCTAATGATAAAATAGCTTTACTTTCTACCTGCTTACTGCCAAGAGGAAGTGTGAAAGACCAGAAAATAAATTTCCTCCTTTTTCCCACTTCATTAAATAAGTCATTATTTATGTTGAGGAAATGTAAGTGAATTTTAACAGGACAATGAATGATATACTTGTAGGAAATTTTATGCTACAGCTCTCTGACAGCGATATCTCTTTTATATAGGCGAAGGAGAACCACTCAAAAAGACGTGTAAGTCTCAGTGAGTTCAAGTAAAAAACTAAAAATCTTGCTTTTTGCCTTGAGATAAACATTAAATGCAAGGAATATCTGCATATCCTACTGCACATATGTCAGCTTTCAACTTACTGTGGATAAGTAAGTTCAACTTACTATGCTGTATATTGACCACATCTCTAAATCAAACTTGTTACCAAATTCAGGGTTCAGTCCAACTAGGGAGTCATTTTCAGTTGAGCTTTCTAAAGAGAAAGATTTTTTCGGTCTTTGACTTGATACTCAATAATTCCTGATCCCACTGTCAAGTTCCACCAAATCTAACGGATGGATGAAGATGTCAGAGAGTAATTTTCCACAATATTTGTGAAGGCAAAGAGCCAGGTGGAAAGTTTGAGAACTATTGTAACTGAAGGACAGGTTGCAACTTGGATTTATGCTCTGGTAAGGTACCAGGGAAGCCACATGGATGACATTTCATTAACTGAGCTAGTCCTAGAAGTATCTTTTGCTCATGTGCTTTTTTGCTTAAAAAAAAAAAAAATTATAATTTATGCCATCTGCACAGAAGCATAAAATTCCAAAAATTATCTTCTAGGAAGGTGGAATGTAGTTCTCCTCCCCTTTTCCCCACTCCCTACTCTTTTTTGAGACATTTTGGAAATGCTATTAGAGAATAAAAATAGTCATATCCCACCCCCACCCTGCAAAAACAACAACAACAACAACTTCTTTATTTATAGAATGGTCTTTTCCTTTGAGAACCATTTCCTGAGGCGTGACAATAGAAAGGGAATGTTAGTGGGCAGGCAGGTGCATTATTTTTAAATTTCAGAGAGTTTTTTCTTTTAATGTACAAATCATTGTTGTCAATCTTCCAGCTTTCCGCACCGTCAGAAGTCTCTCTTATGCGTACTCTGTATTCTTTTTGGAATTGGTAGGTGCCTGATTAACTGCACAGATATATTTAGTCATTTTATTTTTTGCTGTGTTTAAAACAAAAATGTTGAAGCCTAGAAAATGTTTATTATCAAGTATTTTAATTACAGAAAATATTTTGAGTTAGTTTTGTCAGCTTATTCAGTTAATATGATATTGTCATAATTGTTACCAGATAGTAAAATCAGAAATTATTGGAGTGATTTCAAAAATAATGTATGTTTTATAAAATATTTTTGATGGCTATTTTGATTGCAAAGGAAAGAGAGGTAAAGGACTGTTAGGGGAGATAAATCTTGCTTTGGTAGGAGAGGCAGTGCTTATGTAAAGCAAGCACATTGTGCTCACTTTTTGATAAGAGAAATAAAGGAAGCCTTATGCGCCTAGTCTTGCCGACAACCCTAATATGAACTGTGAGTAGAAATATCAGGGAGAGTCTTTGTCTAAGAGAAAATAAAGAACAATTCATATGCCCAGCAAGTGGGAATTTTGCTCCTTTTTCCATACAAGGTCTGACTGCCATATATATACATTCCAAGAAGAGAAAGGTAACTGTAGGAAAGGAGGGCCTCGGGGAAGGTAAGGTTTGCACTGCACAAAAGCCTGCAAAATGAAGGAGGAGTAAAAAATACCATTCAAAGGCACTCATCAACTCTTTCCCAGCAGATGGTTATGTAAAAGCATTTGAAGAGGGGAGGAAGGCACTACCTTGTCTTAATAATTGCATAGAATTTAGTATTTTTATCCTATATATGCAGAAAACATTCAAGTGCTGTGGAGCACACTGTTTCAAGTACTCAGTGTTGCATTGTTTTCTCAGCAGACAAAAAGAAAACTTTGTTAATGTGTTGTTAAAGATATTTGTTGCTGAGAAATAGTCTTTCTCCAAATACTCCACTTGTAGTCCTTTTCTTACAGAAATATATTTTCTCCCTTCCACACTAGTTAATTCTCCCGTGGATCTGTAAGCACTTGCCATTCTTTGGAGGTGTGAAGCAGAAGATTAAATATGGAAATCAAAGATAGTACAGACAACTGATGTCCAGAGATGACTGTATAATTTTCTACTCCCTCTGTATTCAGTTGTTTTTACCTTCAAGAGCTCAGGCTCATGAAGCGATAACCTACAGTGCATCTGTTCAGACATTAAAGCAGCATTTGCAGTGTCTTACAGACATTCTTTCTTGAAAATGTTTTTTATATTCTTTGCTCATCTGTCACAACAGATGCATAAATACGTTTGAAGTTCAAGATCTTAACCAGACTTACCAAAAACAGGCACTATAATTTAATTTGGTTCCCCTGAAGTCTCCTGAAAGACCATTCTTGAAGGTCTCAAGAAGAAATTGAAAAGCCATCACTTAGCTTGGTAGCTTTATCCTTTGGTTCACCATCCTTTTCCTTTTCCTTGTCAGATTTTCACTATTCTCTTTTCCAACTTGAAATGTATTGGGCTTGTACCATGCCTTTCTCTGCTAAGCAGAAGAATCCTTGAGCAGCAGCAGTATTTTCTTTGCCTAAACTTACTTGTATAATAAAATCAAGTTGCCTTTCAGCTGTATATTTATTTGATAAACTAAGTGAATGTACCTTTACAGTCTTACTGAGGGCATCTTGTGATTTCTGCAATAACACAGTTTTATTGTAATCATGATCATGTTTGAAAGTTACAGACATAGACACAATATTTCATTAATAGCCTTTTTTGTGGTCAGGGCCACTCACAGAAGTAAAATCTTCTTCCTTCTCAGACTTGATCGGCTGATTATTTACTCAAAGATCACATTAGTCTATTTTGCTGCAACCTCATTCTGGGATTTTGTCCATTACAACTCTAAATTCATGATATGGTTACCCAGACTTAGCTGCATTCTTTGTTCCCATTTGTAACTTTGTATTAAGCTCTGATAAGACAAGTTCTATTCAGTTAGGTTCAGCTAATTAGTAAGTCTAAATTTCCTTATATGATTACACTGTATCAGCCTTTCAGTTATCATTGTGCTCAGCAAATTTTACCAGCAAAATTTTTTTAAAGCATATTGGTTCACGTATTCAGGGATGTAAATCCTAACAGTGTCTCTCATTAGGCTGCATCAGAAATATCCCCGTTTAGTTATAATTTATCATAGACAACTACATTTTGAGATCTGTTGGTCTACCTTTAAAGCCTTTCTAATGCTGAGTAACACTATCTAAAAAAGATAGTGTAGAATATCTCTGAAAGTCTAAGGATATAATATCTTTGCAATAATCTTTTTTACAAATCTCATTGAAGAAAGAAATACAGTAGGTCCGTACTTATTTGTGATTCTTTTTATTCCCATTCCATACATATTGATTAGTTCCATACATATTGACAAGTTCTATAGCAAATCCTTTAATTCTTGATTAGTTGAACGCAAGGCTTTTGACACTGTCTCCCATCACATCCTCGTAGGTAAACTCAGGAATTGTGGGTTGGATGAGTGGACAGCGAGGTGGATTGAGAACTGACTGGATGGCCGAGCTCAGAGGGTTGTGAGCAGGGGCACAGAGTCTAGTTGGAGGCCTGTAGCTAGCAGTGTCCCCCAGGGGTCAGTACAGAATCACAGAATCACAGAATGGTTTACGTTGGAAGGGACCTCTGAAGATCATCTAGTTCAAGCTCCCTGCTCAAGCAGGGTCCTCTAGAGCATATTGCCCAGGATCACACCCAGACGGGTTTTGAATATCTCCAGCGAAGGAGACTCCGCTCCAAGGAGACTCTGGGCAACCTGTTCCAACGCTCTGTCACCTTCTTTTCAATAGCAAAGAATTTTTTCCTCAAACTGGGTCCAGTACTGGGTCCAGTCTTGTTCAATGCATTCATCGATGACCTGGATGAAGGCACAGGGCGCACCTTCAGCAAGTTTACTGATGATACAAAACTGGGAGGAGTGGCTGACACACCAGAAGACTGTGCTGCCATTCAGAGGGACCTGGACAGGCTGGAGAGTTGGGCAGAGAGGAAGCACCTGAAGTTCAACATAGGCAAGTGCAGGGTCCTGCCCCTGGGAAGGAACAACCCCATGCAGCAGGACAGGCTGGGGGCTGACCTGCTGGAAAGCAGCTCTGCAGAGAAGGACCTGGGAGTCCTGGTGGACGACAAGTTGAGCATGAGGCAGCAGTGTGCCCTTGTGGCCAAGAAGGCCAAGGGTGCATTAGGGGTGCATTAGGCAGAGTGTTGCCAGCAGGTCGAGGGAGGTGATCCTGCCCCTCTACTCATCCCTGGTGAGGCCACACCTGGAATACTGTGTCCAGTGCTGGGCTCCCCAGGACAAGAGAGACATGGCACTCCTGGGGAGAGTCCAGCGGAGGGCTACAAAGATGCTGAGGGGACTGGAGCATCTCTCCTCTGAAGAAAGGCTGCGAGAGCTGGGCCTGTTCAGCCCAGAGAATAGAGGCGATCTCATCAATGTGTACCAGTATCTGAAGGGGGGGTGTCAAGAGGATGGGGCCAGTCTCTTCTCCGTGGTGCCCAGTGATAGGACAAGAGGCAAGGGGCACAAACTGAACCACAGGCAGTTCCGTCTGAACGTGAGGAAAAACTTCTTTGCTGTGAGGGTGACAGAGCCTTGGCACAGGTTGCCCAGCGAGGTAGTGGAGTCTCCTTCCTCGGAGATATTCAAAACCTGCTTGGACGTGATCCTGTGCAATGTGCTCTAGGTGACCCTGCTTGAGCAGCAGGGTTGGACTAGATGATCTCCAGAGGTCCCTTCCAACCTTAGCCATTCTGTGATTCTGTTCTGTGAATTACCTTTTCTTTCATTTTGCTTGGAATTGAAGTCAGCTTGTGACTAAACAGATTCATTTTGTCATTCCTCTTTAATATTGTCAGTCTTCAGGTTTCCACGCATTTCCTTGCTACTCGATATCAGCAGGCAAGAAGATTCATCAGGTATCTGTTCTAAGATTTTAGTTCAAAAGTATTTAGCCCTGGCTGCATTTAAAGTATGGTAAGTATTACTTAGTTTTTATCTTAGTCCCTGACAAACCCTCTGCTCTTTGTCGCGGGGCTAGGACAACAGATTTTAGATGTCCAGAAATAAACTGCTTAGAAGCAGTGAAACGTGAAGAGTGGGGTAGGTACTTTGTGCTATTACAGATGCCTAAGAGTGGACAATGGCTTGGAGCCAGCAGATTCAACAGAGCATTTATGGGAGGCCCTCACTTTTCTGGGTCAGTAGCGAGAGGTCAAGCAGGGCAGTGAAAGCACCTAAAATGTCAGATAGCTTTATCACTCCTCTACTATTTCCGTTCCTCCTTCAGCTGATGGTAACACCCCTATGATCCTTGGGATCCCAGCTCGTCTCAGAAAGAGGCACACGTTTTGTCATCAAGGCTTTTTCTGGATAATGTGCAGTACTTGCATTAAGCAGTCTTTATTGTTAATCTTACTATCTAATTGAGTTACTACAGGCAGGATGCTTTTGGAAAACTCTCCCTCCCGTTACATTGAACTATCCAGGTCACAGAAACACAGATAATCCTTCCAAGACCCACTTCAGAAGAAATGACCATCCCAAAAGTCAACTAAGAAGGAAATCAGGCTGCCTAAATTCAGGACTGCATAGGTGAGTAGAATTTGAAATATCTGCATGTTTCTGCTCATACCAATAAACTTATCAGGTATGCCTATGACACGCATTTAGACCAAGGAGAAAGATCATATTAGAAACTATATTTAGTTTTCTGCCTCTGATTTTGGATTAAAATGGTGAGGAGAATAATAGATGAGAATGTCTTTGATAATCATATCAAAATTTATTTCCTTTTAAAATTCTGGAGTTTTATATAAGTACTAATCATTCCATATAGAAACTGCCTGCAGGAAAGTTGAAAGTGCCTTGCTGTATCCAAACTGACTACTCTATATAATCAGTTGCGCATTGGGTGCATATTTTTATAGTAAAATTTGCATGCAACATGTCTACAGGCTAGGAAGGCTTCTAGTAATTCATCATTAACGGCCAGGACTGTAAATATGAACCACATGTCTCTCCACTGGCCAGTGATACCACATCTTTGGCAAACAGTGTGTAATAATTCTTCTGGGCAAGACTTTAAGGGTTAGTTGTTGAGCTTTACTTCAAGGTGTTAAATCCCGGAACTGAAAAATCGTATTGTGAGTAGGGGGTTAAACAATTCCCATCCTCCCACTTCAGTACTCCCCTGAACCAACAACTCAGAATTTATTTTTCTTAGAGTAGTCAAATGCAGGATCTGACACTCTGAGCACTAGGGAAAACAAAATCTTGCAAGGGCAAATGCAATAGATTCTCCCTTTGTACCTGTTTGTAGGGAGAAGCCGCAGCAACGTTTATGGTTGGGAAAGGAGACGCAAGGCATTTTGCATTTTGTAGTCCCAGCGTTCTTTGCTTTACTTGATTCCTGAAGAACCAGGGAGCAGGTCTGAGGAAGGAAGTGGTTTTTTGAACTGCTTTCTTTGTTGCCTTTGGCTAGTGGAAGTGACAGTGCTCAGTCACCCACAGCACGAAGCGCACGGAGGAGAGTAAGGAGGAGCAGAAGCAGAGTGGCAGGGTGGCTCCACAGCCCTCCTTCCTTCTTCCTCTCTACTCCTGAAAAACAAAGGTCCAACCTGCACCTCATCATCCTTCATAACCCCAAAAGCAGCATCCTCTTGTAGGTGGGAAAAGTCCTCAGAAGGTCAGAGAAATAAAATTAATCACAGCCCAGTAACTACTGAGGAAGTAGTTGAACTTTGAATATTGGTAGAGCTGTATTAAACGTTAGTAATGGGGAGGGAAGAGCGGGCTATTTTGCAGTGGAGCTAGGGTGAGAACTGGTTACCATGGAGGAAGCTTTGGCACTAATCTGCTTCCCTAGGTGAGATACCAGAGTACGAGTTTCTCTTTTCTGTGACAGGTAGTAAACTCTCTCTCACACCCACGGGTGAAGGATGCTAAGTTTTGCCACTTAAAATAAATGTTTCACCCCAGATGAAGCTCAAGCCATCCACATTTCTGACCTCTCCCAGTTAGGAAGTGGCTTAGCAGGTCTCAGTGTCAAGAGAGACATGGAAGAGATGATATTTGAAGGACTGTGAAATCCATTCTAAAAGAGCTCTTTTTCTAAAAGAAATTCTTATAAAATCTGAAAGAAAGCCTAATGTATTTTTGCTGATGATCTTCAAAGGACCTAGATGGATAAGTCCTACAAGGTTAATTTAGCAACCTCTTAAGCTTCTCTGCAAAAGGTAAAAAAGAAAGAACATGAGCATCATATACATTTAAATAAGATTTTTGTTATATAGACTAATTTATTTGTTGTGTTAACAGCATGATGTCCCTCTGAATAGATGCTGCATGAGAACAGCTTTACTTGCAGCACTCCAGAATGAGAAAGTTTGAGCCTCAGGATGATAGTGAATGCAAGGAGACCTACACACTGAATTAAATAAGGAGTCTTTTAAGACCAGATTTATGATTGGGTTAAAATGCAATAAGACAGAATTGCTGCACAGGTAATTCTAAGAGACAATAAGATCTTATCCTGAAAAACAGAAACAAATAAAAGATGGACTTGAAACCAGTTTTTAACCAAATAAACTCTCTCTATATAGACTATACTGTAGAGTATATACAGATCGAAACTTCAGTGTTCCTCAGCGTGAAATCGTTTGGGTTTCCTTACTGCAAGGATGGCCCATGGTGCCGAATGGAAGTTAACCAAGGAACAAGAAGGGTACTGCAATGAAACACTGTGACTGTGATAGAGAAGAAGTCTTTCTGTTTTTCATGACAAATATTAGAAAAAACAAAAGTTTTTTCTATTCATTACTCTTAAAGAAAAGCACAATAAAGCAGCATTGAGTGTTTTCTACCTTCTTCTCATAAGCAGAGCATTGACTCCTTCAGAAGAATAGCCCCAAGAATGAGTCAATGGACGTCCTTTCGTGCAGGAGTACAAAATCAGACTTAGAAAGTGATTGAACAACCTATGCTGCTAATTAAATATGCATATATTGGAAGGAAACCTCTCTATCTCTTCATAATACCCTTAGGATAATGTTCCATACTGCTAGAATAATTGCAAGAACACAAATGACATAAGAAATGTATTACTCAGCAACTGTTGAGGGTTGTTTACATTGCCATCCATCTATTCGCTACATGTAAATGATGCTTGATCAGGCTTTGTAAGTTTTGTAGATACCTGGTAGACCATTCAAATCTTCACATTGTTATTCTTATGATGAAAGGGACCACCAGCAGTTTTGTTCTCCCATTCCCCTCACTTGTTTAAAAAGTGATATTCTTTCTAAAAAAGTAAGTCTGGAGGCTAAAGTCATCCAGACTAACCAACTAAATTATCAGTGCTGAGTTTATAAACCCTGTGTAGAATAATTCATGTTATGTAATATAGCATATGCAGAGAAAAAAAATAGGGTCATATTAAAGGTTTAATTACACCAGTTTGGAAGAAATTATACAATTAAACTGCACAGTTATACAAGAAGAATTCTGTCTTATACAACACAGTTACCTAGTACATCTCAAATGAATATTACCCAGACAGTTTCAGTATATGTTGCAGATTAAATAGAAAATAAACATAAAAATATTTTCGTAAGTTTTGTCCTCTTTTTTTTTTCATTCTACCTGTGCTTACAATCAGTTCAATGATACAGTCTTTAATGGGAACTGAAACTATAATCAGAGATTTTAAGTTTCTTAACGCCTAAAACTCCTCTGGTAAACAATTTTTGTTTCTAGCTATAGGACACTGTTAGGGACTGGGAAGTGATGATCCTTCCACTCAAACAACAGCAACTTTTGAATTGGTATAAGTTTAAACAAATTCTAAATTTTGAGGAAACTTTGGAAGCAATCCTGAATTGGATGAATTAGTAAATGAAAAGAAACAAATCCAACTCACAGAAGCAAGTGAGGTAAATAGTCTGTATGAGTACAATTCACTTCATGCTTCTAAAATATCTAAAGGAATTACAAAAGTAAGCATTAGAGTCACAGCAGACTCTCCCCACTGTCTTTCTGCTTTTCATATAAGGCCTAGATGATACTGAGGTGCTGTGAAACCAGTTTTAAGAACTGCTACACCTACAGGAAGGTAAATGGCTTTCCGCTTCTCTGTTGCTCTGGATTCATCTGTAATGTTAGATGAGCGTTAGGACAAGCTGGCAGGAATGTTTGATTTTACTGCAAACCAAATTACAATTACTAGAGACAGAAGCGTGAAAGTTAAAAAAAAAATATACCTATCTTTTATACTTCAGATAGCTCAGAGACACTTCTCTCTGTCTCACCTAGCTAGCAAACAGTCTGAATGCTAACACAGCCTAAGCAATCAATATTGCTTTCAAAGTAAAGGAGTCTGACAGAGAAATGCAAGTACCCTTATATGCCCAAATCTCCATGAGATTCATATTCAAGGTTTACCCCTACCTCCTTCGATGCCATTCATAACTAAAGCTGGAGGTTAGTTTTAAACGCTCCTCACACAGGATTGACCGCTCCCGCCTGACTTCACAGACACTGATATTTTTTCGGGCACAATAAAACAGGGTCATTTCCTGCCCAGAAAGCAAGTGGACCGTATTAACAACTATCTTGATATTTACTTCAATTATAAACAAGTAGTTAATCTACTAGGAGGTAAATGCTTCCTTCACCTGATGGGACAGGTTTCAATGATCAATACATAGTATTTTAGCTCTAAAACCTGTATTTCATATAAGCGTATACTTCATATATGCATTTTAATTTATTTTCAGTAAATTTTAATCTACACTATCTCTAATGCTCCCTTGTTACTTTGCCTCTCGTTATATTGCATGGAGTTCAATACTTAGGGCCATGGGCTAGCATGGCCACTATGATATGGGTAAAATGTATTAGTTCACTGTATATGAGCAGATGGCTAACAGTGAGCTTTTAGTCACCAACTTTGTCTTGATCTTAAATACAGCTTTTGTAGTGAAAAAAAGAATTCACTCAGTTGTTTGTAAGGAGGAAAACTACTGAAAATAGTGCATAGCTATCCAATAATCTCCACATTTCTGGAATCGGTCACATTTTATCTCTAATCAGTCACAGGTAAAGTGAAATAATACAATACTATTCAAGTAATAAAAATTCTACTTGTATGAGGAAGTCAGCTTACATATAAAATTAATAGTAAGCAAAAGCTGGTGAGATGTCCAAAACCACCAGAAATGTCATTACTGCACACAAGGGCCAGATTAGAATCATGCACACAGTCCAGCACTGCAGGTCAGGAAGGAAGCAGCAAAAGTTTAATCTATTGTAACAGAATTGCTTCAAATTATCTGCCTACGCTCTGAGTGACTTGCAAGGAAAGATTTCAAAATGGGAAGTGTCTTGTCCATCTCACTTTGCTGAGAGTTCGAAACAATAATTCTGACTATTCATTTGAATTGGGAGCAAACATATTACCAACAACTTTTGAACTGTGCTGTTGGCTCTTGTATCGTTCACTGTAGTACATAAGAATGACGAAAAAGTATCATTACAAAAAAAGTGTAGATAAATGCTTCCCAAACACGGCAGGAAGGTGTGTGATCTGGCCAAGAGTTTATAGGAAATATATAAGTAAGTATGGACAGGCATTTAGAAACAGGAAGGGCTGTAGATGCACATCTAGTTTGGTTTAATTTTATGAATGAGGCTGGGGCTTTGTAAGCTTGAAGAGCAGTTCCTCTAAGGCATGGCAGAGCTCTTTCAAATGTCAAAATGCTCGGGGTTCAGACTTGTGATGAGAGAGGCAAGAAGCAGTACTATTGTGAGCAAGCCCGCATGGGAAGATTAATCTCTTTATGCTTACTACTACAGTCAGTCTGTTAAGATGCTTTTGTTCTATTCAGAACAATGCCTCTGAACTTTTCTGCAGAACTATTGAGTTATGAATGCAAGCACCATGCTGGGAAACGCAGCCACTTTCCTCAAGCCTTCCTGCAAATGTGCCACAGAGCCAGCTTTCTAAAAATTAGACTTATTTCAAGTCAGCCAAAACCACAGATACTTAAAGGAAGATGATTTAGCTTTGAAGGAATTGTTGAACTTCAGCCACACTCTTGGTGTCCGATCTGATCAGATTTCTCACATACACGCTTTTTTCAAAGGAGTAAAATGTTTCTCTCGCTGAACATACTAGCAACTCAGATTTATATCTGTGGTCTTTAGAGAGTCTTCTCATCAAACTATTACTGCTCTTTTCCTAAAAAAAGGAACTCAAAGGCAATTTAAAAGCCACATGTTAAAGTTAGAAATTCTTCTGAGATATGCCTGTCTTTAGATAGCCTATTCTAAATCCTCAGAAAAAAAAAAAAGGAATAGAAAATTATTGGAAGCAATTGAAATTAGTATGTGCGTATGGATGCGTATGAACACTCACAGTTTTGGAGAATTCTGAACAAAACTACAATTCTTCCAAGTAGATTATTATTTAGGCTTGAAAGCACATGATATAGAGTAGTATTTAGTCAAAACACATCTCAAGAACTGTATGTCTTCTGTTTGAGGAAGCCAATAATGGCAAATTTTAGTATAGTAACTTGTGGAATGATTTAGAACAGAGAATGTTTTCTTATCATCTTGCTTCAGTTCATAGATTTTTTTAGGAGAAAAATTATGGGAGTAGGTAGAATAGAATTTTGCTTCTTGTAACAGACATGCAGTAAACAGTGTTAATTTATGGCTTGAAAGAAAAAGATGATAATATCACTGCATTTGGCAGTATACTAGTGAGACTATTCTCTTACTCTAAATGCACAGTTATCATTGCTAGGTCTAACAAAGGTTTTGGTAAACATATTAGAAAAATATTTTTAGTTATAACTTTGAAAATTTATAAATGCAAGGGTCTGTGTTGTATTCAGTGGTAGGTGAGTAGCAAACCAATGCTGTGTAAGGGGAGGTTTTTTTAATTATCGGACAAAACAGGCCAGAAAAAGTGTTGGCAAATTGTTTGAGAGGAGGATTGTAACTGCAGATCTGTGAAATCAACAAGTCCTTTTAAGACTATCCTAACTCCATCCATGTATTTTGTGCAGTTCTTTCACAAAAGCTAATAGGTGTTTGAAGGTAAGTATCTGAATCATTAAACAAATAGCTGAATCATTAAATAAATAGCTTATTTTTATCACTGTCACTCCAAGGGTGTTGGAGTGGTGGTTGAAAAAACTCATTTAATTCGTCTAACACATCCTTGGAATTATAAGATGGGTAGCCATGTTGAGCTCCATTATTGCATAGGAGCTTTTCAGAAACAAGCTTTTTTAAAAAAAAAGTTTCTATGGAGATCTCAGAGCTGTTTTCAGAGATAATCATTTTCTCAGGTGAAATCTGAGTAAAATTTTATACTTCTTTCCATTTACATATAGCTTACTCTTCTCTGTCTACAGTAAAACCACCCTCTAACTTTCTGTGCTCCATTAAGAATGCTGAACTGGGAGAAATAAGGCGAGTTTCTCCTAAATGCTGTGTCACTGTGCTCCCTTTGAAGTTCAAATTCATTATACTTGCTGTCTCCTGCAGGGAGATTGGTTTTGTGGTGTTTAGTGTGGAAACAGAGGATTTGTCAGTTGGTCAGATTAGTTCATGTCTTACCCATAGTGTGCTAAACTTTGCCAGGAAAAGCTAGATCAAAGCAAGACACAGAAACACATGACTAGGAAAATATATCAGGCCCAGACTTGCATTAAATCACAATAGTATCAGACATTGCTAGCAACCAGCACATATGCATGGGAACTAAATCATATAGTCATGGAGATACTAAAATCTACCCGTTCCGGCTAGTGCTTTTGTTGGGAAAAATCAGAAGGGGATAACTCTGACCTTACTCTCTGGCAAGAGACAGATTGTTTAAGGTCGAACAATCCTGCAGTTAGTCCTGCAGCAAAACTTGAGGTGAAAAATGTCTGCGTTGACATTTGCTCACCTGGCTTACCTGCCACAGGCTCCACCTTGAGCAGTAAAAGGCTAAAATCAACATATCTGTTCGGATAGAACGAATTTACCAACCGTTAACCAGCATCATATAACTTCTGCAGTTAAAAAAAAGGGAATTGAGCAGAAGGAGTGTGATGGGCCCCATTCCACTGAAGAGAGACTTACAACAGATAAAAACCTTGTTAACAGCTGGATAGACACGCTGGCACAAAAGGACCTGCTAGACACTGCAAGCAAAATTTGTATACACAGGCTGCAGCCTGTGCATAATTCCTGCGCAGGGCTAATAGGGATGATCTGATGATTTATTTGAGGATGTAAAAGGAGCTGGACTTCTGCCAAGGAAGGCAAACACTCAGTTCCTGAGTTGTACAGCCTTTGCGACTGCACGTACCACTAAAACACACAGCACTGAGAATAACATCGGGCACCTTTTAATAGCCTCCCTGTGCTTCCTGCCTGAAATCTTCCTGCAGCGAGGAAGTCGCCTGGGTAGTGCATTAGTGTCCATCACAGGGTGCTGCTGAATAGAGTCAGAAGTCTTGCTCAGTGTTAGGAAGAGATTATGATTACCACTAACACAAGATAATCTAGATGATCTTTAAAGATGCCCTCCAACCTCAACTGTTTTGTGATTCTTTGATAGAGGAGTCCCTTTTGCTGGATGATATTTTGAAGAACATTAAATAGTCCGGGGGAGCTAACAGGAGATGGAACTCCTTGATTTTTAATTCACTTCTGACATTCCTTTCAGACCTGACCCATTTTCTTCTTTCCTTTATGCAGTATGACTTGGAGAGATCAGTTGCAGTCCTGCAGCAACACCAAAAGCTACGTACGGCTTAACACCCGCTGCCTGTGTGCTTTTGTCTTTACAAACGAAAAGGTTTTCAGGCTGCTAGCTGCAAGAGGTTGTGGATGAGCCTGAAAATGCTCTTCATAGTGAGATCATTAGCCATTAATAAGTGAACAGCTGGTTGTGGTGAAGGCATTTGTAATTCTTACTTAAAGATATGCCAGTAGCTACACCAACTTGAGTGTACCCCTTGTGAAGTACTCAGCAATACAGTTACCGGATGGCTCGAAAACCAAGGAGGATCTTTCTCACTTGACCACAGGTCATTTTTCTGGTAACACTAGATCAATTGATCCATCAGTAAGCACTGTCATTCCGCAGTATCTACTTGTGCTGGGGAAGAGATGGCCCCGTCTCTGCACTGCCATGTGCCGCTGCAGCCACCGGGCTACCAGCCAGGGAAGGCCATGTCCTCCAGAGTGGGTTGTCAGGCCCTCAGCAGCCACCGCCTACCTAATGAGGGGATAGAGAGACAAGGCAGGGGGGCATGGCCTCACAGGTGTCTGCAGTACCTGCAAAAGCCTTTTTAGGACCCCTGCTGTAGTAACAATAGGGTCCTCGTAGTGGGGGCTGAGTAGCTGGGTCAGGTCACATGCTCTTTCTCTGTATGGAGGACCTGGGCCTCTGCACGCACACACATGTGCACACACAGGCTCAGCGTTCCTGTCCACCAGCCTCATGAGCCATGCACAAACCTGCAGCCAGGAAAGCACATCACCCCATCACCAGGGGGCTCCAGCAAGGAAAGGCAGCCCAGCAGCATTCCAGCACCTCATTGTTCATGGGGGCAGATAAGGCGCTTGTCCTGGGCTGAAGGATTTCTTGGGGTATAAGATGGGCAGGAGGTGAGGAGAAGCTGGCCCCCAGGGCTCCTACACCGCTATTGGAGCAAGGCCTAAGCCCCCTTCTCTATGCTGCCTCACCAGCTGGTTCAGACTGGAGCTAGACATTCAAATAGCCTGGAGGAGCTCCTGCTAAGGTACCACATCAAGTGGTCACCTGGAAAAATCCCTGCCTAAGGAGCAATGATCGCTACTCTTGTATCAACCCCATGTCTCTTTACCCAAGGGTAACTAGCTCTCACACCTGCCCAGCAGGTGATAGAAGTAAAGCAACTTCCTTAGCATATGTGGTGATCAGGATTCAGTTCAGGTCTGCTTGCTTTCGGGAGAATGGCTCCTGAAGCCAACACACAGAGTTGCAAAACTGAATTGCAAAGATTTTAAACCTGGCAAACTAGGAGCAAAAGGGCAGTGTCCTCTGACTGGTGACAACCAAAGGGAATACTTGTTCTGAAAGCAGAGAAAAGGCAGCAAAGGTTTTGCAGGCAGCCTCCCCTCATTTCAAACAACCACCTGTGCTAAACATAGAGAGAAATACTGCGAAAAATGGAAGTGGTGGAAGTGAACGAAAAATGAAACTTAAAGGCCATAATGATTTATCAAAGGAAGAGCAAAAACTTCTCAATAAACTTTTTCTAAAATAATTGATTTCTGAGGCACAGGATATCCAAGAGATCCATCTAGACTTTGCTACACCTTTTAACATCTCCAATAATAAACCGAGTTATGCTGGAGAAGTCAGGATTAAACATTGTGAGATGAGCAAGAAATGGGATAGAGCCAACAGAGAGAACGGCAGTGGTTGTGATGACTGGGAACTATATATGCATGGCAAGTTTCTGAACGGGACAAGTGATGTGCTTGACCCTCTAGCAGGTGGTGGCTGGGAGGAGGCACCTCCCACCATGGCTTTGCTCAGCATAGCCTTGAGGGCACCCGGTGACAATGCCGTGTGAGGGATAGCTGTGCTACAAAACAGCACGGTGCTGGGCTGCATTTGACTGCTGAACCTTTATTGTTTGCAGTGCCCTCGAGAAGGGGAGCAATCAGCTTTGCTCTTTGCTTGCTTTTGGCCAGATTTGCAGTGAGGTCTGTGGGAAGGGACCTGATTTCCCCCGAACCCTCTGCCCTATGCTGTTTTTTATGGTAGCGTAATCTGAGAGGCAAGTAGGTGTTTTAGTCCTGGCAAATAAAGCTGTTTTGGCAGGCCCTGAACCGGACATGTGCTGTAAGCAAAGCGCTTACCCCACATCCAGTAACCAAAGTTCAGTATATTTGGTAAGCACACCTGGTAAGCAGGAAAGTATGCCTGTCTCTTCAAAGGGAAGGTGGAAAGAATCCATCCCTTCCTCTGAGGAGTTTCTGAACAAGCAGCATAATGCCTTTCATTTACTACTTAGCTGCTTAGCACTGAATCTCAGGGGATACAATTCAGATTTCTATGATTCTAGCACTGTTGATAGGGATGAAACCCAATCCACAAATGAGGCGTATGGAGTATTATCCTGTACTAAACAGTAACCACCACCCTGCCCATGAAACAAGGCACTTAGTGAACAGTGAAAGAACACAACGAGACACACAATTCTTATGTATCAGACAACTTTCTTGGAAAACAGCAAGTGTAACTTTGCCTCCATCTTTGAATAACAGATTTCCTCCTGGGAAATTTTTTAGAAATGAAGAAAAGGTCACATAGTGCATTTTGTAAATCCTTTTTTTTTTTCATAAAACTAGCTTGCTATTAGAATTTTAGCACTTCAGATTATTGCACTTCTCTCCATTATTCTGCATGAATTACTTTTACTAAAGAATGCAACTGAAGCATTTTTTGAGGATGGTTTAGAGTATATGACCGACCCCACAAGGTCTGGGCACGACCCCACCACCTGCCAGCTGCTGCCTCAGCTGTGATGTGCCACAGTGCACAGGGAGATGTATAAGCTGCAGGAGTTCTGTAGAGATATTCACACATTCTGGTTAATTAGTTTGTCAGATTAAATCATCATACTTGACTCTGACTGACTTGTACTTTTAAAATGTGGGGGTTTTCACTTAACTGTTTTGCCATTCCTGTTTTGTTAATCTGTACTCAGCATTTTCTACTGCAAGAAATTGCTCATAGACTGTTCAGCATAATTTTTCTTTCTAAATGTCATCAGCCTGGGGACCAGGTTTCCAGTCTTCTGCAAGTCAGTTTGACTATATCACTGCAGCTACAGATTCCTGTCTGGAACAGGCAGGAGTTCCTCCAAGCATCATTGGCCGTCTTCCACTTTCTGTTTGCTCTAAGAAGTTTTATGTTGTAGGACTATCAGATACTTGTGATGATACTTTCAGATACTTTTGTGATAGCAAAATGGCGGCATTTTGAAAGGATGCTGTTAGTCAGCCTCCTTGTGAATCTTCTTGACTACTTTCAGTGATGTCATTATTGTTACCAGTAGCTTTTGCTGAAGACTTTCAGAAGTTTCAGTCTCTACTACCCAAGACTGTCTATGACTTAAATATGGAGCTCTCCACAGTCCTGCAGGGGCTGTACCAGCAGTTTGGTATTTTGGAGCTCCAGAGGGAGGAAGAAGTGTGTCTACCCACAAAAAATAGTGTTAATATGGAGATGGCTGGTTATAAAATGTCTAATAAAGGACTTGATAAGAATAGCAGCATTCATTACTCTGACATTCAGCTAAGATGTTTCTCAGGCAATTTCTGCCATGATTTGATTTTTTTCCCAAAAATCCTGTTTGTTTCTCTACTCAGGACAAACAGGAAAATAGATAGGCTGAATAAGATAATAGTCACTGAGTCGAGTTTTTTCCCCCTGCATTGTGAAGAAATCGTCTAATTTTGATTTTCTAGAATGAAATAACTGAGTTGTAAGTCATGGGTTGTCAGGCTTCTGTAGCTAAATACCGCTCCCTAAATAGAAAGGAAAAATCCTGGTGCCAGAGAGGCCTTCTGTGAATTTGTGTGAAGGGGTTCTGTAGGTGCCTATGGGTATGGACGGAAAATATTTACTGGAAAACAGCAGGACACGGAGAGAAAAAGTACATGCTGAGAGATAACATGTGCAAGGCTCCCAAAAGTTGATCAGCTCTGCGGACTAGTGGCCCTGTTGGCTTCACAAGAATGGACAAACTCAGGACACAAGCAGTCTGTGGGCAAGGCCATCAGTACACCCAAAGGCTGTGACTGTGATGTGCAGACAAGGGCCACAGGGCTATGTGTGCACCTGGTGAAAAAATGGAGCACCTGAGGGGCTTTCTGTATTGAAATGCCACCAGTCAGCCGGTACAGACCATCACCCCAGCAGCAATAAGCGAGTGCATGCACGCGTGAACTGCATGAGGTGTATATGAATGCAATGTGTGATCAGTTATCTGCTACTAGTAATAACAGTTTGGATCTATTAATGATAGTAGCTGGCTCAATAAAAAGCTTTCTATGAAGTATTAGTAGTGATCTATGTCTTCCCATGGGTCTATTAACTACCGGGGAAAGGAAATTGACGGTATCGTTAGGGTCTCTGCATACTGTAGATACTCTGGAGATGGGTAATGTGTGGCTTCTTCAGGGGAACAGTGCATTTAGGTTTAAGCCTAAAGAGATGGATGTAACCTTCATCTGACCATGGCAGGCTCTTTCTCCTTAGTTCACTAGGTACTTTTTTTCCCTCATATGATGTAATAGAATTACCTTAAGAATTACTATTACAATTTGTAAAGTGGAGCTATTTCATCCAAGTGATTAGCGTATCACAACCTGATCTATCTTACCCACCTTTTTCTGGGAAGACGTATCTCTAACCAGTAGTAAAAAATGTGTTGTTCTAGACCAGGAACAGCAACAGGAATTTTTCAGAACCACTATTTCTTAGACAGGATCAAATTTCTGGAATTTTGCTTTGGAAGGCAGTTGATGACTTTTTCCAATAGTCTTTTTTTAAAAAAAAATCAAGTTCCCCCCGAAATCTTAATATTGTTCTCATTCTCTGTCATATCTTAAATCTATGGGGCTTGTCTGAGTCTCTCTGTGTCTGCACTGCATACCTGCATGTATCTTTCAAAACAGCATACCGTGAATTCTTTGTTTGACTCTCCCCGTTGGTAGGCATTAGAAAGAAATTAATTAATTCCTGGGAGCATATTGTGAGCAGCGTAATTCATTAGCTCCATCCTGAATATGAACAAGGAATTTTGCCTTGAGTAGGATCAAAAGGTGGTGAGCCAGCCTGGAGAAAAATAACTTCAGGAAAACTCAAATCTTTAGGAAAAAAAGCACTTAGGCTAGCACTTATTTTCCTCATGCGTTAAGAAAATAAGTATCTAGAAATGGATGAGTTTGCTTGTATTTTGTTTTACTTAAGCTGTTTAGCAATGAGGTTTCTGTTCCGCCAAATTTTACATTTTGACATTTTTTCATTCATTTGGAAAATGTGGAAAAAGTTTCTTTAAAAAAAATCTTGAAGTTGATCAGAGCAAATGTTTCAAAACAATTTTCATTTGAAATATTTAAGAAAGTAATTTAAATTAAAGAAAAAAATGTCAGAAGGAAAGTTTAAATAATCTTGAAATGCATTGTCACTACTATTTAGCAAGAAATACAATATACTTTTTGCCAAAGTTAAAGTTTTCCTCATAAGCACGTCCTCTCCCAATGGGAAAAAATGTCACTTGAAAAATCGTATCAAATTACATAGCAACACAGAAGACGAAGCCTCTTCGTACATATCGCAGCATTTTTAATGTCCCGTTTGGAAAAAAGATGCAACTAGGAGAAAGACAGGTCTCCTAGAAGGTGTGAGAGAACATGGGAGCAATTTGTGTATTGGAAGGAGACACTCACCAATTTGGCATGCACTGTTTTTTGGGTTTTTGGGAAATTTCCGTTCTGTCCTCAACTAAGGCAAGAAGAGGCATACAGGCATTAAGTGAAGGGAAGAAACAAATAAAGCAAATATCCGTCTGGGCTCCCACTCGCAGCCATCGTGGTGCTGCTGGAGGTTGGTGAATTGCCCTAGTGAAGCTGAGTAGTGACGGAAACAGTTGTTCTCTTCACCTATGACCAGACTTTGGTGGGTGGGAAACTGCAGAAAATTTGCCTCTTTGCGCTAGTCCCAGGTTTCTGTGACTGGCAGCGCCTTTGCTGATTGCAAGCACATGCAGCAGCAAAGTGGTGTGGGGGGGTTCCCGACAGGCAGAGCTGGGACATGGTCTCTCCCTCTGGCCCCAGGTGCCTGCCTCATCTCCACAGCTGTAAACTGACCAGAGAGGAGGCAAATCCCCAACACTGACACCAAGAGCCAGGCCTGGAGATGGGGCTGTGTGTGTAAGAGGCAGTTCCTCTCCTCTTAGCACCTGTAATTTATCTCACACCCCCACTGACCAGCTGCTCTTTGCAGTCGCTCTGGGTTGTGAATGCATCAGTAATGACCTTGGGAGAGAGTCACTCTGGGACCACTTAGGCCTCCTAATCATGACTCCCTTCCAAAAGTCAGATAAAACTCTGTGTACCTTGCCCAGACTAGCACTTGTCTATATCATCCACATTTGTGATTATCTTATCTACAACTTTCAGGGACGATGTAAGATTCCTAGTGCTCTCAGGACCTTGTCACTATGCTGTTTGACCAGGAGGTAGGGATAGACCCCACTAGAATTAACGCTTCTCTGGTGCAGAGTGTGTTACGCCAACTCACGGTACCTGACCGTAGGCACCTCTTCCTACAATCCAGATTTTTCTGAGGTTCCCATTTATCCTTTTGACCACACCAAAAGGCAAAGAAAAGGAAAAATACTCATCTATAGTGCTGTTTTTGACAGAACCCTTCTAGATAAAGGATTATATTAATTTAAGGGATGAGGATGTATAAACATAAGAAGGACACAAATATTAATGTAAAACACAGAGCTTCTGTTAATTTTACATCCAGCTTTTTTGTGATTTTGGCCTTATCAGTGTATTTAAAATAGGAAGCTGAAGTAGCAATGGCACACAATGGAGAAGGGAAAACAGTTTTAATCTTTTGAGGCACCTGGTGCTGTGGTGGAGCTGTTCTGCTCAGATGCTCAGAGGTCATTTCTTTAGGTGCTGTGATTGTCTTAGGATCTAGCAAAACAGGCCAGAAGAGCATGGGCACCATCTCTGAGGGTCTGGATGGATCCATGTCAGAGACACCTGTGGCTCACCACACACCCGAAAATACTCCAAATAGCTCCTGCAATGGTGCCTCTGCTCCTGGCTCACAGGGCTGTGGGGCTCTGTGTCACCAGGCAGGTGCTCCAGCAGGCTCTCACCTGGGATGGTGAACATCTCCAGAGGTCCTCTTCATAGATTGGAAAAAGCCTGAGGAGAGAGGAGGGAGAGACAAACGTGTGCATAAACAGGATGATATGCAGCAATGAGGAGTCCTTGCAGTGCCTGCATGCACGGTAGCGTGCTACATCCTTACTCCTCTACCTCCTGTATTCTTACTCTCAGCAAATAGGCGTAAATCCCTAAGGAGCCTGCCCACTGGGGAGACTTTTGCACACACCAGAATGTGGAAGATAAATTGAAAACACAATCAGTAGAGAGATGCTAAGTGCGTCAAGGAGTTGCTATTTTGCTGTTATTATTTTCATGTGATGGTGTATTTTTAAAAGACAATTTCTGAAATGTGATTTTTGACTGAAGAGGGGCTTGTAACTAAAGCACATTTAGCATCTACAATGCAGAGGCAAAGCTGACACTGATTCCTACAGGCAAGACTAGCAAATCCTGCTCTTTTTGTCTATCCCCTATAATGTGAGCCACTTGCCAGGATTTATTGATTTTCTCTGTGTGCCTATGCACATACACCTTAGCTAAAACATTTTTCTTTCCACAGCTTAAAATCAAGTCAGAATTATTTGTTCTTCTGAGCTAGCCCTTCCTTCAGGGAGTCTCAAATTTCCCATGAGGGAGCAAACCTCTAGTGGAAAACCTTGCAGGAAAAAAAGCTGTGTGCCTCTGCTAGCCATAGGTACACCGGGCCGATGACCAGAAGCAGAGGAGCAGGAGGGAGACGTGAGCGAAGCAGCTCTCTGTCCCCCTCACCCCCCGCTAGGTCGTCTCCACCCGAGGAGGTCACGAACATCCCTGTGAAGGGAGGGGGGGAAGCCTTGGTGGCACCAGAGCCTTAACCACACCCCCGCTTTCATGCCGGCTTGCCAGCTTCACTATTCCTCGTTAAATGCTGATTGCAAAGAGTTAAAGTGTTTCCATATGTCCAGTGGGAGAGTGGAGTTTGTAGCCTTTGGCAACCTCCGCTCCATCCAGCTGCGGGTGCTACCTGTGTGTTCCCGGGGGCACCCGCGGGTGCGCGCCCGCCTGCGCCGGTGCGCCCACACGTGCGCTCGTGGCATCCACACTGCAGCCCCGCGGCGTCGGGGCAATTGCTCCAATTCTGCTGGGGAAGATGTTAATTCAGAGTGGCTCATGGTCCCCCCCGCCCCTTCCCTACGCTCGGAGCTGACCACGAACCTTGTCAAACAATATACAACTGAGAAGAATGCAAATAAACTTTAGTCTGCATAGCCCAGCAATGTATTTAGCCGCCCACTTGCAAGATACTAAAGTCTTGTGCACATGATGCACAGAGAACGCCGGCTAGTTTCACCAATCCCTTCAGACAAAAAGCAAAAAAAAAAGGGGGGGGGGGGAGAAAAAACCTGATCCTTGTCTTTATATCTGTGAGGTTGGAGTTCTTGCTAATAAAGGAGCTTTTCCCATGATGCAGTGTGGTAAGGATTGGCCTACATGTAGCCCAGCAAGCCACTGCTGATGTTTTCTTGATTAGGTGTCTTATCTTCCATTGAGCTGCATCTGATGAAGGTTGCTGACAGCGTAATGGCAGGGAAAGCGTCGGACAGCTCCATAAAATGGCAGCTATGTTATGACATGTCAGCCAGGACCTGGTGGATGGTAAGTTGCTGCGATAACTTTTATTTTTTCTCCCTGAAAGCTTTTTTCCCTTTCTGAACTCCTCCTTCATTGTTGCAATGCACGTGTTGCAAGGTTCAGAGTGCACAAAGTTTCAAGCTCCAGCTCAGTGACTCCGTGGAGCTCCTGAACACCGCCGTGTGTCAGATAGGGTCTCGCTGCTACCGTGAGGGAATGGGCCTTCCTTTTAAAACAGCAGCAAGGACAGCGTGAGATTTTTCTTCTTTTTCGTCGTCTTCCTCTTTTTTTTCTTTTTTTTTTAAAGTGAAATGCAAATTTTGCAGTTCCTGCCAAGCAAGCTGGTGTAAGAATGTGGAGGTGGAAGCAGTCACGGGGAAAAAAGAAAGCAGCTATGTCATCATGTGCTTGGCTAATTGTTCTTGAGTTGGTCTTAAAACAGAGCAGTCTGCCTCTTTTTTCTGTTTCCTCTGAATAATTATTTAGAAAGTGTATTGTATCATGTTGTGAGCAGCTTCCTAATCAGTATGTGATTGTCCCCCACGCTTCCCCTTAATTTGGAGTCCTCCTCCCTTCCAGTGAATGCAGTAACTGGAGCAACTACTGATTAATATGCCGCTTGCCATAATTAAATTTAGTTAATGAGGCTATGCATATTCAGTCCATTTTTTTCTTTGTTTGGGCAAGCATGGCTTTTTTGTTCATATTTATACAGCTGCAAATGAAAGGAGGGAGGTGGAAAAAAAAACTTAGCTGAGGGAAGGGTGGACCCTGAGAGACAACTTTTTTTCAGTGTTACCGAGCACAGGAGTCTAAAACTTTCTTTGATCAAAATAGTGGGACCTGGAACAAGCATTTTGGGAAAAGAAAGGCTTTTCTTCTCACCAGAGCTACATGAAATTTTCTCCATATACTGATTTTGTTGCATGGAGACAATGGTCTCTTGTATGCAATAACCATGCCATGAAAAAGACCTTCTGCTGGCTGACATTCCATTATGAATATTAATTTCATTCTTGGGTTGCTTTGTCTGGCCGTGTATTTTTACCCTTTTTATTCCTTCGGTGATTGCCTTTGCTTGTTTGTCTGGATAATTATTATGCTTACTGCATGGGCTTTTTTGTTTTGTGTTTTTTTTCCACAATTAGTACAGTGCTGAGACAATAGGCACTTTATTCTTGGGCGGTGGGTCTGGGGCGCACCAGTGGATAGCGCGTCCCAGTGCCTGGACAGAAGGCAGCTTTCTGATTATAACTGCCTTCTCCTACACTGCTTTGCAAGGACTTCATTATTTTTCCAAAGGTGGATGTTGGTACGTGCCTTCAGTGAGGGTATCATACATGAAGGGAGTATTTAATTTAAATTATGTTTGCTACTTGTTTCTGTACTTTTGGGGGAAGGAGAATTTTTCTGTCTTTGCTACTTGTTGAACTACTGCAGTCTGAACAATCATATTACTTCAAAAAAAAGAGAAAGAAAGTAAATGATGAAAAGCTATTTTATGAACTAACTTTTTCACTGGGAGTTATGCTTTATAGCATTATGTTTAGATTCGTGTTTAAATTTTAATCAGACTTTATATTGTATGTGCTTATGTTACTGAAATGAACAATTAAAGTAGCTGACAGATGTTTAGAGGAAGATACTCTAAAATGTTTGCATAGCAGATTTCCTTAATCTTGCATGTATAAAGGCTTTTTTTCCTAAGTAGCATGTGTTAATTTTAATAAAAGTTTCTGTAAGGATAGCTTTCAGTAAGCTGTCAATGCTTCCATAGGGAAAATGAAAATCAGTACTTTCACTGCATGCAGTATTTTATCCTGAGCTATAATCTGTAAAATACAGGTAATGTAAATTATACACTCATTCCCATGATTGTATGAATTTCATGCAAAATTTAAAAAGGGAATTTAAAAATGCATGACTGTTAAGTAGGGGTGAAAATCAAATGATATTTTAGCTGTACTTTTTACTTTACATTATGTTTCTAATTTATAAAATTAAAATTGTAGGATCTAAGGTAAATTCATGTATAGTGTGGATTATTTTCTCTCAGAGAAGGTCATTATACCTCAAGCTCAAATGTCGTAACATATAAAATAATACCGTAGAGTTTATTGTGTAATTATTTACTGCCTATCAGGAGTGCACAGGGTAAGTAAAACCTTTGAACATCTGAGTGAGAAAACAAAAAAGGCAGACTTTTCTTGTTTTTTCCTGCTTTTTTTTTCCTGAATGGTTGTAAGCACTGAATTGCAAATGCCTTATGGGGAACAAGAAATAGTGTACTAAGATGATTGCTCATAGTTATAAAAAAGTTCATTAACAAACACTAACTGTTATGACAGGCATCATAATAAACATGGTCTTTTCCCTTCATTGTGGATCAGTTATCTGCTTTGAAATCATTTTGCAACATGGAGGTTTAGCATCAAAATGAGTTTTAATATTCCTAAAATAATGACTTTTTTTAAAAAAAAGAAATTATAGTGAAAATATTTTCTATAAAACAGTGTTCTGTCTTTCTGGATTAAGTGAAATGAGTATAAGTAAAGTCTGTGTTCTCTAGCTGTGGCATTACAGTACTACTCTATTTTTTCCTATCTTACTCTTAGATTCATCTGGATTCTTTTATTTTGCTGCAAAACAAATTCATCTGATGGGAAAAAACAAACAAACAGAAGTTACACCCTCTCTCCATCTGCATGCTCTTAAATATGGACATATTTACTAAAATACAAGAGGGTAGAAGTTTTACTGCAAAAGTAATAAGCAAATGAATGCAAACAAAAGTAAACTTCTAATATATTAAATATACTGAAAAGTGTTAGCTGACTACTTGAGCGTTGTAGATGGCTGTGGCGTGACCATCTTAATTGTGTATCTTATTATTTCTACATTTAACTTTGTGGTGAGAGAAAATATGTATTCAGTGAAGAGAAAGAACCTATATATCAAGTATTTATTATCCATTACAGCTGACAAATATTCTAGATTTTTAATTAAAAAGATCTCCATTTATGAAGCAAGGAGGACTGATGATAACGATGACTGAGAGGATGATACCTGTAGAAACATTAAATATTTTTTCCTGTTTTCAATCACTTTGTCTAATGGTAAAGGGCTTGTTCAAGATTACATACGTACAAGGCTTTCTAGCTCACTTTGCAGATTTAAAAATTCAAAGCTAAGTAGTGATTTGCAAAATTGTGTGACGTTGTTACTCAGGTGCTGTTTTTTTCTTGTGAGAAAGGTTTACAATATTTGCACGTTTAGAACCTGTTGAAATCTATTTTGTTAAATCTGTGTCAAGGTACGAATCTACCTCTCTGGTTGTCAAATAGATCATTTGCCCACAAATCTGTAACGTGTGTATGTATCTTTTAGAAAATCGCTCCATAATCTGTTTTTGTATACATGTATACCCTGTTTTTGTATACATACGTGAACGCATGGGCATAGCGCACGGGAAGGAAAAATTTTGGAAGCCATTAAGAAAAAGTATAAAAATCATAGATTCATGGTAGTAAAGACCCAGAGACAACTAGGAACTTCAGATTTATTGCAAATATTGCACATTTCCTTTTTCTTCATGGCTTGATCTTATGATCAAAAAAGATCATAAAATCTTTGAACAAAAAATTTATCAACATAAAGTTTATCACTTTTGTATTCTACTCTATGCTTTGACTTTCAGAATAAAAATATTTTAAAAAGACAGATCTCACACTAGCACTATGGATGTATCAATAGAACATATCGTCTTGAAATAGGCGAAAAATAACAATTCACGTGCTAAATTTTAGTATTACAAGAATTATTCCAATCCTAAATTTATTAGTAAAGCCTGATTTTAATGTACTTTTTGGTTTTACACAAATGTTAATTACATTCCAAGGGAGCTGCAGTATGTCAATATTTTGCAGGAGCACATCTGTGCAGTTTTCTAATTTGTATTAAAATGATATTCACAGCAGAACAGCTCCATCAGTTGTTCAGATATACGGCTTGTTAATGAATCCTTTGTTCTCAATAAAGACTTTTAATTAAATGATTTAGAAACAAATGTCAGTGTAACTGTGGACATATTGAACATGCTATGCTTATTCGCAGACCTAGAACACAATATCTTAATTCTGTAAGTTTCAGGGGAGGAGCGGGTAAGAGGAAGGGTTAGCTCAGGGTTACATTCATAAGCTGTTGTTGGGTTTACTTTACTTGTGTAAAAATGCAAAGCCAAACGGTGTACATACTTAACCACAAAATTCTGTATTCCACCTCCAACAGAACTGTTAAAAGTTCTCTATGATTAACTGAAAGACGTTCAAATTTGTCTTTGAGACAAGTTTTTTGAGACACACTGTATATGCCTATACCACACTGTAAATGTTTCCTTTTAGCTTTTATTCAGAGCAGTTATATTTCAGCCTGCAATAAATATCTGGCTTGGGATTTACTTACCGACTTATTGAGACATACTCAATATGCCTCTCAATTAGATCACTTAAAATCAGAAAGATCTGTCATTAGATCTATAAAGCTGCAACTTGAATGTGTGTTCATTTTTAAAGTCTAATGTTTTTCATTATGGAGAAGGGGAAGAACTGTCTCAAGTGGTGACTTTTTTTTTTCCTTCATCAAGGAAAAGCCTGGGAGTAATAGGGAATCTAACTTAATAACAGTATTCAGTAGTGCAGGATGAAGGTGCTGATGTTTGTGCTCAATACGTTTGTTGCAAGATTTTAAAAACTGTGTCCTTATGGCCAACAAAAAGGTATCTGTGCTTATTAAAAAGTATGCATTCTTCTAATTCCTCTGTTTCTTTTATACTACAATCTCTTGCGTGTTAAACACGTATTTCCACTTAGATTTGCTCTTGTGAGATGTTTAGTAGTTACAGCATCTTCAGAGTAAGAAACCTTTTTCTATTTGTGCTGCGTGCTTGTATCCAGCAAGAGCTGCACAGTGGGAGTCCGACAATGACTCCCTCTGTCCGCGCACAGTGGTGATTTTAACCTACTTTTCTTATGAACAAAGCCCTGCATCAACAGCATCATAAACATACGTTTGTGTAAACGTGTGTGTGACTGTAGGTCTGTGTGGGTGTAGGCTTAAGGCATGATCACCGAAATCAGGAGAAAGGACCTGACTCACTCTAAAGAATGCTCCTACAGCATGTATAATGCAGTTGTAGTCTATATAACGTAACTGTGTCTATAATATGTGTCTATAATATTCAAAATATAATTAACATTAGTGTTTCTACATATCTATAGAATTCAAGATATAATTAGCATTAATATTTCATGTATCTATTGTGTACTTTTTTCCCCTTTTGACTTATGTGAACTTGTGTTTATGATTCATCAAATGCAAGCACAGTGAAAGATATGGGACCTTGCTGTACGTGAATCATCTGTAGGATCTATAGAAATCTTATGCAACTCATAATAAAGTTGCTTTTTCTGGTCTGAAGTTATTGGTCTGTTCTTTCACTTTCCTGTTTTAGCAGATCTCTTTTTTCTTTATGACAAAAATATTTTTTGCTGTGCAAAAAAGTAGTTTTCCAGCTAGCATTTAAGATAGTTAAGTTAATCCTCAATGTTATTTGATGACTGATGAGTCAAAATTCTAATGAAATAAAGCTGCTTTTTAAACTCTGAAACAGATAGATTGAAAATTTGATCAAAAACTGGAAATACATCTTTAAGATATATTTTCAGGATCCCAATGTAAGGCCTTAATAATAATTGAATATAGCAACTTAAGTAAAGATTGTGTCTTAAGTAAGACTGTATCTTAAGTAAGATTGAATAAAACAGCTCAAGTAAGGTGAAGGAAAGACCTGCAATAAAGACAGATAGGTGAAGGTTTTTGCAATCTCTTTTTGCAATTTAAATGGTACAAAACTAGAAACAGAAGTTACTGAAGAAATGCTGGTATAGACTGGAACAAGCAGATATTCACACAGGTATTCTTATGATGTAGAGTTTCTTCTTCTCTGTATAATTCTTCCAAATTTTTAAGCTATTCTTCCCTTTGTATATTCACTTCCCCTCCACTGTGGCACACACATTTTGAAGGAAATGTTATTCAAAATATTCGAAAAACAAATTGAATATTTCTTTTTCCATTAAGTAAGAAAGACTAAATATCTTACATGATTGGTCGTTGCATTCAGAAGTCCTCTGGGTAACTTTACAGGAACCCACTTAATATCTTTCATATGCACATACAGAAACCATCAGTCTGCTTTTTTGAAAAATAAGTTCCTCTTCTTCTGCGATGATCCAGCTCTTCACCCTTTACACCGTTCTGCACCCTTCCCACCTCTGATGCATTTTCAGCATGTGACTCTGATGAATCTCTGCCACCTTTGGGTTATTATGTGTTGCAGACTTATTGATTTGTTGCATTCCAGGCCTACAACTTTTCATGTGCATGTAACGTCTTGGCAAAAATTTAAGAAAAGAAAAAAAGTCACTGTAGTAGTACTTGCTGGAAGTAGGAAATGGCTAAGTGTCAGCTACAGTTGACATAATGTGTCTCAAATTAAGACATCAGGTTAAGGAGCGTGTACCAGAAAAGACTGCATTGAGAACAAATGGAATCAGCTCTTTCAAACCTCTGAAACAAATATGATTAGAAAGCAATTTTTGTCTTCTGTCACAGCTGCTAGTAATAACTCTACCACTTTGTGCAGTTATACAGTGATACTGTTAACTGTCTTAAAAATATTACTAGAGCTACTTTGAATTCTAAACACAAACACACAATCAAGTATTTTTAACGGGTCTTGTCCCTCAAAATGGGATGTGAATATTCAGATCTTGCTGTCCCAACACAGAGAAGAGAAGTCTGCACATGCAATGACAGAAGTTTCAATAAGCGGAGTGCAATGTCAAGTGTCAAACTGTCACTGTGAAATGATCAAATTTCTAAAAGATATTAAATATTCATTCGGATATGTTCTATTTAGTATCCTTTTAAATGATTACTCAGTTCTCGGGGAATCTCAACAAGTGTTAAATCCTAATGGAAAGGAATGGAATTGCTTGTAAGTCAAGGATAAACTGCGCTCAGAGCTTAGATCCAGGTGTGAATTTTCCCCATGCTCAAGAAAATGTGGCACAAGTCTTTTGATTTCTTCCGTATAATAAATTTGATCCAATAAAGTGATGTGGTCAATCAAGGCAATGATATTAGTGCAATCAATGTTCTACCTATAAATGAAGCCTCTTAGCAAAAGCTTGTGGGTTTGAGAATTATGAATACAATGCAATACATATCTTCCCCTGAAAGGAGGATCAAAACAAATCCTTTAATATGGAAGCTTAAAAGCCAGACCGGTTTAGCGTTTAAAATGCTTCATCCTCATATTGTGACACTGTAAAGTTGTCCCTTTTAGACCAGTCATATTCCATTTGCGCTGAGAGAGCAATGTTTGTTTATTCTAACTACCTCCTTTAGGTGTTAGGGACCCCTGCTTCTATAACTCCTTTAAAACTCCCTATTAGCTATCGACAAAAGGAAATACTGCAAGAATCTTTCATTGGAAATAGATGACTATGTTGAAGCCATATAAAAAGGCATCACTGTGCTACCTCAAAGTAGAAGTCAACATGGTTTCAAAAACCATTGAAAGATTATTGCGCTATTCTGGAAGGCTAATCAGGTTTTTATCTCTCAGAGCATTTCTGCAGACGCTCTGGTGGTTTCTTAAGCAGTGCTTACTGTGTCATCTTCCCAGCCACAGTATTGTTCCTGTATGCATGTTTGCAGATCCAGGATTTCTTAGTTGCATCTTTGAGGGTACTGGGAGGGTTTTGTTTGCTTGCTTGCTTGCTTGTTTGCTACCCACAGTACCACTAGAGTTTCTTATTTCATCAGTCATTGCTCTCGTAGAACAGTCTCCTCCTAGGAGCCGTATGGCTTTAACAGCAATCTAGTGCTCTGCAGGATGAAGAAGGGAGAATAAATTATACGTAAACCTACACAACTACATTGCCAGGTTGTTAGGCCTGTCAGTCAAATTTGAGTGCATTTGCATGGGCGCAGTCTTAGAAGAAGGTATTAAATGGATCTGTCCTCGAGACTGAAGTCTATCCACCTGGCATCTGTGACAAAACCAACAGGTTTTCGTTTTACACCTGGACGCAAACTCCAGCTGCACAGGAGCATAATTCTAAAGTCATGGATACTGCTGTTGGTACTGACAATTAGCAGGTTCAAGTGGCAGGGTGAGCCACTTGTGCCATAATCTGAGCTCAGTTAGCAATCTGTTTCATTTGAACTACCTTTAAACTCTTCAGCAGCGGTTTGAGTTGATTTAACCACGGGCACTACGATGAAAATGTGTTATTCACTTTACCAGTCTATCAGTGAGCCATTTGACTCCAATTTCATATTGCAAGTTCATATTGCAAGTTGTCATAAAAATCTATTCTTTTCAACCAAACTAGTTTTGAACCCAGAAAATATTGCACCTCTGAGCTAAGTGGAAAGCTAGGACTCCTTCACATCCGGTGAATTTGTTAGTGAGAGAAGGGAGCAGAAATCCTTTTATTCTTGCTCCGATAAATCTACACTATAATTACATCATGATTAACACGGCTACCTAAATACTCTTTGTAAAAACTGCGTTGTGGCGTTGGTTATTATAAGCATTAAGAGGGCTGTTTACACATGCATGTATAATGCAAACTTTGTGCTTGTGCAGTAATTGCAGTAAAACAATTAACTTAGACTAGAGCAAAGTCAATGTGTTAATGTCAATGGCACAGGTTAGTTTTGAGTGAGTGAAAGCTCAGTGAAAGTCAATTTAGTACACTGATCTTCAGAGCATTTCATTCAGATATGTTTTTGTATTGTGCAACTGCAATTATATCAATACGTCTGGCTGACAAGTGCTGGAATAGAATATACATTATTTGTATTGCCATATATCCCAAGTGATAACTCAGTGGTATGTCACTAAAAGTTTCCTGGTATCTAGTGTGAAGGCTGTCTCCTCCTTGACTGATCTTGGTGACTGTTTCCATAATCTGTATATGCTACCAACAGCAACAAAATGGCTGTACAGAAGTACCAAACATGACAAGCATGGAGGAGAAAACTGTCATCTCTGTTAGCTTTAGGCTGCTTTCCAAGAATAAGCCTGATTTCATCTTGCTCCAGTTCAACAGGTGCATTAAGTAAGACCCAGTGAAGACAGAGTTGCAGCACACCTGTTTCAGACAAATGTATCCTAACAAAGAATCTTTCCAGAGCATTTCAGAAGTCATTCGCAAAGTTTTTATTAAACTCTCAGTTAGGTTTTTATAGCACAGTAGCCTTAGTAGACTTTTCTGGAAGAGAAGTGCCATTCTGTAGTAGCATTTGTTGTAGACTGCATATGCAGGTATTTTTAGACTTATCTGCATATCTGCATTTTGTCAGCATACAAAATCAATGTGCAAGAGGGTCTTTTTCTTTTTTTTTTCAAGTTTTACGAAACTTGAAAGTGTACAGAAAAAAGTCAGGAATGTGCATTACTGACAGTAAATGGAAAGGTTTCTGTCAGCTTAAGTAATTTACTTACTTGTATATTGTTGCTAAAAATATCTATAGCTGTTTAATCTGATCTTTGAAAGGAAGCAAAAGGGAGGTTGGTTTCTGAGGGATATTTTGGTAGGGATTCATAGTAAATTCCGCAGCAGTGGCAGTGCCCTTAAACACACTCGTATACATCTGATGCTCTGGGTAGGCAAAGAGGGCACTGTAATTTTAACAGCAGGTTTAACACATAAAAAGAAATTGTCCGGAATTTCTCTGCTGCTCCTTGGTGCTGTCTTGCAAAATGCGCAGGGTGATTTACTGGCCCTTTACTGCCCTGCACTCTTCAGATTGATTTGCAATTAACTCGTTACTTGTATCTTGTAATCAGAAGGTCTAGATTTACAATGATGAATGTATCAGAGCCTTTCTTTTCCCATCAGCGTCCTACATTTTTACCAACAGTAATGAGCTGTCACAGTGTGAGTTCTGGAGATGAGATTAGTACATGGAAGAGTGAGTAAACCTGTACACTAGCAGCATAATTAAACCAAGCAGAACATAATAATAAGCATGCTATAGCAGTTTGATACGAAACAGGGACCAACTTGAACAGGCGCTTAAATTGCGTACATCCCCAAAACAGTGCCTAGCTGTTGCACTTTAAAGATTAGCAGTCTTGGTGGCACCATGTTCATTATCGCCCCGCTTTACATAGCTCGATGTCTTTACATGCACGGTTAACAGGGACTGCGAAGCTAAATTCTGGTGCACTACGTTCCACATATGGTGCTTTTTCGTGGCACACTGTTGACATCAGAGCCACAGGAATGGCAACAGCACGGTTCTGGGAACGAGTGTGAAGTTTAACGGCAAACAGGTATGGCTCTAAGATATCTAATATGCCTCTGTAGAGTGAGGAGAACCTGGGTGACTGATGCCTCCCTGGAAAAGGGGAAAAAAACCCACTCAGGTTTCTCCTGCATTCCAGACAGCAATGGGGGAAATTCAAGGTTAGCAGTGGGCCCCAGAGTGATGACTGCTTTGTAATGGAAAAAATGCAATTACGTGAAATATTAGACTCCTCTCTCTCTGCATTAGTGCTCCTCAATCTATTTGAGAATAGTCAGAAAAAAAAATGAAACTTCTCAACAGATGCCTGGCTGCCTGGCTACAGAGAGGAAAACCATAATTTGTCTGTAATCCCTAATGCAAACAGTTGTTCATTAAGAAACAAAACTAATGTAATCTTGATGATTTGCTTGGATTTCTACTCTATCATGTTGTTTTGTACAGCTGGCAGGCTAATGTAATTTTACTTAGAAACCCAAAGCAATCTGGTACTCAGACAACACCATGCAGATTTAGGTAAATTTGGTTCTCAGATTAGCATAATACTAACTAATCATGAATATCATTTGCATTAATTAGAGTATTGGGGAAAGATTGTTTTTAAATGGAAGAAAATTGAAAGAGAGATTAAGGGCAAGGACTTACAAGCCCCGTTTTGCTACATGCAAGAATATAACAGATGATTTCTGCTATAATGCCTAATGTTTTAATGTGTAAGTATCAATTAGAGTATCCGGGAAAGATTGTTTCTAATTGGAAGAAAACTGAAAGAGAGATTAAGGGCAGAGTTTATGAATCTGCTTTTGCTCGATGCCAGTATGTAGCAGATGATTTCTCCTATAATGCCAAAGAGCTTAGCATGTAAGGGATAGGGTGACTAACATGCCACACAGTATAGATTCTTCGAGGATTTTTTTCCAAATTAGGTTTATTTCATGCTAAAAGAAAACTAGACGAATATGTCCATGATATTGCTGACAAAATTAAATTAGTAGGTTAGAAAAATTACCCTTCAGGAGATATGCTGTAGTCTGAAATGTTCTTGACTTTCACTATTTTAGCATTTGGTGTGCTGACTTCTTAATAATTATTGTGTTATTAGGTTGTCTGAGAGCTTTCTTTTCAAAAATGAAGGTTGAAGAGCTATGCTTTAGAATGAACATAGATTATTCTTATTTCAAGCTGTCATCCAGATAAGCCACATTTTGCTTTCCTGCATCTCTCTAGTCACTGAAGGCTTTGGAAATACATATTATGAACATTTGAAGTATCAGAGGAGGCAAACATTTGTCAGGTGTACTTTAGTCTATGTATATTGTCAAGCCTTCCCTGTATACTAACTTCTACTTTTTACTACTGCGTTACAGTATTATGGTAGGAGTACTGTACACGTTCTTCAGTAGCACCAAAGTCTTCCTGGTTAGATTTCAGAAATAATGCCCTGTCAATCACTGAAATTAAAGTAGAACTGCTTTCATTGTGTGTCAGAATAGGTCTAATTTAGAAGAGTGTAAGGATATTATATATTGGGGCAGTAAATTTGTTACATTCATCCCTCACATACACTGCCTGCTCTTACAGAACAGGTAAGTATGACAATTATTCATGTGGAGACATAATCCAGAACACAGAATATAAATCAATCTCCTCTAGCTAAATTCTTCAAGTTCTGTTTCATTTGAGTCTTGTATGTCATTCTGACGTGAAAAACTTTTATCAATATACGAAGTCCTAAAGGGGAATCACACTTTTCTAAAATTGTTTGCCTAGGTACTTGGCGTGTGAAGAGGCGGGTATGAAAAAAAGGCAAAAGAGGTTGAATTATGGATGTAGAATGGAAATCGTTCCTTTCTTTCTTCAAGAGGCCTATAAGGCTGTTCAGTGGTTTTACCCAGGAACTGAAAAAACTTTTTGCTTGTATCAGTGATTTGTTCTTCTGCCCAGAGGTGTTCGGTGAGATAAAAACGTAAGTGTACAACCTGACGGTTTGAGAGAACTTTTAGTCTTCTCAGGTGTCATGCTATGAAATAGCTTCAAAATGGAACAAGCTTCACTGTGATGTGATTATTTTATGAAAAGCAGTGAACTGAGTTTAGTAAGGTCTCAGGTGCTTTCAGCAGGCTGCATTGCTGAGAAGGTGTGCCTACCACATTATGAATACTTTTGCCTTTTCTCAAGGTTGCTGCTTTTTAAGCTTAAAGTGCACTGTTGTTGTTTAATGTTGCCTTCCTAACAATGTCTCTTGAGAAATTTGACACATTAATCTGCCCAGTCATGTGTGGATGCATTTTTAAGTATTGTAGACTGCTCAGGCATTTTATGGCTGACTTTTTCCCTACCCTCTGGTGAAAAGCATGTCATGATACTGCTGGTGTTTAGCTTCAACTGAATTTTCCTTTGCATGCTGATCTCAATACCATATTACAAAAACTGGATGACAATGTTTAGTGGCATTCAATACATAAATATCTCCCAAAAGCATAACTGACTAAATAGCAAAGTAAAGGATAGGTATGATTAGTAGTGTCATATAGCAGTATAGCTTGTGTGTGGTGATCTCCCTGTTCCCGCAGACAGTGTGAACATACTGATTCCCCAAGTACCTCAATAACAAGAGCAAATATTCAAGGAAATATCTTTGTCAAAGGGAAGAAGGGTAACAGACTGTCATTTGAGGAGAGGAATGCTTGAGCATGTCTTCTGAGCACTTTAACTGAAAAGAGAAAATATAATTCTATAATCAGAGATAACAAAATAGGAATCCACAGGACTCATGTTGACCCCTGTAGACTATTGCCCTAACTGGCCATTACGGCAACATCCACAATATGCCTTGCAACATAGTGTAAAAGGCTTGAAACTTAATCAAGATCTCCCTGAATGAGAAACAGGTTAACTTATCACATGATGAGCTCTATCTTATGACGGTTATAGTGTTTCCTGTACTCATGTCTCTTGGACTAACCCACACAGAGTGTATTTTGTGCCCAGCGTTGCGGTGCGCCGTGCAGATGCACTCTACGGCGGAAGCTGAGCACTGGAAAACATAATGGTAACAACTGCAGAGTGCTCACTCTGCAGAAAGTATTATTATACACATTTTGCTGGCGCTTTTACATAGCAGTTGGATTGTGAATTGGTTTTCCTATCCAAACTTTCCAATGTTCAAATATTTTCTACTTTGCATCAGCAAAAAATGAAAAAAAATCCTTTTTTTTTTTTGTTTCCTTCTAAGGAATGGAGAGCAGGGAGGGGAATGGAGATGAGGAAGCTAAGAGAAGATATATCACAGATGGGTGGACAGTAACTTGTGCTTTGCGATCTTAGCTGTAAAAAAAAATAAAAAAGATTTAATTCTCTGCTCTACCATTTCACATACCTGAGATCATTAAATAGTCAGTGAATTAAGTGTATATATTGTTTTCTGCAAGATGGAAGAGTTTTAAGCATGATCAGAGACTCACTCCAAGTTTTCTACCAACTGGAGCAAAAACTGCAAAGCAGGAGGTACATGTGCCAGTCTAAATGAAGGAGAATAAAGGCTGGCAAGTGGGTTTCCCACACTCTGATAAAGTACTCCAGCCAGCAAGCTGCTGATGCTGCTTTTTTCTCTCTCTTCTCATTTTCTGAGAAACTCTATTCTGCCTCTAAGAAAAATTTCCCAATTAAAAATTTTTTTAAACTGTTAATTTTCTACTGAAAGTTTTGGTTTTGACTAATTGACCATTTTGAATAAAATTCTACTTCAGCAAGAGTTCCCAACTACCTCAAAACCATGCTTGTATGAACAATGTGCAGAGTCTTTTGACATTAAATACATGCTTAGATTCAAAAATATTTACAGCATAAAGGCGAACAGAGCTCTTACTTTTACAAATATTTCAGTTGGTCACAGTCAGATGTGAAAGTACCCATGAGTGAAGAGCACATTTTTGAAGAAAATGAACTCTTTCTAATCTAGTTGCTAAAAATGGTAGATATAAAGCAGTGAAAGGTGTGGTCAGACAACTGCAAGCAACTTTTCTAATGCACTTTAAGATGTCACAGCTCCTCAGCTGGAAGCTATATCCTTAGTCTTGATGTAGTAACTCTCCTGGCAATGCACCATCGTTTGTTGGCTTAAACCAAGCCGCTATTGGAATAAAAAAGGAGTGAGCATGCCCTAACACATACCGTTCTGAAATATGGCATATTTTACTGGGCTTATTACACTGGTATATACAGCTCTCTTTTGAATGCTGATGGGTTCTGGTGTCTGTAATTGTAAGTTTAATATAACAACAGTTTGAAACAAATAATAAATTGTGTTTGAAACAACTGAGATGAAGAAAGAATTTTAAGAAAGGAATATTATTCATGACTTTAATTCCCAAGAGCTCTCAGATTTGCTCGTTTTATTCCCAAGATATAACTGGAGAAAAGCCGTGTCTATAAAACAATGTGCCAGGTGAATCCCATGGTGATAATCTGATAATAGCAGTCACCATCGTTTGTAGACATTGGCCTGATGATTTGTCTTGGAGAGAGGCCAGACAACAAGTGTTACCAGAGAACTGCTTTGACTTGGGCCCAGTGACACCCAGAGAGGGATTTATCTGGTGAAAGTAGCTTTGTAAAGTGTAGATGTCTGCAGCTGAGCAAGGCGCCATAGGCTCCCTTCATAATTGATAGCTAGTTGATCAGTGGAATCTAGGAAAGGATTTCACTCTTCTTTTAATGGACCTCTAAAATAGGCTAGTTGAACAGGCACTTTAGAAACATGGTCTCACCTCCACTTTAACCTATTAAGCAGTTGTCTGCTAGGTTACCATCATTTTAAGTGTCATTTCATATCATATTTTGTTGGCTGTCCTGAAAGAAACTTCACTGTAACTTTAACAAAACTTCCCCAGAAATCTCCAAGCTCAATGTTACTTTTCTTCTGTCTATTAACACATCACTCAGAAATCAACTTATTGAGCTGTTGATGAGTGATTTATATGGATATTGAGCTCTGAAGCACTTTTACAGAAAGTAAGTGATTTAGGAACTATTTAGCAATGACGGAGTAAAGCAACAAGCAGTAGTCTTTGTCTAACGAGACGATATTGTACATTACTCTTATTAAAGGCTCATCAATAGCAATATTTCTACAGTTCTGTAAATCTGGATGGTGCTTTATAGTTGGTGACATTTCTTGTTTCTGAATGAGGCTGTTTCACTCTTCTCTGCAGTGTAAGTAAGTCATGTATTCTTACAATTTCCAGTTTAAACGTCCCCTGTTGTACAGCACTGACTTATGTATGAGAAGGAGTGCCTACAGGCCGTGTTAGTATAGTACATGGCGAACTGTCAGGAATTCAGTTTTGCAAGAAATTTGAGACTCAGAAGACTCTGAACTTTCCATAAGTCAGTTTGCCGTGACCAAACGGGGAGTGAAAGCCCAGCTATGGGGAAGCGCAGGGCAGCCCACAGAGCTTACTTCCCTAATTAATCTGAAACTTGGACGAGCATCAGGTGAGCAGCAACATCTGCTTCAAAGAGACAAAGCTGTTTGCTCTCCACTTCCAACTCATGCACAAAACACCAGGATTAATGAAAAATAAGAGATTTTCCTTAATACTGTGAGATTACCTTCAAGTGATTAAAATAGAAGTGAAAAAGGATGCTTTTTGTCCTTTTGAAAATGATTTTTTTTAAGTGGTACTTAATTTTATAGAGTTTCTTATGCTTTTGTCTGTGCATCTGATCTGACACACTTGGTCCATTAGAGGTAAAGCTGATTGAAATAAAAAAGAGATTTATATTAAATCAAACTCCAGGACCAGAGCTGCACTGGCCAGGACACGGTGAGGGAACATTAGGATTTAATACCCTCCCCAAAGATTCTGCAGTATGAGATCAAGGAAAAGCATACAAGGCCAAATGCAAGCAGATCTTTAGGGAATAAAGATAAACAGATAAAGGAATAAATATTTCAAAGACTTTTTTATGGACAGCATGCAATGAAGAATGAGTGCGGAATGTTCACGGAGTACCCCAAATAAAGCAGAACTTACATATGGTAAGTTTTGTCAGAAGGGCACCCTAAAGACTTCACAGTTTTTCTCCCATTCCAGTATGCCTGATGCAGGCTTGAAGAAGTGCCAAGACGTAGGCTACATGTCTCAACCTCTCTGAAATTTCCTTAACAAAAAGAATAATAAAATTCACCATAAATACAGCATCTAGTGGGCGTCCTGCTACACAGATTTCTGGAGACAAGTGTTTAATGTTCAAGTAAGCAGTCCCTCTGAACAGCAGTGGGACAGCAGGCAAGAGCTGATCTCTGTAACACAAGAGATCCTCAGCGGCCCAACACAAGTATTTTGAGCTTTGACTTCCTCCAGCAAGTGTTGGTGAACAACTTCCAATCTAAACGTGTGCCCCTTGGGTACGGGAGATGTCAAATAAGTGATGAAGGAATTTAAACTGAAAAAGAAATGCTGAACAAGCACTACACCATATGGTGGTTACTGTATAACTAGATTTGATAACCAGCTTTGCTGCTGGCATTGCCTGCCTGTGCAAGACTCTTTCTAATCATAAAATGTTGAGAAGAGCTGACTTTCTACTGTATAGTAGTATAGTGACAGTAAGGTAAGTAAACACTTTCAGATAATCCCAGCCCAGACAAATTGGTATGCTTCTCGAAGGCTTTGCAGCAACAGCAGTCTGTGCTGCCTAACAGGGAAAAGTCAGATTCCACCTTTCCACCCCATACATGCCCTATCTGAGAGATAACTGGATTATTACTTGCGTAAATAGTAAATGCTATAATAATAATTAATTAAGTGCTGGAAAGATAATTAAAACGTGATTTTTATTTGATTTATCTCTTGCTATTATTGGCTCAGACTGCTTCAGCCTTTTCACATATGCATATATCATACCCTCACTTCTAAGGTAGTTATTTTCACCTCTGTCAGAGTAGAAAACGGCCTCATATATTTCTTAAAAATAAAAATAAATAAAAGAGAGAGAGATGAAAGCACGACTACTGTCTTGTTGCTTGAGATAACAGTCTAGTTCTGCAGTGAGCAGAGCTAGTGTGGGACATTTCATACTTTGGTTACCCAACCATTAGTTAAAGACCTAGTGGCAATACAACATGATCAATTTTGTCCAGCTGAACTTCAATTACACATATTGGAACACTGGCCAAGAAAAATAAAATACCTAGTCCACTAAGTTACTAGCCATAATACCCAAGCTTTATCCCTGTACTAAAAACTTAAGAATGAAGCCTATTTACTTATTTGCACTTTGAGTAAGATTAGAAGCTGTCCTTCTGACTGCTTGTGAAGGACCTAGGTGAAGATGAACAGATGGATTATTCCAGAAAGGTGGAAGTTTTCTGAGAAATGCTTTCAAGATGGTAATTTTTAACATCTCTTTTAAATTATTTCTAAATGTAAACTGGTGGTCTGGTGGTCTCTGCACCAAAAGTCACCATTGGTTCTGTTGGTATTATCGCAGGTTATTCTTAGCATTCACTCACAGCCAGAGCTGTTCATAATCATCTAATGACTGGCACTAAGGAGGATTTCTTTTCTTTTGCTAACCCTCTAAGTCTGCAAAGAGGAAGGCAAGAGCTGCTCTGGTTAGAAAAGCACTTGCTGCTGGTGTCTCCCTGTCCCCGAAGTGTAAATTGTACTGCCACTGTATGTCTGTTACAAGAAGAGATTAAAAGGACTAGGATTACTTAGTTTGGAAGGCGGATGAGTAAGAGGATATATGACAGAAATATAAAAGTTACAAGTTGTGAAAAAAAGCAAACAACTTAGTCTCGTTATTCAGGGCTAAAGTGTCACTCAGTGAGATGAGATATTTTTACAAAAGACACACAGAAGTACTGTTTGATATGGTATGTAATTAACCTGCAGAACTCATTGTTAAAGGATACTGCTTGACAAGTAATCACAATTTATTGAGATTTCTGGTTTTTATACTTAAATGAGCACTAGAATTAGAAATCAACAGCAAGCCTTCAGTTCATAAAACTCTCTTTATATCATTAGCACACAGTTGAGGCACATTATAGTTCAGTGGAACTACATTTAAAAGCAGAGAGAAGCCCAAATCAGTATTATGCTGATGCTTTTATTGGTCTGATTTGCTATTATGTTTCTTGTTTTCTAAATTGCTATTATGTTTCTTGTTTCTTTGTAGCTAACATGTGGCCTATGACCCATCCACTTTTTTAACTATTTCTTTTGCTGGTGAGGTTTACATTACCAGTTTTCTCCCATTCTTCAAGCAATTAATGATTTATCTATACGCATACAGAAAGAAACCTTTGCCTGACGCTTAAATAAATAGGAAACAAAGCATCTAAGTTTGCAAATGAAGCAAAAATCATTAAAAATGTGGAATAAAAGGGTAGCCTTGAAAAAGAGTCTTACACTAAGGCTGGTCAGGCTGATTTGTTAACATTTTATGAGAAACAGAGGCTTAGACTTTGTTTCTTTGCTGCACATGTAGCCTGAGCCACTTTGTCTGAAAAGATAGATTTTTCTCCCCAGCAAAGTTTGATATAGACAATATGTTTTTGTCCCAGTACCACAAAAAGTGTATGTATGTGAGGCACTGTTTAAAAATGCTGCCCTTGGGCTGATGTCTGAATTAGGCTGGAATGTGATGCCTCGCTGTCTGCTTGGCATACGTGGTATCAGCAGTGATGTACTGAGGCGTTTTAGCAGCAGGACTAGTCATATTTGCCCTCAGCATCCTTCTGTGTTTCATTTACATTATCCTTATTGGTGTAGAATTCTCCTGTCTGAGCAATTGTACCCCCTTTGATAATCCTCCACGGACATGTTTCACAGAATTGAGTTTTGGGTTTCATTGTGAAATTCCGCAGTCGCAGCTCCTTGCTTTATGTGTGGAAGGAAAAGAGCATTTTGTCTTAAACTGTACTTCTTTCTCCTTTTCCTTTATATGTGCACTGCACAACCTCTCGTCTAATCCAGATAATTAATTTGGGCCCTATTTTTCTGATACCTAATTGCCTGTAAAAAAAAGAAGTATCATTATTCTTCCCTTAAGAAGAGGCTTGGTATTCACAGAGATATTCTAGTTTTATAACTTCTGCCCTTTTCTCCAGAGTCAAAATTATACAAGAATTCCTTTATTAAATTAAAGCAATTTCAAAGAATCCAGCCACTATAGCCATCACTGCCCCTCTAGAGAAAAGGCTTCTATTCATATAAGTATCAAAAAGAAAGCTCAAAGCAACAAAGACAGTATTGACTCAGCAGTTGTATCAAGTGTCCTCAGTACAGGTATCTGGTGGTTTATTCCAGGACCCATCTGATTTTATCACAGAAGTTACCTTATTTTTTTGGATTAATGCTTTTTATCAGCATGCTGGACAGGATGTGATTATCTTGTCCTTTATTCACTGCACAGCAGCACAAATGTATTGTTGTTGTACGCACACATGTGCATGAGCTGCACATTGTTTTCTCAAAAATGAGAAATGACTCCACATGTGTCTTTTTACTTAGAAAACAGCAAAGAGACAACCTAAAGCATTCGCAGATGAACAGAAACCATGCTGCGTTTCAGATGTTCATTGAAATAAATAATGTGGAGAGCACGGTAGAGTTTTTGGAATACAACTGGCCATAAAAGGAAAAGAGGCTCTTAGCAGCAACTTCTTTGATTTTGGAAAAAAATATCAAGCGTTTGTACTGCTGATGCAATGTGTAGCTTTTTTATTTATAGAACCGGTAAGGTTTAGGCAAGAGTAACAGGAGCTTGAGCACTGCAGTTTGTCAGCATTTCTCACTCTGATTTGCCAGAGCTCCTAGTGATTCAGCAAGCACAGTCTTCCCATGCCCTCCTTTATGGTCGAGCTGCCAGCCAGTTTCTGATATAACACCATTTTGCTAAGACTTGTAACGTGCCCGTCCGTCTAAATTAGCAATAGTGTTAGTGATGGCAGCTTACAATCACTTCCTGCTCACTCATTTTAAATGCAGCTAGTGGCAAACGAATGGACAGAAAGCCACTCTTGCGGCGTGAATATGAAAGAACATCTGTAATAGCAGGAGGCTGAGTTCAATAACCTGGGAGGTTTCTTTCAGTCCTGTTCTCCCAGTAGCCTTTCTGCAACTAACACCCTTTTTAAACTAAATGAATGGATGTTGAAACATAAAGAAATTGTTATAGCTCAGAAAAGAAAGAAAATGTTATAGCTCAGGCTTTCAAAGAAATAGCCATTTGTTCCATGCTCATCTTCTTGTTTGCTTCTCTGCTGATGAGATTATACTCTGTAATCTACCCCAGCCAATGGAGGGAATGGGATATACTCTGTTTAACAGTAATCTTGTTTGTTAGCTGTGGGTGAAATATGGGAGTCCTCAACCAGTAGCACGAACTAAGATAGGATGTATAGGTATTAGTTCTGCATGACAAGCATCCAAAATGAATGTCACTCTTTACAAATCTCTATAGAAGACAAACCACTGCCCCCGTCCTAGGCAGAAGGGTGCAAAACTGGGGCTTTCTAAGTATTCTGCTGTCAGACTGGACAATTTCCTTATGTTTAAAAAAACCCCATTTTGAACGCTGATAATAATTCATGTGCTTCAGTGTCATGACTTAACACTAGTTCTGATACAACACCGTTAAATAATAAATGCATTTGTTAAGTATTTTTGCCCCAGAGGGACAAAGAAGGGAAGAATTTTTCCCAGTCTTCTAAAAGTCTTCAGCATCAGATCTCCCAGGATAGGACATAATACCTATGACTGGAGTAAATTCAGATTATTTACAGTATTGCTAACTCTAACTTTAAATAGGGATCCTTACAAGCTTCCAGGAGTAGGAACTTCAGTAGGATATCAAATTTTTCAAGATTGGCAGTTAATGTTGCCAGAGTTGCTAAAGAGTAAACAAACACTCATTCCTGGCAAAGCTAGAAAGTTCAGTCCTCAGCCATTGCCATAGCATGGCCAAAAGGTACCACTGGATGAAGATCTTACAACTAAGGTATCAACTTGCATGGTTTCCTCAAAAATATAGAAAAGGTCATCAAAAATTACAAGCTGTTGACTACTTGTAATGCAGGAAACTGTCCTTCATGCTTTATTCCTCATCTGTTTATGAGAAGAACAAACCAGGAACTGTGTTTTGCAGTTAGAAGGTAGAGCTGATGATTACAATATACATAGAGACTAAATATCTTCCCTTTCCTCAGTGTTGCTAAGATCAGTAATTGTGTGTGAGGCTCTAGCCTAAGGGCCTACAATGAACCTGCAGTACTGACCTCAGAAAAATTATGATACTCCGAAAAATACAATGTGAGGAATTTTCTTAAAGTGTGCTTGTTCAGCGATATTTAATGCACCTATAAAACTCCGCTGTTTGAACTCTGTTCTACACTGTCTTTCCCACTTAATGTCTTCTTCCATGTTGTCAAACAGATCTTGACCTCATCCTCCCTCTGTGTCCTCTGTGAATTTATACCTCATCGTTTTTTTAAACCCCCCTACCTATGTCATTTCAACACTGCCTGACGAATTTCCCTGCATCTTCTCAGGCCAGCTCCTGCAGCCAAGGCTTCTTCTGTCCCTTATGTCCATTCTTCATGTCCTCCTTCCCACAGTCTGAACTTCTCATGCTCTCTATTCCTGGGCTTCAATCAGTTTTTTGGCCTTCAGTGACCAGGATCCTCCCTCATATTTCTTCACACTCTCAGTCCTCTAAAAATTCACCATTGTACTGAAACCAGCTTGCCCTCAAGAAAGCTGGACACCAAATAGCTGTCCTCTTTTCTCAGTCAGCTTTACTTCAGCCACATGTGAAACAATGGAAAACTGTGACTTTTTAATGCAGCTGAATTGTTGCTAAATTGTATGGATAATAATAGGAAGCTGAAGCTATTCATGGAGAGCACAAAGCGTCGTGAATTTGGAAGCAGAAACCAGAAATTCATAAGACGCTTTAGTGTTTTTTTTGCAAGATTCACAAGAAAAGTGCAAGCTGGCAGATATGTTGCATGGTCGGGGCTACTTCAAGAGACTGAGTCAAGACAAGATCAAGACATTAAAGAATTCTTAGGACTGAGGGTCAAAAATACTGTAAAAGAGCCTGAAAAGGGGTTGGCCAGAAAGCTAGAGGAAACATCTGTGCAGAGTAAATGAAATAAATTTGACAGGGAGGGAAAATGAGAGAAACAGGTCTCTTGGCTATTGTGATGATAAAGCTCATAAATTCAGGCTGCAAACATACTTTTTTTTTTTTTTTTTTTTTTTTTGCTCATAGCCTTTGTACCCTAGATGTGGTAGCTAAATAGGTAAATAGCAAAAGTATTTTCCCGCTGAGAGGGAATCAGAAGCAAAAGTTTTACCTTTCCCTCTGTAAGAACAAATGTCTGTTCTTTGACTGATACAGAAAAATATTAAGTTAAGCTTAATCAAATAGGACAAGAGCATAATTTGCCTACTGTAAAACAAAACATAGGTAACACCATAGATTCTGTCTAGAGATGTCCTCTCAATATATCCCTCTGTAATTAGCTTTGGTTTACCATTACCCTGTTTCTCAGAGAAATGCTTTGCAGCAATGGTTGTATCCAGCCTTCCTGTAGCAGTTACAGAATGGTCGCTATTTCCAACCACAATGTCAGGCATTTGTAATACAGCTGCAAAAACTCTCTTGTGGTTGAATTGTGGAGAAGAAGGTATGTGAGGAGAGCAGAAAATATTTCCATTTTAAATACAAAAGCCTTCTATTTGTGGTTTAGTCAGTTCTGCCTAGATGTTAAAAATTTCATGCTATTCCCTTAAGTGAAAAGATTTGTTCTTATATCTCATATAACTTTTTCTCCTCAAGTCACCAACTTTGTACATTTCAGTTGCCCTGTGTGTTTAAGGTATTCTGAAAAATACTAAGATTCCTGCAAAGATCTGGGCTGCTTCTGGAAACTGCATTTCAGTCCTCATTTGTGAATAACCTGTATTATGTGAATAGTCGTCTGTTTCTGTGGCTTACCTGAAAGGTCAGAGGGTCAGCAACAGTAGAATGTTGTGGGACTTACCAAGGTAAAAGGACTCAACATAACTTTCTTATTAACAGCCTACCTCTTTCTGAGCGCTTGTCCACAAAATTACCTCTGATAAATCAGGTTTGTCTAGGCAATAAACTGGAAAGATCACCTTAGTGTTATCTTGATTATTTTGGTCTTCCGCCTCATAAAGATTTACTCCTAGAAACTGATGTGAATTTAGCAATGCAAATAATTCTGCTATTCCAAAAGAGCCTCTTTGTATTTCATACAAGAAAATACAAACTTCAGAATAATACTAGTAAATAAAAGGGATACTCCTGAATACTAGGTGGACGTGGATGACTAAGTCATCTTGACGCACCTACAAAAGTAATGCAGTATCTTTGACTTCAACTGATTGTGTCTCTGTAGTAACTGCAACGTCCTTTGGGGGATACTTATCTACATACTGTATCCGACCCTTTTTTGCAGTAGTGACGCAGCCTTTCACTCTTTCAAGAAGTAGTTTGTTAGTTACTTACATATGTATAGCTCTGAAGTGGCAGACATTTAAATATGACTGCATATTAAGTTGGATATGTGACTCAGTGGACACTAGACTTTGCCTAGAAATCACTTCACTATTTCAGGCTCTTAAAAACTGCTGTGGACCTTTCTGAATCCACTCTGCAGGCAATACTGTTTTAACTGCCCCGTTGGTATAGTCCTGGTATTTTGCTTGCATATTTCCTTACCTTCTTAGGTTTGCGGCCTAATAAAGAGGACTCTAGGGAAAAAAAAAAAAAAGGAAGGAGGAAAAAGATCTCTGTGTGTAGCTGTATGTAAAATAATGCACAAAAGCTAGTGGACTGGAGGTCTTTCTCCATCTTTTTGGGGTAGGACTGCTGAGCATCAAGTACATCTCTATGCAACATGGTATCCACTTAATTCATGTTGAGACCTAGCACACATTTCAGTCTGCCTGCCTGTTTATTTATAATGGTATGCTAAGTAGATGCAAAGGGAATAGTTGTTTCTTTTGTGAGGTTTTATAGCATTTTAAGAACTTGAACTGTAACAAAATATGCTTCAGTCAGCTCGGAACAAAAAGATGCCAGAGCGGATTTAAGATACTTTTCTCTCTAGCCAAAAGGTAATCCAACTAGCTGGTTGTTACATCTCTAATTTCATTTATGGCAGGCTTAAGGCTTCTCTACTTTATATTGTCCCCAGGTGGGACAGTGGGGGTGTGCAGGTGCATAAGGTGCATTGTCCCTAGGGGTGACAGCAGGGGTGGTAGCCAGGTGTATAAGGAAGCCCAGGCCGTGTCCTCTTTGTGCACATAATACCATGTACACTGAAAATGGGGAAAAGAAAAAGGTATTAGCAGTTAATGTCTCATCCACAGCAACTGACAATGTGAAGACACCTCTAGAATGAAAAATCTGTAGTAAATCAATGTTAAGTCAACCTCATGAAGAAGCAAAAGCAACTTTACCAAAACAGAGTATCTGCCACAAAATCTGCACTCTTTTTTTCTGTATTTTTAGAGAAACTTCAATAGCTTTTTTCAGGTCCTGTGCTGGTTGCAGTTGTTTACTTCATGACTAGACTTCCTACTAGGTCCGTATATTCTTCTGGGCAAAGGTTTGCCCATTCATTTACATGGCATAGTGTGATGCAGTGTGATCAGTAGCTGTATTTTTGAGGTTTCTACTTGGGTTTTGTGGGAACTGAGTACATTCAGAAGTATATTCAATATGAAGTTCTGCTGATCATATTGTTCTCTGGCTGCTGTATCACTGCATATTCATAATGATAATTGATAGATTAGAGCAAAATCATCTCATCTTGTCTCATTTTTTAAAATAAATGTTGATATTATTTTATTACACCAGAAATTTTCTTGTGAGGACAAATTTCTTACAAAATAAGAAGCTCACCTGCATGCAAAAATTCACGGTAGGAACTTCAGTGTGAAAAATCAAGTGCACACATTATTCTGAGAGTAACCTCATGATTCTGAAAACCGTGTAGTATCTCCACTTTGGCTTACCCGTTTGACTGCAGAATAAAATCAGTTACTGTGAAGGCCAAATCAGCAGCTGGGTTGCTCATCAGAAATCAGTGGAGCAGCTCAGGGTGCATGTGGTAAGCCCAGAGGACTGCCATGTAATATTTTTGTCCCTCATTTCTCTAAGGAATTAAATTACTACACCTGCAAGACAAGATTCTTCACATCCGTGATTTTCAGTTACTCCATCTCTGGGACAGATATAACATGAGCTACTTATATACATGCCTCATGAGCACGTTAAATTACAAAGCGCAAAGCAGCAGTTACACTGGCTGAAATCTCTGCTGGAGAACTTGGCAAAATCCCCCTGTGATTCAGGGCAGGCGTGCCAACGCTTAAGTTACAGTTCCTTCCCAATGTCCAGCAGTGGGGGTTTTCCTAAGGGATCTTACAGCAGGGTGGTATTTATCTGCCCTTCCACTCTGGGCTGCCAGCCCAGAGTAATCCAGGAGTAAGCCGAAGCTGTAAAAATTCATTTTTATCCTGTTGGGGCTTAGCAACTATGCCAGGCAGGTCTGAGCTGAGGTTCAGACTGAATGTTTGAATATCTGGATCACCTAACAGCTTTACAGACACATATATGCTTACATATATACACACACATATATACATGTGTATACACATACACAAGGGAGGAAAGCTTAGGTTTCTGAAATCGTATATTTGTGACTAAATTTCTAATGCCTGTGCTGATCCTTCTTTTCAAAGAAGCATCAGTAAGGAATCAGAGCTTGCCTTTGTGCATTGTAATCTCTCTGGAGAAATGCTCTTGTGTCTATCACTTGCTGCAGTCAGCTGCTGTCAGCTGTCGGAAGTCCGGCTGTTGGAAGTGTGATCTTTCCTTCGCTCCGATTAACTCCTCCGATAGGTTTCAATTAAACAAAATATGCATTTAACATGTGCAAGTGTATTATATTGTTCCTTTTTCGGAGTGGTTTTCCACTAGAGTAATGAGAAACAAGAAGTAATGCATTATTAGCGTTGTGTAAGTAAAAGTAACGGAACAGGTTGTGTTTTAAGAAGAGCGCTAACAATGATAAGAAGAGAAAATAAACTTTACATTGATCTGTCAATGGCAAGAGCAAAATAAAGTTGGCACCACCATTCTTGCCTTGGAGAAAAGTCATTCGGTTGATGTAGCTCGCCCATTCGGTGCTTATGTTTAGCAATTCAGATAACGGGGACAGTCAGGACACTGCTCTAGTCTACTGCATGGGAGCTGAGAAGAGGGAGGGGAAACCAAACCGATGTCCTCTCTGAAAATGGGCCTCGCAAATCCGCAGCTCCCCAAACCACTACAGCCAGCCATTCCTTCTCCACCCCTCTCCAGTTCCTCAGGCATGACTTGGCATCCTAGCTGCGCTCCCACGAATCCCCAGGTAACCTGTGGAGAGGGGGGTATAACCCTGTCGCAAGATGTGTGACTTGCAACATGACTTTGGATAGCCTAAAAGCATGGATGTAAATGTTACAGACACATCTCAGTGGACTGAAATGCATGAGAAATGCTAGAAGATTAGAGACTATGCATTCTTAAAGCACTGTGTTTTTATGTTCTTTACCTTGAGTCCTAAGCAACTGCAGGAACAGTGAAAGTCAGTGGAAACTGTGGAGGCTTAGCTGACATCTGTATTTTGGTGGAGGCAAAGTGGGACAAAGGTAAGTGGGTGTCACCAAGCGGTAAGGACTTCAGCAGCTGATAGGTGGAATGGAATACTTAAAAGAGACATTTTTCAATACTTAGTAAGCCTAAAAATAAAGATTTAGAAGCATAAACAAAGCTAGAATTTTGCAGATGCTCAGTATGAGGTTTGACAGCAGAAAGTGAGATTTTAAACCAAGTTGTATGAGAACAATAACAGAATTCTTTGTATCAGATCATTTTCTAGCAAAGCAAAGCTAAACTTTGGACCCCTGGATATTAAAGTTACCCCCCTAATTGTTAATTCTTGCTGGAGAAACTATGAAGATAATCTGTATTCACAAGATGGGGTATGAAGAGCTTTCTGTAAGATGGAAGACTTTGTAAGAAAACACTGAGAACAGAAAGATACTTCTGTTTTCTATAAAAATGAAAGGCCTAGAAGGACTCTCCACTTCTCCAACAAAATGTCAACGTAAATGAAACTTTTAATTTATCTGAAAGCACAATATTATTCTGCGGATACAATTCATAGACTTTGCAGAGAAACATTTGACCTGGAATGAGGGGAGTTGTCTATCCTGGAAAGATTATAGAAATTGAAAATGTGATCTGTTTCCTGTCCAGCAGAGGAGATAGTGAACTGAAATGAGATTCCTCAAAGAGAGAATGTGGAACTGAAAAATGTTTTCTTACCACAGGGCAAAGGAATGGCCTAATCTTGCAGAATATTGACTGTGAGGCATTCAACATTCCTTGCTGGATTAAGCCACAAAATAATCAGCAAAAAGCAATAGAAGGATACAGCTCTACAGGACTTGGTGAAATGACAAAGTTAAAAAGTGGTGCACTGAGAAATACAGGCTAAGCAGATCACATGAACAGTGTAGGCTTATTGCCAAGTCTTTATTGGCTGAGTAAGAAAAAGCAGATGGAGGAAAAAAAGTACTAATGTCACAAACACATTTTGCATGTACCATATTTTAGCGTTCTGTTGCAACTACAGGTCTGCCAGCACTGGATGGAGGGTATGTCTGCACAGCACCTTCCGTGCTTTATTTGTAGCATTGATTCGATATTTATCCCAGGTAGACAACCTGGGAGGATGTGTGATAGATATTTGTTTGTGTCAAATTCTAGCAATTTCTCATGGCCTCTCCTTATTTAAAAAAAAAAAATGCATACACCACACTGATGAGATGGCAGTTCTCTTTCCCCATAGATGACTACCAGCTTTGTTTAAACAAGTCTGGGCTGACATATCCTTTTCAGCAATTGCACAGTCTTTCTGATATCGTTGCCTGGTTTTAACTGCATAATATGTTCTTTTTTAGTATCTGAGAGTAACAAACAAAATATATTACAGCATAATAGACTAACCTGTTGGCAAAAAACCATCTAGGCTTGAATGGATTTCCAAATATCTCTCTATATTTGAAGTTACTGGCGTAATAGATATGATACATCTTCTTTTGAAAATCTTTTTTCCTCATATCTTGAAAATAAGATATATCCATTCTGCCTGAATATTATAAGTATTTTCTACAGACAGGGTCAAGCGCTAGTACTAGAAAGTATTTATACTTTAGTGGTAAACGCAAGTCAGCGTAGCACAAGGCTTCCTGGTGCTTGGTGCTGTATAGAATAATAGCTCCTGCACTGCAAAGTTTATAAAGTAGACAAAAAGTTGCGGACTATAGCAATATTTGAACTAGCTCTACAGAAACAGTGTTGCTGCATGCTTATCTGTTTTTTCTCGGACAGCTATATGAGGGTGCAAAAGTTCCAGCTCTTTGTACCTATGCTAGCCCTCTACTACAATGGGTATGCTTAGTAGCAGGAAAAATAAAGGAAATCAGCTATTCTGAGCTGTGCTAAGGGCCTTTCTTCTGGACCATTCGTACTTGTGCAAAAGGGCTGTGACAATTGTACATACTTCTGTTTATTTGTTTATGTATTAGCTTCTGTGCGCGTTTATATATAAACATACTAAATTTCAGCAAGATAATGATGTAGCTTTGTACTAGTGATTATTCGTTCCCATTTTCCAGTTAGTTTGGCTTATTCTTCGATTTGACTCCCCTTTCAAGTCCGTTGGCTATGTGTTATTCTCCACCTAAACAATCTCAACTTGAAGGATTTCTAAATTCAGTCGATATTTGGAAAAAAAACTTTAGACTTATCTTTATAGGAAAAATAACACGTTCTTTTCCCTAAGTCAGCTAATCTACTTTAAATCCTAGAAAAACTAAAGCACTTTTTATTTTCAATCCAAACTAGTAGGTCAAATTAAAAGCGATGGAGATCTGTCAGCCAGCTAATTAAGGATGAGCATGTATGTTGCCTTTTCTTGCGGGGATGTGACTTCCAGTTCGTTAACTCAATCTTAGAACATACCTTTTTAAGACAAAAATCAGTTGTCTGAACACAGGCTTGGAAACAAAAAGCATTTCTTTGCCATATAGGGCAGTGTAGCATGGTAATTCCTCATCTCTTCCTGGACAGTCTGGAACCATCTGTACCTGGAAGCACTATAAACCTGGGGAGTGTGGCATTGTGCCTGGCCAACACAGTGATTCTTTCTGCTTCTGACATCTAAAGTGGCATTTCCACATGACCTCTATTATTCCTCAGAGTTGGCGTTACATACTTATCCTCTATTTTTAGCTCTGAAGAAAAGGTTCATCTACTGCATATGTTGAAATTCCTGAGCCTGATTTGTCATGTTTCAAATAGCGAAATCTTCATTTTTCCAGAGGTCTGTGTGAAGCTCCAGTTTGGAAACATGGTTTGAGTACCTCCAGGCGCAATCATCTTTGATTTTACAACAGCAAAAATTACCATGAGGTTTTCTCTGTTTCTCTGTTAAATTTTCCCCTCTGATCTGTGCTACAGATCTTTGCTCTCATTTCCCTTGTTGTCCCTGGGAGTCTGGTGCTCAGAACTAATGAAATACATGCTTTGTATGTCTATCATGCAGGTAAGAAGTCAGCAGAATGAATGAGGTGGCAAATTTTCTCTGCTTACACAGGACATAAAAATGCTGATTTTTAATCTCTGAGAATATTTTTATTCAAAAAATTAATTTCCTTTTTAAAAATATATTGCTCACAAAATTGCTATATTCTAGCTAGACCTTTTCACAATAATAGATTATTTTGATTTCCAATAGTAGGATCTTCCCTAGATTATGTACATTTTTCTCTGATAAAAAGTACACAAACATCTTCCTAAGATGTTTTGTTTTATCATATGCGATAGGTCCAATTCAAGTATAATTCTCACATAGAAATCACAAGACAAAAGAGTCTTAGGGTCCCTCAAGTGGTGACTCATGAAAATTGCAGCAGAATGTGAAATCCTGCTTGGAATTCGGGAAGAAAGCTTTCACAAGGAACAAATTTTTGTGAATGTGCCAGAGGATATACAATCATATGTGTTGGTATATTCCATTTCTTTTTATCACAGTCACAGCCAGATTCTTAACAGTGTAAAGTTCTTCATTTCTGTATTCTCTTCTCAGAATTAAGGGTCTGCTTTTATTTGTGAAACCACGATATTGGTGGTAGCAAATTATGGTCCATAATTATAAATGGAAGTGTTTGATGTCTGTGATTGTCTTTACAATTAAATTGTTTTTCAGAATAAGCTGAACACAAGGTGCATGCTCCTCTTCCTTTAAAAGTAACAACAAACTTATGTACCTTTTCATACAAGATTCATGCTTATGACAAGTTGATTTGATATTATTTTGTGCAGTTTCTCTTGGCGAACTACCTGCTAATAAGAGCGCAATTTTTAAATTGGACTGTACCCCCAAATTATCCTTGTCTCTTTTTATTTTCATTGCTGCCCAGTATCTCTTAAAGACAATACGTTGTATTATTTTTCTATATAAAAGTTAGTAAGTGGGTCCTGATGGGAAACTGGTTCAAGGAGTGGTGTATTTTTGGTTTACTATGTTTTTAGTTTGTTAACACTGGCTATAGCACCACCAGTTGCTGTTATCTTCTTTATAGCTGAAAGCTGATGCCCTGGGGGGTGTGCCTCTGAGTAGCTGTGGCTAACCACAAGTGAACAAAAGGCTGTTGGATGATGCTGAACCACACCTAAATGCTTTCTTTAGTGAAACCATGCCTTCCTGTCACATGCCTCTCTACACTGAAGAGGGTTTCATATGAAGTTGTGGACATTTGATGGCTCTTCTACAATTACTGTCTGGTAGATTTTTTCACCACGGCTGCTATTCATCCCCTCAAGTCTGTTCTTTCCTTCCTCCTTATTTTAATCTTAATCTTCCCCATGATCCCTCTAATAATTAGTACACAAAAATTAATTTGTGAAAAAATCCAGGTTGTTCTTTAGAGAAAGAATCAGAAACACAGATTTTTCCTGTATTCTAACAAATGCTTTTCTTTCACTTGTACATCACTTGTCGGGAATCCTCCATGCATGAATATAATAGCAAAACACAGCTGGATCAGAGTTCATATGACGAAGGAGTACACTTTGCCTTCATTCACAAAAAAAATATGTTTCTGGTCCTTGGAAGATAAACTTCTGAAAGTGTCTGATATAGTTTGTCACCTAGGGAGAAATCACTAGGAATGTGAGCTTTTTTAATGCTTCATTTTAAAATTATAGATAGGCACAATATATACTCCCAGCACATGCATAAACTGATGACACATGCATAAACTTTATCCACCAGGCTAAATTGTCCCTCATTTCTGTTCTTCAAATGTTCCTGGAGTCTCTGCCTCCACAAATGCACTACATTTTCAGTAGTAAATCTTGTCATCCAGATGGCTCACACTGCTGTGTAAATAATCAAAAGGGTGTTGTGTGGCCCTCAGAAGCTCACAGAGTAGGAATTTGCCTATACAGGACAGAGATCAAAACAAAAGCTGAGCTCTCCTAACCAAAGCTGCGTAAAATTCTCCACGTTCTCTGTGGAGGAACAATTCACGGAAACAAGCTCCCCTCCTCTCACAGCCTATTGCATCCATAGCCTCTCTCCTATCCTTAGACACGTGCCAAAGGCCAGATTTCTCTCGGGGATATATTTATATGTGCAGCGGAGAACAGAACTGGGCTTTGTGGTCTGGCCTGTACAGCATCTAATGATCTAATATCAGCCAGGCTCCTGCCGTGACCCTCACTGATACTTAGCCGATAGTTTAGGATCCACCTTAAATACATACATTGGAAATGATAAACCAAACAAAACTGAAAAAACTAAGCCAAAACAAAACAGGAACTGTGTGCCTCTATAGAGAGAAAAGCAGCAAGGAGAGCCGGTTTTACTAATCTGTGCTGCACTATTATGCAAACAATTCTTAATGTCACTTTTGTAATGGCTAATGTTGCATAACGACATAAACCTTTCTGCTTTGCAGCAGTTTTTAATAGGAATGTTCTGCTTTGCAGTGCTTTTAGGAGTTAACATGATTTTTAAACTGGCTTTTCTGTTTCCTAACTAGTTAATAACATGGATTCCAACATTACAAATGGAGATCTATAGCTATCAACAAAATATACTTTTATGTAGCATTTAGGAGGAACAAAGCAGATTTTAAGCAATCCTGGCATATCTACAAGTTTTTCTAGGAAGGTCTCCATGATCAGAAAGGCAGGAAGCTATTCTAACCTTACAAAACTGCCAAGTCTTATGAGAAAGCATTTAGTGCAAGACCTGGGTAGTGATTTCACATTATTTATGTGCATAGTCTGCTGGGAGGAAAATCGCTTCACAGTATCTGAGGACTGAACCACACTGCCTTGTTTTATCTCTGCAGTCATGTTCACCGGCTGTTTACTGCGGTGCTCTCCTGCCTTTTCGAGCTTGCACACCTCTGAAGTGAGCAGGCACTTAGACCGTAAGGATTGTCCGCATTGCAGTCTTACTGACTCAATTGCAATTACTTTAGAGATACAGTTAGTTTCTACTGAAGCCCTCAATAACCCATGGTTTAAAAAGATAGTGCAGCTTCATTATCTGATTTTACCTACCTTACAACTGTAAGTGCAAAGTGTTTTTAATGTTATAACAAAACATTGTGCTTTATCTCAGATACACAGTGAAATTTAAATGCATTCTCCTTCCAGCCTCTTTTCCAACCTTACATAGTCAAAAAAGATTTAAAAGTTGATGAACTGAATCTACTGTCTACATAACTCCCTACCTAAACTGACTGTCTTAGGAGCAAATGCACTTTTGGGCTCTCTTTAAATCACCTTTTATTTTTGTGTTCTCTGTGTTCCAAAAACACAGACTCACAAGGATCACCACTTCAGTTTTTCCTACTGACTTTGCACGAGGACACTCTAGCATATTCTTCTTCTCTGTACCACCTTTTGTCTAGGAACAGTGGAACCTTTTCAGAACAAATGTAACTTCTGCTCTTAATGTTATATTTGATGGATATTATCAAACGTTGCCATAAATTTTGTCACAGGAACATTCTTAATATGAATACTTTATCTGAGAGTAATACCTGAATAATTCAGGGCAAGGGAATGTTCTTAATAGATATTAGAGAACTTAATGTTATTCCTGAACTAGAATTTTAGTGACTGAGTTTGAGTACGTAGTGTATAATTTGTTTGCTTCTATCACTTGAAAAAAGGGGTTTTGCAGATGAGCATAGAGCCATAAAATATGGACGGGGGAGATTTAATAAGTGCACACGGGAATGTAGTATGCCAGCAGATGGCAATTATTAGACCATTTCCACTTTCTTAAGAAGATCTTACTCTCAATTATTTGCTAGCAAATAAATGAGTAAACTAATAATAATGCTGGGGTCTTAGTCTTGCTTCCGTAATAGATGGCTCAGAAGAGATCCTTTGTAATTCAGTCTCAATACCATATGTCTCTGTTGACATTAAAGTGCTTAGTTCCAAATGAGTTGGCTTCATTCAGGCATCTTAATTCAAGAGTGGATGATTAGATCTTAAGCTAAAAACCTATTAGGCTGTAAGCACTTATGTTGCTGAAAGGTATTAAAGGAACAGCATAGTGTGGTTGCCGATAAATCCTCTGTGTCTAGCGCTGATCGGTTAAACCTTGTTTGATCTTCAAACAACATTAAAAACTAGCTTAAATGTTCAAAGTTGAACGTGGCGTAAGCAAACCTTCAGGATATATTATGTGGAAATAAATTCGGATAGCTTTTTGAGGGAAGGGGGATCTCAGATATGAGTGCTTGAGGATCTACACACAGAAATGAAGTAAGATGCTTTAAAGAGCACAGAGACACGATACCTTTTAGAACTGAAATGTTTTATACCTTAAGTCAGTGAAGCATGGCCAAAATCCTAAGCAATTACTTAGGAACATTATTTAGTCATCCTTGCTGCGGTCAATAATATTTTAATAATCCTGAAAGCTATGCACTTTATTTTATTTTTCATCTGCAGAACTGTGGAAATTACACAGCAAATTAAAAAAAAAAAAAAACTTTGTGTTAAGTAAAGTGAATAGAATTATTCTCTGGTTCCTTACTAAATAAATCTCAAATAGTGAAAGTGAAAATTGGTAGCGGGGTGGAGTGGTTTATACTACTGTTTAATTCTATATGTGACCCCGGCCTCTGTAAATTTATTTTGCAAATGATGTATTTTGCTTCAAATCCTATGACAGCAGCATAAGAAGGTAAATACATGAGTAACTTTGAAATCTTGGTTAAATAATATTCTATGAAATATTCAATAAAAGTAACGTCTAATATCTAAAGATTATATCTCCTCTTACGGCCTATACAATTCTGTTGTGAGTCGCTCCCTGCATGGTCTTTCTCATGAAGCTCTGTTATTACGTTTGCGGGAGAATTTCCTCTTCCAATAAATGTATGAATGTGTGACCTGACTGCGCTCTGAGGCCTTAGAAAAAAGTGTGCAAAGATTCAATTTTAGAAGCAGTCATTTTTTTTGTGGGGTTTCATTGGTGCTTTTCTTTGGATACTTGGCTTTGGCCATGTTGCCGACTTTATTTACGCAGTAAAGGTTACTGGATAAGATTGTCAAGGAGCAACTACGTGGAGTTAGTCAGCCAGCTCCATGATTATCTAAAGGACTGTGTGAGTGCTCACATTTTTCTAGTAGTCACATTCCTTGAAGTAATTCAATATATTTTTAAAAACCTGATAATTAGTTAGTATAGTATAGCTGTATGGAATATATAGGTAAAATATCTCTATCCTGATGGATTATTGTTCCATACATATAGGAATCTTTTAGGCAGTATATCTTAGGACAAAATATAAAAAAGTAGACATGAACAATCTGATTAAAACTGCAATGACTTGCTGTGGAGCACATGGATTTGTTTGGATGTTGCTCAGTTATTAATGGTCCTTTAAGGGACACTAGTTTACATGATGCTGATTCCTCCTTAGTTCTTGCTACAAAAAAGGCATCTGGAACAGCAGAGAAGGTGGTAAACTCACAGCCTTTATTTGCACTGCTGTGCATATAAAACAGGAAGCAGAAGGTGTGCCTTTTCAGCCTGTGGTAATAGGGGAGGAATTTAGGATCCACCTGCATGCTCCAGAAATGGGAACTGGCTTGGGGGTCCTGTGCGGGAACCCATGCAGCTCTGGATCCAGCCACAGCAGGCAACGCACAGCCGAGGCTGCCTTCATGTTCTCTATATTGACTGTGGGAAGAGGCAGAAATACCTGATCCAGCCATTAGTGATCCATGTTTTGGGGCTAATCTGAACTGGTTGAGCAAGCTTATGGCACACTGATGCTTTGCATCCTATGGCCATGCTGTTTCTAATCCAGCCCTACGAATTGTGAAGCTGCTTTTAGATATCATTGACCCGTGACTCGAAGTTCAGCAAGGCTGACTATAATCAAACAGAAAAAGGTTTTAACCATCTTCACTAGCACTTCAGGTCTTTATTGATCAGAGTTTTTTCAAAAAAACAAACAGTTATTTTATCCCATTTTCAGCCCCAGTTTGTTCATATATTTACGAAGGCCTGGTACATAATCCGGGCTAACATCATTCTCCTCAGCTGTGTCACAACAAACTCCTGCATACATCCTGCATCCATCTGTCCCATTTAAATACATATGTGTGAATAAATGTATTCCATCCAAATGTGTTACAAAGATGAAGTGAGATAAATTGATGTAATAATGTGAATTTGCTTCCTTACAGAGCTGTTCTATTTTGAAGTAATCCTCCAAATATGTGCTGATTTACAAGATGAAATATGTACATGGAATAATTAATTAGGCAAATGAGGAAAGAGAGAGGAATGGGCAGAGGGAAGAGTTCAGAGTGGGCAGTAATATAAATCTACATTCTCTGAAACCTGGAAAAGGAGGAGAGTTAGGACATCTGTTCTGTACTCCTTGACAGCAGCAGGAGTTGATTTTCATGAACAAAATTGAGCCTTAGAAATTAGGTTATTTCAAAACTTCAGAAAAATGCCTATGTGGTGTAAGCTGAACACCCTTGTGGCAGTGTGCAGGAATGATAAACAATTTGCAGTCTAAGGGGTGGAGATTACCTAACTAAAGGGAAGTATCTGAATGTGGGGACGTGCTCTCCCTGTCCGTACTGAAATAAAACCCCACCACACTGTAATTTCTTGAATGGGATTTCTGCTTGGTTTAGGCTTTCTTTTCTAACAAATTATCTATTTATCTGGATCTACCCTTTATGATTTTTTGGTCTTCTCTCCTTAGTCAGTGTTCCGGTTTGGTGCTTCCCATCTTGTGCTGGTAGCAGAACCGGCAGCTGCAGGTTTTTGACAACTTGCTGGAGCTATGGCTTTCTTGGCACTGCTCCCAGAATGGCTTCCCTTCGCAGGCAGCACCGTCTTATTCAGCGTCAGAGCGACTTTCAGTCCAGGGTCGCTGGATTGTGTTGAGCTGCAAGCTAAAACCCCAGTGAGCAAGTCCCATTAGGCAGGAAAGCTCTCCACGTGGGCTGCAGGATAATTTACTTGAGTGCTGATAGCTTTCTGGCACTATCCTGCACCATACTGTATCTTCCTCTCCCTCACAAAAGGACCAAACAGATTTCCTTGTGGCTCACTGTGAGAGATATATATATCAGCTCAGCTTGTAATGACAGAAAGACTTACGGGATGGCTATGTCCTCGGTCACGGTGGTGTCCTCAGCACTGATGATGCTCTGTTAGTTTGGCAAGTTAAGGTTTACAAATGGTTACAGCTGAAGTGAGGTAACCCTGTGGCTCAGTGCCTTCAGCCTGCAGAAACGTGGGGCATATTGCTCCACCAGAAGTGTGCACAGAGGATAAAACTTGCCCTTCTGCGGTAGGAGGGGAGGAGATGAAGGCTGCTACTGTCAGCATGTCTCAAAGCTTGTGAAGCTTGCCCCTGGAATAGCTCCTGGGACTTAAGAGCCAACGGCATGACCTCCCAGACTGACATAGGGGTGCGAACCATGTCTGTTCTGCTCCAACAGGAGTACGGCAAGGCCCATGTGTTATCTCCTTGATGCTTATTTTTGGTACTTCTAGAAAGCACTCACAGTAGGTACAGACCAATCAAATACGTGCTTTGTTAATGAATACATAGCTGAAAATTGCTGTCAAGGCATGTCAATAACAGCTAAAGTGTTAAAAAGTTTTATTAGTCCAACCGTCTTGGTTAGTATTATCTCCATGTAATTAGTTCCAGTTATCCTTCAATGTTTACTCATCTCTGAGTTGAACAGGGGACATGGTTTCTTCCTCTGCAAAGCAGCATTTTCCACAGGCTTGCCTACCTTGCAGTAGTAAGTGCACAGAAAACGTGCCCGTATGGAAAGCTGAAACGAGCGCTAAGAGCTAGTGAAAACCTAGCATAGTGGAAAGGACTGGCAAATCCTGGCTTTTAAAAAGGCTTCTTTTTCTTCATTAGAAGGGACAGCTTGGTGCTGAATGAAGTAAAAAACTGACTCACATCCATCCTCCCAGTCATGTGTTTTTTTGACTCTTTTTGACACAAAGATTTAGGTGAAAGTGTGTTACTGTGTTACAGTAAAAAAAATTGCAAGAAATATTATACATAAAAATTCTTCCTTTGACTTTGAGAGATTGCTAAGAGCAGCGTGCTAAATAGGAGGCTGTGCTTACGTGCTGTTTGTAGTTAAGAAAATGGGTTTGACAGTAACAGATCATCCTGAGACCTTTCCTGTTCCCAGTCTATTTTTTGAGACGTGGGGAACTTTTCCTCCCCCCCTCCGAGGAAATTAGCCCTGCACCCCTGAGGAAAGTTTACAGATTCAGGAACTAAGTAAGAGAGGTATCAGTACTAGTTCGTGCTCTGCTTCAGGTAAGCCACAGTGCGCATTTTGGTTATCCAGTTCAATTTCCATGTTTTATGAAAATAATATGTACAAATTATAAAGAGCAAGAGTCAGTTCAGAAAAAAAAAGTGTATGCAGCTGTAGGAATGCAATCCATATGCATGCTCAGTGAGATGGAGAATTTTACATGATGATGTTCTGAATAAAATTATGAAAAACAGGAATAACAAATGAGATGTTCACTTGCAGCACAAACTGGCAGCATAAAACTCCAATGCAAGTTTGGGCTGCATACCAGAAGCATCAGATAACAAGAGCAGGAGTTTCTATTGCCATGTAGACTTTGGAAGTTTGCTATTTGGGAGTAGGGATACATCTACTGTGCTTGAATGCTGACCTACTGCTCCACTTAACTGAAGTTTGTGCAAAGTGAGGTGAATGTGAGCCAACTGCAATTTTCTCTTCATTGAAAGAGGTGTTAAATGTTACAAGACCTATTATACAACTGTGATTTGACTTAAGTATTGGTGGTATGGAATTTTGTTCTCCTAAAGGTCTTAGCTGTGTCATTTGTTCTCTTTATGTTGTAAGTAGCTATATTGAAATATATGGAGTTGAAGACACGGCCTTCCTAGCTTTTGAGATTTTGTGGTTTCTGTAAGCAGATGTAGATTTCTTGGCATTATGGCTCTGGCAGAAAAACATTGAAATGTTACATTCATTCTAGGCCTTTTGTTGCCAGAAAGAAACTACAAAGCTTCAAGAAGAGAAAAGAACAACAGAAGAAGAGAACAAAATGCTTAGGGAAGAGAGGGATTTGTTCATGAAGAAATATTCTGTGATGATGACTAGCAGAAAATACAAGACACTTGTATTTGTGACAACTTATTGGTGCGGACAGAGAAAAACGAAAGCAGTACATGTAGATGCACTTGAACTAGAAGAAAAATCAGAATCCAAAGGTGACCCTAAAGGGACAGGAACTTTTGTTTTGGAAATCATCAAGAAAATCGTAGTAGTTGTAATGCTAATAGGTATAATATTAACAGAAGAATGGAAAAAAACCAACTTGTTTTGACAGAGTAGTTCCATGAATTAAAGAATCTTTCCAGCTCAGCCTTTAATTCTAATATGCATTGATTGTCTCTTCCATTTATGTTCAAATTAAAGTGTAGTTGGATGCAGAATCTGTCTGAGAATGGTACAGGAGCCAAATGGCACACCCATACCCAGCAGAGACAGCCCTGGCCTCTCTATAATCCTGTTACAGTGAAAGTCTAAGCTGCCTCAGTGTCCTCCGTGCCTCTGTGCCAGAGGCTCGGTGAAAAGGCAGCCAAAGGCACAGACAAGAGGAGCAGGCTCACCCTTCCCTGCAGCTGTGCGTTAAATTCCCTTACCCTCCCGCACACACATGTGGGCACATGTGGCAATAACCATACTATGCCTTGCGACTGTAAAATGCTGCCTGATCAGAACTGCCCAATGCAACTCATTAGCGCTTTAGATCTGTGCGAACAATGGCACGAACGCAGAGCAACGTAGAAGACTTTCAGATGCCAGCCTGAAGGGTTCCCAATATGTCATGTAACTTCATCTTCCCCTCTTCTTCTTGTTTATTAAAAATACAGTCAGAGAGGATGGTAACTGTAAAATTGGGTAAGCTTACTCTATAGTGAAAACTGAAAAGGCCTTCTCCTTCCTCTGCCAGGGTGTCAGGTGTCACTGTCGAGACGATGTCCAATCTCTAGTTGTACACCATTTCTTCAAAGCAGCTTCTCTGATTTTGGTGATGATTGTGCCTCTTGCCAATGCAACATTCATTTAATATCCTTACTATCGCTGTTTTAAAAACTCTTTAATCCTTTACAGTTAAAAGCAGTTAACCATTTAAAAATTCATACTCAAAATCTGGCTTGAAGCTAGTGATGACTTACTTAAACTAAGAAGTGAGTATTTAGCTGATTTTGGGCTGTGACCTAGAACCCAAATTTTCTCTGTCATGTGGTCAGAACAGACATTTGAACTGTATGAAGCTACTTGGTGAGTCTGGGAGTTTTGGGTTCTCACTCAAGATGAAATAAAGGTTTTTAACCTCTTACATGTGAGATAGGAAGAAATATCTTCTTCTTAGTAGGGACAATTGTGAAACAGATGGAGAGACCCCGATATGCGCTAGAATTAGGCAGAAGATAGACCTGATCGGGGCTTCCTTGCCTACCAAGGCAGGGGTGTGGAGAGGGCATCCCTGTCTTCAACTTTGCTGTCAAGTGCTACCCTTGGACTGCTAATTCATTACAGGGTCAAAAAGAATAAACTCCGTAACCTGATGCTTTGGACACTCAGCTAAAGCACAGATGAGTAGGTTGGAGGCCAGTCTCAGTAAATACTTGTTTATGATCACAGCAAGGGTAAGAGTTCAGACTAGAGACCCTGGGAGAGACTCACCTCAAATCAACTAATAATCTGATAAGTACAGGATCCTCTTGGGAAGTGAGAGAGAAAGAGAGAGAGAGAGGCAGAGGTGCTATTTGTACCTGTTTCAAGTCCTCCTTCTTCAAGACCTGCCCGTGAAACTGTTGGCTGCTGGGGACATATTCTAATTTTTGTACTTTTTGAAGAGATTCAGTCCTGGACAAGACTGAACGTTCTGTTCAACAGGAGAAATGTTTTGTTACCAAAGAAGTCTCTGTTTTGATAAATTATCATTCTCAGCAAAACAAACAAACAAACATTTTCATCAAAAATGAAGAAACTGCAAAGATTTAGAATCTTTTTTTCCATTATGTGGGCAAAAATCTCATAGATGTTTTCGAAGACAAGCAAAGATTGCAAGGCTAGACTTAAGGGCAGAGAGTCACTGGAAAGAAATAAATGTGCAAGTACTGCACAAATACTAACACCCTGCTGGAGAGAAAAGAAATAGTAAAAAATTGATGAATAGAAATGAAAAAAATAAATTAATAATATAAACAATGGTAAGATGCACAGAGAATAGGTGGAAAGCAGTACAAGTGTAGTACAAATAATGAAATTATCATCTGCTACTCTGTGTTTATTCTTTGTCATATTATCTCAAAAGTATGTTGTCTAATCTTCAGCTTCAAAGGTATATTGATGTAATTGACAATGTTTGTTTAAATGTTCATTTATATAACTTGTATTTTATGATCACATATATATCGATCTGAAATAAGAACAATGTAACTGAATAACTTCAACTTAGTAAAAAAAATACATTACAAGATATTCCACGCTCTCTACAAGATGGAACTAGAAGTGCTTTTTTTTATTTCTCCGAGATCCAGATTTAAAACAATCACATGATAAGTTTTCATAGGAAACTAACAGACCTATGTCACTGCTGCAAAAAATAAGGTACCCATGTAACTTCTATGAGAGGCAAAACTGTACCACCAAAAGGCAAAGGTCCCAGAGCTTGCAAGGATTGACTGTTTCCTCACAGCTGCAACAATTTTATTGATTGTTTGTAAGACAAACAACATCGCAAATCTTCACCTCTTGAGTATCATGCTATAAAGCACCTCAAGAAGTCCTTCAATAATTTTAATTTAATCCCCTTTATTGGAAGGGGAAGCTGTACACAGAACAGGGTATCTGTAACATTTACTGGGCTTTCTCCAGTTTTAGGTGGTAAATGTGGATGTTCTGAGAAACTCAAAACATAAAATTGAAGTTGCTGCTGTTATTTCAGGTTAAGTATTCAATAATAACAAGAGCTGAAATAAAAAACTAAGGCCACCTAAGCTGGTCACCAACGAGAAAATTCACGGAAGTTGCTACTGAATCAGTTTTGCTCCAAGTCTGTTCTACCTGCCATGCGGTATGTGCATAGCGCCAAGCAGTGCGATCTTCCAAATGCATGCATGTTCATATGCAGGTGGCTGGGTGACGGTACTGGCATATCTCTGTAATACCCTTCCAGCTGAGTTCACCCTCATCTATAATCCTTCTTTCTGAACAGCAGCCTTCAGTGAATTTTTTTTTTCAATTAAAAGGGAGTTTACATTAAAAGAGAGCACTTAATACACTATCTTGACAGTAGCTGATGAATACTTAGCTGGTGCCGAGTTTGTACTGTATAGTCAAAGTCTCTGGAGTACTGGTGAGTATCACAGGACATGGCACATTGAAGCATCTGCCCAGAACTGGCACTTGCTGTGATACTTCTCTAAAGTTCAAAGAGGGTGAAGGCTGACAAGGAGAAGGGCGAAAGGGCTTCCCAGGCTGTGACTTTTTATGGCTGACAACACATGTGTGATGGCTGTTCGGGTGCCATTCACAGTATAACACACAAAGCTATGCTACCAGGCCATTGCTTTTTCCTATCCTTTTTCCTTGCCAGGAGATTCAGTAGCTCAGCCCTCTGTAATCTGCTTTCACGACAACTGTGGCATGAGAACTGACAGGCAAGGGTGGAGCAGGAACAGGGAAAAGCCCTAGTACCTCCTTAGTCCTTTTGTTGAGTGTTTATGCAGTTGTGCTTAGTTACTTCTAAGCATAATGGCACTGTGAGGTAGTGACTAACCTAAGCACAGAGGCACTAGTTTCACCTCAACTACACACCTGGCTGCGGTCCTGGTCCTGTCTTTCCCTCCTAGAGCTCTGTGCGAGGTGTCTGTGCCTTTGTCTTGTTTTGTGTGCTTGCCTTTAAAAGTCCAGCTTGAATGTATCTTTCACAGACTCTCCTTATGGATTGGTCCCCACCGTGCAGACCTTCTTTCAGCTTAAATCCACATAGCAGCGCGCTGACTGAAGACATTTGAATGGTCTGGTTTATGGCAGCTTAGAAAGGCTCTTTGTATGTCTTTCTGCTTCTTCTGAGACTTGGTGTTGCGCTGTGCTGCAGCAGTGGTGATGTAGCTGCAGTCACAGAGTCACAGAATCACAGAACGGCCGAGGCTGGAAGGGACCTCTGGAGATCATCTAGTCCAACCCCCTGCTCAGGCAGGGTCCTCTAGAGCATACTTCCCAGTCGCCCAGGTTACCAGCCAGGCCAGGTTTGCAAGGCAGGTTTGCAAGGTTTCTAATTAAATAGTGAATATAACTGTGTGGAGGGTGAGTATCAGGAAAATAGGCTGCGTTTTCAGGGCAGAGCTTGTGTGCCCTGGGGCTTGTGTGCCCTGGAGCTTGCCTTATTATTCTCCTTCCCTATCTATGTATGAAAAGATGATCTTTCTCTACATTGTACTGCAAGAGCTCTGTTGGAGCTCTTATTCCACAGAACTAAAAAAATAAAATTTGGCTTGCTATTGTGCCTTCTTGAATGCTGTTTACTGTCTTTATGTGCCTGAACTCCTGTCAACAGACAGGAGGTTCTCAGTGGTTGTCTCAGTATATCACTAGCTGATGGTCTGGGTTGATAGATGGATGGTAAGTGTGCTGTCCCTCGTTTGTGTTATCTGACCACCTCTTTCCACAGAAAATAACACCAATTCACACAAAGCTGGTTTTTATATTCTGTGCTTGTTACAGCAGCGATGAGGAGGATGTCCATTAATACAAGCAGGTGCTTTGAAAAGAAGTATACTTAGTTTAATTGAGTGAATGCAGTTTTTAATTAAGTGGATTCTGTTCTTTTGCCTAAGTCTTACAGTTCAGTATATTGCCGGATGTTTTTCCTGTCATGACTTCCCCTTTCCCACTAGTAGTGAAATCAGAAAAAAACATTCTCTCTGAAAAAATTTGGGGGATAGAGGAAGTGTTACTGTAACTCTCCTGAGCCTGTTTTTAGGCAATGATGATAAGCACAGGTCATCAATAGAAGGGAAAACTAAGTCTGGAAGCAATGTTGTGGAGATTGTAAGGTGTTCCTGCTTGTAAAAATGTTTAGAATCAGCTGCTGCTGAAACGGTGTAAGCTGTAGGTGGCACCATTTGTATACAATTTTGGACAGCAGCTGGGGGAAAAAAAGCTGTCAATTTTCACAGATTTCAGTTAGCTTGCCGTGATCGTATAGTGGTTAGTACTCTGCGTTGTGGCCGCAGCAACCTCGGTTCGAATCCGAGTCACGGCAGGAAAAGATGCATGTTTTGCAGAAATGCGTTTACAGATTATGCATCAAACATAATCTATTAATGTTATGTCACAGTAACATGAGAAATAATTAGAAGCTCTGTAGCTTTTCACAGGAATGTTTTGCTAAGCTAGTAAGTGCCACTGGTATTAGTTTAGTAATCCTGTCACAAGTGTGATTTTTTTTATTTAAATGTTTATGGATATTGGAATAAACACTGGCATAGTGAGTATGTAATTTTTGTTAATTATAGCTACTTCAAATCTGCACTGAGCAGTGAAGTCAGTTTGGTCTTGATCTTTACCATTATACTTTTGAATATATAGGTTTACATATATGTTCTTGTTCATGTACATGTACATGTATATGTATACGTACGTGTATATATATGTGTATACATATTTTAAAAGTATATGTATGTGTATATACATAAATGCACGTACATATACATATAAATATGTATGCTAATAAAGCTATGGGCCTGAATTGCCTGGAAATATGACAGTGGTAGATGTGGAAATCCTACTTAACCAGGCATGAACTGCTGTTAGCAGGAGGATTTTGCTGGTGATAGACAAGAGGAACCATCACTTATCAGTGGTTCCAGGAAACCCTTTGTTTCTGTGGTAGGAACTGTAGGTAATTTAACTGTCCTGTATCACAGAGTTCAGATATAAGCTCAGATTCTCAGACTGAAGACATCTAAAATGACCATTACAATTTTTTAAATTACACTCCAGTAATTAATGGAAGTTTGTGTAATGGATGCTAAATTAACAATAAAATTACACAATGAGTAACACCTATATTAATAAAAGCTCATTATTATGGAGTTTGTCTGATTATTTGGATGCCACTCTATGGAGTATCTGGTATTTGTTTCTTTAATTGTATAAAGAGTTAATTCAAGAGAAAGCAGTATTTTTCTTTCACTGTTGCATTTGCATTTGCTGTAACATAAGTCCTATATGTAACGGATTATGTCTTGGCCAGGCTCGGACAGTACTCAGTCTTCATACAAAGGGCCCTGCTTTTCACAGAGATGCCGTTCCCTCTGGAACGAGGCAGAAACTTAATCTGCCCTCCTACCTAGTGAGAAAATGAAGCAAAAATCTCTTTGCACCACTGCCAAGAAAACGTTAAGCCTTGCTGCCTGCAATCTTGAGAAAGCCAGTTGAGATCTCACCCCTGAAGCCTGCAGACTTGGGCATCCCAACGTCCGCGTGGTGGGCTGATGACTCGTGACGTCATTTAACTTCCCTCAGACTCAGAGCTCTTTCTCTTGTATTGGTTATAAATATCTGGCAATTTTCCCTCCTGACTGGAAAGTCCTTTGCAGGCTTACTGTCTAAATATCACTTGGCCTTTTAGGGTCATATCAGAGCAATTACCTCTTGCCTTCTTGGTCTAATTGGTAAGATAGACATGACTGATTTCCCAAAAGAAAGCAATTAAGAAACATACTCTAGCTTAAAAGAGAGGAAGCTGATCTTTCATACTCTGTCCCTGCTGCATTCTCTCAGAAATGCCGTCATCTACTGTGTTGGATAAACTCCAAAGATTCCTTCACTGAATATCAAAATAGCTCATCACAGGTACATATATTTTTAAAGCATCCTAGTGACTGAAGTCTGAGAACTGAAGTCCAAAATCTGCCATGCCAGAAACTGCTCTGCTCTTGCACTATCCTAAGGATGCTGAAACTCTACAGGTTCACGCCTGCTAGACTTCAAAGTTCCTTACTTACATATAAATCCTCCTATCTAGTGTTTATCTGAAGCTAAAGATTGGAAAAGTTGTACTATCCTATTACAAGCTGTAATAAAACTGAAGAGTCTGAAAAATGTTGATAGGACACTAGATAAAGCAAAAATGTTCTTTTTTTATCACCTTTTTATCATCTTTTTCAGTTACCTGAAAAAGTGGTCATTCTGTTTCCTTTGGATACTTTTTTGTATAGGATGCTGATAATCTAAAGTTCAATACTGGAACTATAAAGTGATAGCAACAATATTGTAGGAAAATAAACAGATCTTTCTTACCAACTCCCCCTGCAATTATTTATGTTTTCCCTATAAGAGAATCAAAACTAAAACCCAACTGAATATTGGAATATAAACATAATAAGGTAAGTGACTCCCAGCATGCCATCTCCTGAGCAAATATTTATGACTCTTCCCGACTGATTAGGGAAAAAAGAAAAAAAAATAGCACAAAACAGTTTGCAAGGATTGCAGACTAGGAAATTCAGAGATACAGTCTTGGAACTGATTTTGAGTCTTGAATTGCACTAAGAATTGCTTGTATGTTTATGAAATACGTGGCTCTTCATTTTTAGCAGATATGCCCAGAAAAAAATTTTTCGGTTGGAAACTATGATTTAATAATAATATGTTGAAAATATGTTGAAAACACTAACAAGGATCTCATTTTACACAAACCTCCCGTTGAAGCTATGACGCACCGGAAGCTCTGAAGTTTTTGGCTAAGAACACTTTGACAGCCAAAGGGAAGAGTTTGCTCTCGCAGCCTTCTCGGCCTTTAAGAAGCAAACTAATCTCATGGAAACTAAAGAATAATAATATTTTTTAAATGAAACCGGAAGAGAGAGTGGTTGTCTCTCCCAGCAGTTCTTCTGTGTCCTCTTCTGCCTGCAACTGTTCCCATGCATGACACTTTCTGCACAGAATGTAAATATTTAAGATATAGACCTGTCTATCTTCATAGCCCTAACCTGCGTAATTCACATTTTGGCACTGAAACGAATGGAATGTGCCCACCAGTGATCCTTGGGAAGATGGATCTATTTCTTGTTATTGTTCTTTAACATTAGTTTTTGATTAAAGTTAAAACTGTAAGTCGTTTTACATTATGGGGGAAAATACCTAGTTGTTGAAGAGGGGACACTGAACAGAAAGACAAACTGAAAGATGAATTGAAACTCACATAGATTTATTTTATTCTTCCTTAATTTTTCATGAATACAGAGGAGTTGTCTGTATTCTGTCTGACATTCACATCACATGTTGAACAGGGTAGAAAACAGTGGCTGCTTTGAATCGGCAGTCATCAAATCAAATTAATTCTGTTTTCCATTCTCTTCACAGGACTGCAGTTCGTATTAAATATTTTATAGGTCCCCTCTGAAAACCTTTCAAGGGGCCCTAGTCAAGAATACTCTTTGAAAGGAGACCTGTGGTAAAGAGAACTCCTGAAAGCTTAAATGGCTGGTTGTCCTTTAGCGAAGAATGCTAGGAATTCATTTCACAGGTGGGATGATTTTACCCCTGGAAGTTCAGCTCGCTCTGAGTTTGCAGGGCGTTATTGCAGGATGGATAGGAACTGGGAAAAATTTGGCAGAGAGGATATTCCTGAGTCTGTTGTGCAAATGTAAGTGTATAAATAATGCCTAACACTGCAATTCCACAACTTTTCCCATCATCTGTCTTTGATGCTTCTTAAAAGAAAACCTGTATTGCTGTCTAAATAAAACTATGTGGCTGCTCCAGCAGTCCTTCTTAGTAATAGAGAGAGCTGCACTGAAACATATTTGAAGTGTAGCACATTTTTGAACCTTTCAACTGCTTTGCGTTGAGCTTTGGGTCATGTTTCGAACCCAGAACTTTCTGCAATACAGAAATACTGTTGGGTAGGGCTGGGTCTCACTTCTTGATCGAGAGTTCAGCACAAACCTCAAACTATCAAATGTCCTGCACTACTCTGGATAATACCTTGCTCTTTTTTGCTTTCTGTCTGTTTTTTCCTTTCCTGAATTATGTCTTGTGCATTTGGGCATGTAGATGCGGGAGCCGTCATATTCCATAGCCTTTCATCTCACATTAGCTTTTACCTAATGCAAAATGGATGTAAAAAAATAGAACAGTGACAGGGTGTGATTCTTCACACAACTGTACCCTGTGCTGTCATTTATAAAACAATGGAGAGCTAGGCCTACTGCACTCCTATATTTTTTCTTCCTGTTACCTCTTTTATGGAAGCACATTAATTAAAATAAAAGTTTAGATTTGGTTGAATTCCAGCAGAGCAGCCACAGCATCATTTCTGGTTGTTTTGTTCTTATGGATCCCTGCATCCCCAGCTCAGCTCTTGTGGCTCCAGGCTCCTACTTCACTGTTCCTTTTAATAATAAATTTTGTCTCATTCTCTGATAAGAGTGGCAAAACCTCTCTTTTAGGTCTGCAGAATTTGTCCACTAATTTATTTGGGGTGGCAGGTCTGTCTAATCTCTTTAGAAAACTCTAGCACAGAAAGACGTGTTTATTCTGGGATCTGCAAAGCTGTTACTATTTGCTGTGCAGCTGGAGGCAAGAAGGTGTGCTGACCTTTTTACTGGCAGGGAGAAGAAAACATCATTATAATATAAAAATGCCAGCACTTATATTAAAATCACATTGGGTAAATTAGTGTTTTACTCTTGGACTTGAGGGGGAAAAGTCAGAATCATTTAGCTAAAGCAAGAGCAAGAAATCTAGTATATTGTGGGAAATCCTTTTTAGAAATATGATTTGAAGTTTGTTGTGTGTGGGAACTGAACTTGACTGAAAAAAAAAATTACAAAAGAACTACAGAACAACTAATATAAAAACCGTGAAGTTTCCCAGGGAGACAGAAGTGTAAACACTGGAAAGAGTTTTAAGGTTGCTCCACTGGCTACTGTACTACTTTGTTTCACCATACTGTCCTTCCTATTTCTTGTTCACTGAGAGATGAGTTTAATGGAATTAAATATTCCCTGCTGACCTTCATAGTTATGTGAGTCCTGCTTTAAAAACAATTCCTTTTCATCTTAATAGGTTCAAGACAGTCTTGCTTCCTTAGCGAACCCTAGACAGACACCTGGAGAAAGTTTGCCAAGAGCTAGGAAGGCTGTATCTGGATGTCTGACTGAGGTTTAACCTCAGAAAGACAGACACCGTCATCATTAGAGGAAACTTTCCCATAAAGAATATCTTTTCCCTTCTTTTTTCATTCCATGCTTCCTTTTTTTTTTTTTTTTTTTTTTTTTGACTTGTAGTCAGTCTATGTGCTTGGACATGAAGAAATCATTTGGACAAAATGCAGTGGTTTTTACTTCAATCAGCAAGATGTATAGGTGTCTTATGATGGAACTAGAATTGGGCTCCATGTCTCTCTTGTACTGGGGAGCCCAGCACTGGATACAGTGATACACTGTGTGGATACAGTGGATACACTCCACGTGTGACCTCACCACTGCTGAGTAGAAGAGGAGGATCACCTCGCTTGACAGGAGCGGCAACAGTTTTCCTAAGGCAGCCCATTGGCCTTCTTGGCCACAAGGGCACATTGCTGACTCGTGGTCAGCTTTTTGCCCATGAGGACTCCCAGGTCCTTTCTCTGCAGAGCTGCTTTCCAGCAGGTCAGCCCCCAACCTGTACTGGTGCATGGGGTTATTCCTTCCCAGGGGCAGGACCCTGCACTTGCCTTTGTTGAATTTTGTGAGGTTCCTCTCTGCCCAGCTCTCCAGCCTGTCCAGGTCCCTCTGAATGGCAGCACGGCCCCCTGGTGTGTCAGCCACTCCCCCCAGTTTTGTGTCATCAGCAAACTTGCTGAGGGCGCACTCTGTGCCTTCCTCCAAGTCATTGATGAATAAGTTAAGCGAGACTGGACCCAGCACAGACCCCTGGGGGACACCGCTAGCTACAGGCCTCCAGCTAGACTCTGTGCCATTGATAACAACCGTTCGGACCGTTTCTCTCCCTTGTCAGAACTGTCCCAGTCACATCACCCTCTCTCCACAAAAATTCCCTGCATTTCTAGGAGCATTTTCCTGTCTTTAATCAAATTTCAGACCTAGACCCGATGCCTCTCTTTTACTGTTGTTAATTACTGGCCTCACGAGGCATCTTTGTGGACAGATCAGATTAAAAAATGACGTTTCCCTGGGAGAGAGAAAGGACATATATTAAAAAACTAGCAGAGTGAAGTCAATGAAAATGTTGTCCCACATAACCTTAGCACCTGTGTGAAGGGTTTGAAGTCACACAAAATGAGACGAAAATAGATTCGAAGAATGCAAAGAGTATCAACTAGCTTACTCTAGCAGTAAGCTACATGACATTTCTGCTTCCTTTCCTCTGTTTTTTTTCTGTGACTCAGATATTGAGGCCCGTTCAGGCGCTGCAGAGCGAGAGCTCAGATGTCACAAGTTGCCTCTCCCCAGCATTAAGCCCCCAAAAGTGAGCACTGAAATGCTACCCTCTCCCCTGTGCCGTGACTCGGATTCGAACCGAGGTTGCTGCGGCCACAACGCAGAGTACTAACCACTATACGATCACGGCCGCCTATGAACGAAAGTGCCTGGTTTGTTATGTTTGCTGTCCCCTCTATCAGAGCTGTGCGAGCATTGCCACCTAGCGCGAACAGGCTCTAATGTCTCATGCGGTGGTGCGGCCCCCCAGCCACGGTGAGCAGAGCTCACGGTGAGAGTGGCAGGCCGGGGCGCCCCCCGCAAGCTGCAAGGCTACTGACAGAGAACTGAGTGGGGTAGTCAGGCACAAATGTTTTGGTGGCAGAAAAATACTCTTGCTCCTTTTGACAGCAGCAATCTGGCATGGAAGTATTTTGTCCTGTTCTGTTTGGCTGACATCTATGCTCGAATATAAAATACCTAGGACCTGTGAATATTTTTTTCTGTGTTTCGAAGAGATCTGTAGTGACAAGAAAAATGAGGTGGACTGACACTGAAAGATCCATAAGTATTTTAAAAGTTGCTAAAAGGAAGCATAAAAACACTTACTTCCCTCCTCCTGTAACTCAAATTTGAATGAAGGCTGCATCAGCCACCACACAGAGCACTACCAACTGTACAGTCACAGCAAGCTGGCACCTTGTGTCAGGTTTTGTAAAAAGGACTGGTAATAGCAGGTATCTTCACAATCTTATTAATTAGAAAAATCAGTCCTTGCATAATTAAAAGAAAGGAAAATAGGAGGATTACAACCCTGGACAAGCTTGGCCTGTTCAGGGACCTGCTTGGAAGAATGCCATGGGAGATGGCACTGGAGGGAGGAGATATCTAGGAGAGCTGGTTGATTTTCAAGGATCACCTCCTCCAAGCTCAAGAGTGGTCCATCCTGATGAAATCAAGCAAAGGCAGCAAGAGGTTGGATGGCTGCACAAGGAGCTGCTGACTAAACTCAAACATAAAAATGATGAAAATGTGAGGTGGAAGCAGGGACAAGTGACCTGTGAGGAATATATACGTCGTTGAGCAGGCAGGGATGAAATTAAGAAAGCCAAAGCCCACCTGGAGGTGAATCTGGCAAAGGACATGAAGGGCAACAAGAAACACTTCTACAGGTATATCAACAGTGAAAGGAAGATGAGGGAAAATATGGGATCACTGCGGCATGGGGCTAGGGAGCTGGCAACAAAGGACATAGAAAAGGCTGAGGTACTCAATGCCTCCTTCACCTTGTCTTTACTGATCAATCTTCGGCTATCCCAGGCCACTGAGAGCAGTGGGAAAATGTGAAGCAAAGAAGACTTAGCCTTGGTGGAAGAGGACCCAGATAGGGAATATTTAAACAAACGGGATGTACGCAAGGCCATGGGAGCTGGTGGGATGCCTGTACATGTGCTGACGGAGCTGGCTGATGTCACTGAGAGGCCACTCCTGATTCTCTTTGAAAGGTCATGGCAAATGAGAGGGGTTTCTGAGGACCGGAGAAAGTGGATGTCACTCCTGTCCTCAAGAGGGGCAAGAAGGAGGATCTGGCCAACTACAGGCCAGTCAGCCTCACCTCGATCCCCAGGAAGGTGATAGAGCAACTAATCCTGGAAACCTTTTCCAAACATGTGTCAGGAAATGAGGTGTCTGGGAATAGTTAGGATTTATGAAGGGTGAAATCGTGCTTGACCAAGCTGGTAGGCTTCTATGATGAGATGGATGGCTTGAGAGATGAGAGAACAGTGGGTGTTGTTTACCTTGACTTTAGTAAGGCTTTTGACACAGTCTCCCAAAACCTCCTCATAAACAAAGTTATTAAGCATAGACTATGTCTGTGGGCAGTAGGGTGGATTGAAAACTGCCTGAACTGTGAGGCTAAAAGAGTTGTGATCGGTGGCATGAAGTCCCGCTGAGGGTGAATGACTAGTGGCGTACCACACAGAAAGTAAAAACAAAAACAAAAAAACAGATCTGATGACTAAAATAAAATGTCAGTGCTTGTAAATGGCAAAGTTGTAACATCTCTATATTGCACAGTTGTGCTAGAGAATGAACATCTTAACCTGGGTTGAAAATATTTAGGGCAACTTTAAATATCTATCCTGATCTTTTCAGAACTGGCAAAGGCTTCGAAACATGGTTCTTGCCTTTTTCATATATATATTATGTTTTTGCTGCGAGTTAGAAACCCCAGGTCATGGGAGTGAATGTTTAATTGTGCAGATTAGCAAAATTGCATGGAGCTTCTCTTTTATCTTTTAGCTAACCTGAATGACTATAGATTATATTCTTTCAGGAAAACTCACTGTGATTCTGAAAAAAGGAGTTGGCTATTTTTTCTTCTACTAACCACGCATAAATAAAAAGATGATAGTTTGCCAGTCTATTCAGATGATGCTCTTTTTTCTTTCTGTTTTTATAATGACTCCACCCAGTGTGGTTAGTTGCCTGTGCTGGTATAATAGAAATATCCACAGTTGTGCTGCAAATTAATTCCATTTCATGTAGTTTATCTTGTCACAGTATTTGCTGTGGTTTGGTTTTGATTCAAGGGTCTAATTTATTTTAACAGTCCAGAAATCCACATTTCTGCACCTAAACACATTTGTGCAGCTTTTTTTGTGGCAAGGATTTGTAAGGCTGTATGGGCCAAATAAAAGGCTTTTAAATCTGTAGCGCTCATGCAAGGTCTTATATTGATTAAATGCTTATATGCTTCTCACTTAAGGCCTGCTGGTAGCCCAGTAATCTATTTCCCTATCCTTTCAATCTTCTGTAATTCTCTTTCGTGAAAACAAAAATGGCATATCCTGGAAGGACCAGATTATTGCCAGAAAACTCAGTGACAAGCTACTGTTTACATTGTACTGTGCTGTTTGTATTATATGACGTGTTGTTTGAGAAAAAGTGTGAGCTTTAAAACTGCTGACATTTTAAACTCAACGGCATGTTTGTGAAATTAGTGAGCATGTGTCTGCCTTCGATTCAGCTTTTGCGTTTGTAGCTTTTAAACCTGACTGCTGCTGGCTCCAAGGGAAAAGCCTGTCGCATCAGGCTGTGTCAGCACGCCTGAATACAAAACATGGGCCTCTCCAGATTTTTTGACTTGATAGCATGTTAGTTATATTTCTTTAATTGACTGTGGTTGCTAAAATTTAGCTATTTTAAGGGCCTGATTAATTGGAAAATCTTGCCCTACTGGTTCTGAATAGGAGTATGTCTCCTTGAAATACTCTGGTGCCCTGGGTTTCCAGGATTTCCCCGTTTTAAAAATGACCCTTGACCAGAATCAGTGGTTGGGCATAGTTTGGTAGCAGAAGCAGAAGAAACTCAGTTATGCTCACAAGTGGTTAAGTTTACTTTATGTTAGAAAAGGCCACTACAAAGACAAGGAAAAGAGAGTGACAGAATAAGATAAAAAAACAGGCAAATATTTTTTCTTCTTCCAGGACAAGGCTATGGACTAAAGATGCACAGTCATCCCAGGCTTTCCTTCAATTTCCTTCAATCCTAACTCACTCATAGAGCAGACCTGTGCCACAAGACTTTTAAGAAGCCATTCTTCTGCAATACTGCAGTGCAATTTTCCGTATTGCAGAAAATATTAGTGCTGCAGTTCAGCAGCACCACACCTTAGACTATACTAGTACCTCCAGTACCCTCCTGTTGCCCTGTCATCTGTGTTCCACTTGTGTTACGGCCTCTCCTTCCTTGTGTATCTCAACTTTGATTTGCACTGGACTGAGTTTCTGTTTCTGCATTGTTATACCAACATAAAGGAACCAGTGGTTATAGGGGATGGGGTATTTTCCTCTTAAATAATAACATAAAACCTAGGGAAAAGGCCCCAGAACAAGAGGGCCCTTTTTCCTGGGCTATGCTGAGGATGCAGAAGAGCTAACTCAGCTGCTAACCCCAGTGCAATCATCTGAAAAAGAGAAACGAACATCCCTGAGCTTGTTTCAGAGCAAATCCTTTGTTAAACCATATTCCATTGCAGTCATCCTGATGACATGCTGTCACTGAATGCATCTGTCAAGTCCTTCAAGTCAAACTGCACACTTGCAAAATAGTACTATTTTTGCAACTACGGAAAACCTAGAGATAGATCCCCTTATTATATTTCTTTTCAATTGTCTGTGTTGTTTCATATGGACAGATTGAATGAGACGTCAGTCTTCAGAATGCTTAGGATATGTATTCAAAATATTATTATACAGCAAAAATACTTGTTTTGGAAGTATATTAAGGGTTTTTCTTTAATAGACAGTTAATAAAACATGCTTTAGCAAAATCTTGAGTTGATGACAGTTATCTTAGTATTTTCAATCACTTTTAAATACCTCCATACAAGATTTACATGAATTTCTTATGTTATCACTGGCTTAATTTGAGCTGATGAATGTTTTGTATTTATGCATGAATTTTCGTAGTCTCTATGCAACTATACAATGTTTTGTTACATATTAAATCTACCTTTCAGTAAATCTAGTTGGCAAATCAAACATTTGGGAGTATAAGCAAATCAGTAAGGCATATGTATTTCTGCATCCTATGACCGTGCTTCGTGGGAATTCTTCCAGCGCAGGACTTGCCTCCCATAACGCTGTGAAGAAACCCAAGAGGAACTGTGACACTGACTGAAAGCCAATACCTATCTATCCCATTAAGCTGTGTTTCAATCTGCCTGGTAAACATATGCCAAAACCCATCTCCATTTATGACCTGCATTTGTTTTATTTTTTTTTATTTTTGAAATTTAATCCAGCTCAAAGACAGATTAGGGGTGGTACATCTCTCAGTAGCGGGTATGTCAGATCAGAACAGACTGCTGTTTGGAGATTCCTGGCTTGAAATCCTGCCTTTTATCCTCAGGTTTGTTGCACATCTGTGGATGGCTATAGTGAAGCCCATCTGTTTAAATGAATAGCAGTATCCCGCTTGCACGATCCTCAGCCCTTTGGGTGTCACAACGCACAGGGGCCAAGCAAATGCTGCAAGTGCATCTCTTCAGAAGAGACTCTTCCATCAAATAACTTTAAGACAATGGTGGACAATTTGTGTGATGGCCACATTTAATTTGATTACTTCCTTAACGTTTCACTGCTCAATCTATGGGAAAGGATAACTGAGAGGTAACAAGGTAAATGAAACGTTCACACGCACCTCTTCACGCAATGGCACTTAAGAGAGCCATAAAAACTTGCCTGCAGAGGTATTTAAATAAACATGGTCTCCAAAGCCCCACCATTATTGCTATAACTGATACCAAGAACTAGACACATTCCCTAATAGTTTTTTTTATTTATCCCTCACAATAGTGCATATGATAACAGCTGCTGGGGCAACAGCGTTCAGCTCCACTAAGTCTGGGCTAACATAGGACTAATTTCGTCAATACTTACCGAAGTTGGGGTTTAATAAAATATTTCATCTTAACTTACGCTGGTTTCATTGAGCCGGGCGCTTGATATGTTTATTGATTTCGGGACCAAGATAACTTTGTTTATAATAAAGGTAACCAAAGAAACATTTTACTTAATAAACTAACTTTCTCTTTGTAGTCAAAGATGTCTATCTTTTTCAATCAGCTTTCTAGAATGCTATTCCTGGCAAGTGCTCCATATGAAAGAGCATGCTTATTTGGAAGCCTTGGTCTTTTAAGACATGTTTGCATGAGTTGGAGTAGATCTGACTGTTTCAAAGCACAAATTTAGGCTCATCTCTAAAAGGAGGATATATAGTACTGAAATACAAAACATAAAAAATCATACAGAATCTAAAATACTCTGCGAAAAGAGAGCTAAAATTGTGACCCAGCTGTAATTTTCCGGAGGCTTTGATATGACAGGAGAGTGTAAGACCTAGGGAGCAGATACTATGGGAGTTACAGCAGATATCATGGAAGTTACAAATGTTTGTAAGTACTTTAAGGTATTTTTGTACTGACTTATTTTACCTTGGTAATCAGACGTATTCAGCTCATACTGCAGTTCTTATGTGTTTCTTCCTTTTTCTCCTATGGAAAAGGTAAGTGCAAATTCAGCAAGTGAGGAAAAATAGCTCAGTAAAGACAAACTGATTCAGCAGTTTGCCTGCAGTTTTCTTTTTGCTATCTTCATGTTGTTTATTTTATTTCCAAGACAGTAATAGTCTAGTGACTGTTTACATTTTGTGGAGATGTCTGATTAAGAGCAGGTTAAAAGAATACTCGTCAGATCAGTCCAAACACAAATGTAAACTATATATATAAAAATGTAATAAAATTTAAAATATATAAACATCTTTCATATTAGGAAAAATCATCTTTCAATTTGCCTTACAAAAGATCTTTGGTAAAATAAAAATTAACTCAGAATGAATTAGACTGTCAGAAACTCACAAGTCAAGGTACACATGACCCCTGGAACATTTATTTTTCAGTCTGGTTTAGGATGTGTTATGGGAAATAATACAGAGCTGTATTACTTAGGACTCTAAAAATACTCTTGTTGTTCCTATTTGGGTATTTCTCTGAGCAGAATTATATAATAAGGATTTAAACGACCTTTCTGTTGCCCTTCTGTAGCCAAACAGCTTGTTTTCTTCACCTTGGTCTGGCTGTCGTTGTCCCCTGTAGGGTCAAGACTGACTGGCAACCAGGGCTTCTCCCTTTTTCTCCTAACTTTATAGCATATCCCAAACTCCCCCGTTTTTTTTGCTCCAAGGATGTTGGTTTTTTTCCTGAAGTCTTCACACAGCAACGTGTTGCTCCACTTCCTGTAAGACATGAATAGTCATTAACAGCATAACATAATCCTTCTAGGGTCATATTGCATCTATTCCTCGTCTGACAAACCCCAGCAGCGTGTGGATCAGAACCAACGCCTCTCTGCCAGGGAATCTGCTTTGCTGCCCTGATGGATATTTATAACTAAAGCAGCATGATAACTGTGCTTGCCTACCACTGCCAGCTCATACCATCTCTGGCTAGTAATTCTTCACATGTATTGCTGTTACGGCTCAGCATTTATCTTCAGCTATCAGGCAGTACGCGTTGCTGTTGAAAGAAAAATGCTGCCAATGCCTCGCATGCTAGAGGACAACATGTTTTTATAAGGAGTCTCACTGACATTTCTCTTTTGGCTGTTTAGAGAGCCCTTTTTCAGTTAGCTATTGACTGTAGACCATAATTAATTCCCTGTTAATTTGTGTGCCCCACAGTTCATAAGGAACTAGTAAAGGAAAAGATGGTTCATAAACTGAGTTCAGTTCCATGGACTGTTATTTTAAAATGGAAAAATGATTACATCTCTGCACAATTTTTTTAAATCTTGCAATGGTACTTCACCTCATTTAAAGATATGTTTAAGTTTCTTATATGAGTTCTTTTAAGAACGTTGCCATTCTTGTTACCAAAGCTTTTACCAAGTAAGACAATCCTAGGCTCCACGTGTACAAGATTACTCTTACTATTGCTTGACTTTCAAGAAGTCTTTCCTCCTCCTCTGTCTTTAATGTCCCCTTCAGTTTTAAAATGTTTTATTGCTGACAACATCCTCACAAGCGTATTGGGTGGTGAATCATAAATACATCACAAGTGCATTCTGTATGAGGTAGACAAAACACAAATTTAAGTTTTAGGCTAATAGAATATTATTACTGTCAGTAAGACTACCGCAGTGTGCTAGTGGGCCTGGCTGAGCTCAGATTTATTTCCCTACTGATATTGTCCCTTTGGCAACTGGCAAATCTTGACCATATGCATGCACATGCTTGCCTTGCTTCTGTGGGTCTTTTTGGATTTCAGTGTGAAGATAGCTGTGGTTTTGTTTTCTTTTCTTTGTGTACCGTCCAGTTATGTCAGCATACCTCTGAGCATCACTTTTGTCAATTCCACTGTAACTCTTTTGTTAGGTGCATTGAGAGCACCCTAAGCAGTAGCTTAGTAGTATACACTACAGACCCTATATAAATGCACTTTCTATTCTTGGTGACAAAACACTGGATTTTAAAAAAATATTTTAATATCGGGTTAACTGGTGTTAAAATATGAGGGTTTGGCCTTTGGAGTCGGTTTTCCTACACTAATTGCTTTGTATAATACCTTATTTTAGAATAGAGAAGCTGCCGCTCGGTGGGAGTATGGGTGACAGAATGAGAGCCACTGTTAGTAGAACACCTTTAACCTGCATTTGGAAGTAGCAGAACTTTCTAGTACGTTCAGTACTATAGTTAGAAAGACATCACCTCCTAAAATGAGGCCTTTCATTGTATCTACTGATTGAAAAAAAAAAAAAAGAAAATCCACTTATATTATTAAAAAATACATTGATCATCTTATTTGATTTGCTGAATGCATTTAAAAATGATTGAGATCCTATATTCTTCATGTTCTGATATGCTGCAAAATTGCTGAGTATAAAAATTATATGGCTCAGTTTGCATGTTGATTAAAATTTACCCGGCAGCAGCTCATAAGGAACAGGCACAATAATGTCAAATTTCTGGCTTCTTTGAGAAATCTAATCAGTGTCCTGTATTAAACTGATCTAGTATTTTCTCATTTATTCTGAATAAACATTTTTAGAGAACACCTAATTTTAAAAAGCTCAAACAATTGGCTGGCTGGTATCTATGAAACAATGAAAGGTTCAGAGATTACCAGGTTAGAAATCAGTGCAGGAGTTGGATGATATCATAATCTAAACCGCAGAACTGAATTAGGGGCATTTATTAATTACATCTGATTCCTGAGACTGACATACTGTTAAAACCTATTTGATGCCTATTAAATGATATTGTAAACAGAAGATTCTAATTTTAATAGTGATTTCACCAATTATGTCTACCTTTTGAGTATTTGAAGGAGAAGTTTCAGATCATCTGTTGAAAGGATCTGAACTGTTTCCCTGAGAATTTGCCCTTGATAGGCACGTTTCTGGTAAGAAATATTTATACTGGAGCTGAAAGAGAGGTGAAATGGTATTCTTTGTAAGCAGAAATGCTATGTTCACCAAACTTTTCCGCATAATGTTCCTTAATAGCTTTCCCTTTCTGATGTACATCAGAATCATATGTAACGTGATGAGGGAAGAACTTTTATAAGTCTTGGGGTGTGTAAAGTGTACCTATGTCATTGCAGTTATGCATGCAACTACTCTTTGCAACTGAAGTAGTACCTGTCATCTGTTGAGACCTACCAGCCTAACTGTCCCTGTGGTCACCATCTAAGAGGGTGCTCAAATTGATCCATGTTACCTTAAACATCTTCTGTGGAAGGAAAAACTGAAACTATGACTGAGGTATAGAAATCTTTGTTTTTGGAGGATGGTGACAAGCAACAATAACTGACATTAACCTGACTCAGCTGTGGCTAAAACATCATGGTTAATACATCCTGTGTCTGCAATATGAAAGGGATAGGAGGAAATGGTCATAGGCTTGCATCAGCTCACGATAGGCGTGTCATTTGACGTACTAATAATTGGGTTTTCTACCTGTAAAATGTGAATAGTTATCTCTCAAAGGCACTGTCAAACTTCATTTGTTGGTGTTGCTAAATCTTCGTTTCTCAGGAAGCAGCACATTATCTATGGTATTTATGTATTGATCAAGCTATACAAATGACACAGCAGTGTCATTTTGCAATCAGGTATATTCCTAAGCTAATTAAGGTTTAAGGCCTCCTTTTATGCTCCTCCCATTGCTCCTGCAATTACATTTGGAGGATTCAAATATTCATGCAGTCAAGTAATTACCAAACAAACTATTGACTGACCTGTCGTAAATGAATATTAGTGCCATGAAGAGGGTAAGATTTCCCTGTGGTAATTAAAGAGATTCTCTTCTTCTGCAGTGATCATTATCTTGACCACTATCTAGTGTACCATAAACATTTCCTTATCTTCCTTTATTTTGCAGTTCACTGTCAAACAGCATCCTCACCCTGCAGGGCATTCGTTGCTGTGATATTTTGTTTGCAGTGCAAAGCAATAGGAGCCCCAAGTTCTGACTTGTGTCTCCAGTTCTTTCCCAATCCTTGGGAAGATATTTAACTATAATTCCTTATTTCCCATATCTGTAAAATTCAGAGCACAAAATAAAGTTATCGCAGCTAGTAGAAAAATGCTTTGCAAATCATGAGAGAGTACAACAGGTGGGTAATTATAACACTAGTAAATATAACACTGCGCTGAATATGGCTCCAGCTCAAGGCGTCTCACAGCAGTCTCAGCAATGATCATAGGCTAGAAGTGTTTAAAACCTTTATAAATACTAATGCAGTTTCACAGTTTTTCTGACATCTTATTAGCTGTACACAGAGAGTAAGTTGATGAAGAAAGACTTTAATAAAGTGTTTAATTGTTCTGACTGTCCCGACATACATTTTTAGTATGATCCAAATGACAGAATTGGTCCTTATTTTAGACCTCACTTAGACTAAAAGTAAGATATGTAATATGAAGTACATTGACATTATTATTACTATTAAAAATAGAGCATAGGAGGTTTTTGTATTACTAGATGACACAACTGTGCTCATATTTGGTTATACTGGATGAAGATAATTCAAAATTACTTATCTTTTAAAAAATAATAACTAGTTTCATGCAATTTTGACTTTCTGTATTTGGTTAGGCAATGCTTTTCTTCTCAGATCTTAAATAATTCAATATTTGACTAAGCCTTTTTGATGTTTAAAATGAGCTCCCTCTGCTGGAGCTGCAAAGAAGAGTATGAAACAGCATAGATCCTGCGTGTGTATAGAGGGCACTGGATTTTTGTCATTCAGTTTAGGGAAGTGGATTTTCTTATTGATCTTGCTTGTTAAAAGCACCACTTAAAAGATCAAGGAGTCAGAAGGGTTATCTATGAGGCACAGTGAATCATTGATGAAGATGACTGGCTACAAAGTGACAAAGAGACCTTTTCTGAGACTAGTGTTTTTCACTATTCTTTGAAAGACAAAAACATCTCCCTTTATGTGAAAAGAAACTAAGCTTTTGAACAGTAAACTGTGTTATACATCTTTCACCCTTGAAAAGCTTAATTCAGGGCCTGCTATTCCTCACATCTATCTTTTCCTTCACAGCACAAGCATTGCTCAGCCCAGTCTTTCAAAAGCATGAGACAAGTTTAATAAACATGAGATTTGATGTTGAAACTGGAAGTCACAAAGAGATCATATTTTCAAGGGATTTTGCGCAGAAGGGGAGAATAAGTGGAAATCTACTTTTAGGGATGTTATTTTCTTAATTAAAACTGAGATAATGAAATAACCCCTAGTCTCCAACAGTGGTTTAAAGAAAAACATCAAATATCAGGAAAGTCAGAATTAAATAACGACATGCAGAAACATTGCAATTCATAGAATCCACAACAAAGTCCACATTTTTCAAAGTTTGCCATGAAACTCAACCATGACAAAATTTATCTTTCTTAAATACTTTTTGGCCCTTGGATTATTCCTCTCCCTGCATTCAACATGTGCTAGCTACTATGTACGAACCAAGGGGCTTCCAAAATGTGTGACATTTTCTGTTCCAAGTTGCAAAGTTTCGTAGATGTCTGTAAGGTTCTGTCCCTACCAGGGACTGTGGCCAGTTAGGCCTAGCAAGCTCTATTAGGTGGAGCAGCTTGTCTCAAAAATAGACAGAAAGCATGTTCCGTATTAAATTTGATGATTTTGCACTTACAATTTAAGACCCTCTGGGAACTGGTTTTCATAAGTCCTATTGTATTTCAGCCCTCTTCCTTGTCTCTTAAAGCAGCCTAATACCCCACTGTTACATACACAGGTTTTTTGTTTTTTCTATTCAGATGACTTCACTTTTGACCTGTAGCAGGCATGTGCTGAAGATCTAAAAAATGAAGAAGGAACATAACTGTATTTCTGTGTGACTTTGGGGAACTGTTTGGGTTTATTATACAGTTATAGGCGGTCTGTCTGCATCAGCTTGGTTACATGTTTGGATCTGTGTGTTACCCCTTGCTTCTCTGTATGTACTCATTGCTTACCACTGAGGAAACGAGCTATTCTGAAACAGGGCAAGACATTCTTAAACAGGAGAATATGACGCAATTGCCTGTGAGAGAAAGAACACGTCTGCCTGTGGGGAGTAAGAACTGCTCAGAAATTGTCCCTGAGCTTCTGAGTCTTAAGTGGTTGTAACAAGAGTGGCAGTGGTATGTCAACAGGTTTGAAGGCATTCATCCAAACTACCTGAAAAATTAAAGTCAACAGCATTGGAAGGTAGCGAGGTTCTTTTAGTTCACCTAACTTATAAGGGACTTGGTGTCTACCTTTTCCCCACTGTAGGATACCTTCTCTCTCATTGGCTCTGATGATCTGTAATTGACAGAAAAATTTCTGGCTATTGCAGACACTAGTGTGAGCCCACCTGTACTCTGTACTGGTGCTCTCCACTTGTCTGGAGCTTTCTCCCATCCCCAGCACCTGCTCTAGCTGTTCAGCATCACAGGTTGTTGTTTCCCTTATACCCACCTCTGAAGAAATAAGAGCTTTGCCTCTCATTCATACCCTTACAGTGAACTCTGCTTTGTCTGCCCACATGGATCAGCCCAGACTGGCCACCACTTTCTTCTTCGTGTTGCATCTCTGCTCCACTGAAGGGGCTGCTATCCCTAGGTGTGTTTACTTATGCAGAGAAAGAGATTAAGTAGCAAAGCTGATCCATGAATTGGACATGCTTTTTAGTACTTGGGGACATAGCACAGTAGCACTGTAGACATACTGAAGCCAGAACTTCCTAGCGTTTTTTTCTGGGAATATTTTCACTGACAATGTTAAATGGGGGACATCTTCATAAAAATGTCACGTCTGATATTGCAGTTCTTCTGTGCTGTCTTCCAGACAACCTGTCACTAGAATTAGGTAACTCAGAGAGAAACATTACCTTTTTTAACTCTAAAATCATGCTTAACTGCTACCACTGGAAAGTCAATGAGTTAACGCGGGAGAATTCCCAGAACAGCCTAGGGTTAGCACAACTGCATAAAGGATGAGTAAGTAAGAATCTGTTAGGAGTAGGCACGTTTTCTCATGCCTATTGAGATACTCCTTTTACCACAGCTAGCATTAGCAAGCTATGAACAGCCTTTCTGTCAATAGTTTGACAATTCTAACCCAAAAATAGCAGACTCAAACAAATAAATAAAATCCTAGGGAAACAAAGAAAGTAACACATTTCAGCACACTCTTGGATTCAGTTCCTAAAGAGTTTGGAGGCTAGAAGAAATTGTGAATGCTTTTTATTCACATCCATTTTTAAGGCTCAAGAAACTCATCTTTGTCTCGTAACTTCCTTTCCATCCTTAGGTCAGTAAAGGTGCAAATTGCATCATGATCCTCTTCTTTTTCATCTTCAAAACATAGAATCTCTCCAGTTGGAAGGGACCTCTGGAACTCATCTGGTCCAAACCCCAGCTCAAAGTAGAGCCAGCTTAGAGTAGGTTGTGCAAGGCCCTGTCCGGTTGTGTTCTGAATGGCTCCCAGGATGGAGTTTCCACATACTCCCTGGGCAACCTGTTCCTTATCATCCTCATGTGGAAAAAAAAAAAATTCCTAACATCAAATCAGTTTCCCTTGTTGTAACCCGTGTCTGTTGCTTCTCATCCCACCACTGTGCAGCCCCGAGGAAGTCTGTCTCTGTTTTCCTGTCTTCCTCAATTTTCTCTTCATATTATGCAGCAGAACAAAAGCCACTATACAATAGTGTTATTACCAGCAGTAACACTAAGTCTCCATATTAGACTTACTGAAAAATCATTTACAGTTCACAGTTCCAGCTGTAGGTGGCACTGATAAATTTGCATTATACTATGCATTCTTTTTGCTTTTTCTGTGTTCAGATTTCTTGTTTTCTGCTTAATAGTAGCCTCCAATAACGTCTAACTTCTTCACAATTCCTGCCTGGGATAGAGAATTAGAGGATGTTTGTTTGAAAATGCAGTAAAATAACATGTTGGCAAAGGATTTTGAAAGCTGTGGAAAATTCTGTTTGAAACATATTAAACCTTGTTGTTAGGTATATATATTTTACTATTTTTTTCCCTCCAACTCTAATGTGGAAAACTGAGCACGGCCCTTTCAATGGAAAACCAAAGGACATGGAGCGGTAAATGTAATATTCCAGCTAATGCACACACAGCAGGAATCTGAAAATCGCATAACTGCTTGAGATCTATCACCTGCTCCAATGTCATTTTTGGAAACATGCACATTCCCTTTGTTTTCTGAGTTTGAGTGGTAGTCTCCTTTTTGAGATAATTAACCTCTTTTTGTCTTCCGTTTCTGCTGCACATACAGTGGAAGACTGACAGCAGTCTTTTTATTGTCAGCTCAGAACAGAAGTATTTAGTAACTGATTCGTCTTTATGTCCTCATGCAGATGTTCACATAGAATCTTGATGTAGACCTATATCTCGAGTATATGTTAGTGGTGGGGAAAGGTTGTTTTTAACTCTTAATATTGGAAAAGTAAAGCGTTAAGCACATTACTGTCACTTTTCTATGTGCTGCATCAAAAAGCATGGTTCAGAACATTTAGAACAAGCTTTTCAATGAGGCCTATTTTCTCTCAATATGATGAGTCCCATAAATGCCGGATCTGGAAACTATTACAACATTTTTAGAAGCTGAAAAGTAATCGTAATGAGATCTTGCAGATAATGAACTCTGTTCTCCCACTGACATACAGGACAATTTACAGACATATTATTGCCTGTGCATTCAGATAGAAAAATCCCTTGTGCATCAGCACAATAGAACCCAAATATCCACAGAGTTCTTACAATTATAGCACTAGTTTTACCCATTTATGTTTTATTATTATTATTATTATTATTCTAACAGTAGATGGCAACATTTAGTTGGAACTTGGCAAACCTCTGTGAACTCTACAGAGTCATTTCCGTTATGATATTACTCTTGAGACTTTGAGATACAGTGAAGGAACATATAGCAGCATATAATTAGAAACTGTAAATTAACTGAATTGTTTAATGATCTATATAGATTAAGACAGCAATTACCTTATTTTCTTCCAAATTCCAGCTTGCCCAGGATAGTTTTTTACTGAAAGCCAGATGTGCTCTGACTGACTGACTGGCAATCTGGAAAAATGTCAGTGTATTAAGGGTTAAGCTTTCCTTACACAAAATTATAGCTAGAGAAAAGCAGTAGGTTAATTTCTTAAAGGCTTGTCAATAAAGCTTTTCCTGAATGCACAGCTTGGATTCAGACCTGAACTACTCAACATTTAGAGATGTCTGGATCAAATTTTTCAGTTCAGGCTGGTCTATTTACAATTTCTTCAGCTTTTATCAACGTTTCCCCGATAGGCACTCAGTGGCTGTTCTCATTTAATGCTGAAGTTGATGAGAATTCTGCTGTTGACTTAATGGAAACATAAACAAACTCTGTATCATTAAAGGATGCTTTGGGTCAGTCAGATTACAGTAAAACTGAAATGTCGTAACACTTTAGACCTTGGCTTGTAACAGATGTCCACATGCCTCGGGTGCATGGTCAGGCATAAGGTGTAGCAGTATGTCTCCACTCACCCAGCACGGGCAAACATCCACATCCTGGGATGTACCCTAGTTCTCGGACACACAGTGAAGGTACTTGCGTGATGTCTGGCCTTGGCAGAGGAGGGCAAGGATTTAGGAAAGGAAGTGCCAGGTGCTTGGAGCTCTCTGGAAAAGCTTCTCAAAGTAAGACCATGCATGTGTTTAATTAGAATAGGCAGCACTGACCAGACTATGGATACTGATTTTATAAGTTAGATACACTTCCAGGTAAGTCCAGGTACAATGCATTTTCTGCAAGTTTTTGTTATTTTAAAAAGAAAATACAGCCCTTCTAGTAACATAGACAGCTCTGTGTTTGTGATTCAGTGGTCTGCTAAGATAACTTTGGACCTGCCTTGAAGCCTTCAGCTTCTCATAGACAACAGAAAAAAAAGATCGGAGAATCAAGTAACTTTCACTGAATTTTTTTGTTCAAATTGCAGCAAAAGCAGAAAACAGATGAGCAGATATTTTAATGTTCATGGTTTACAAACCCTCAGACCAAGGCACAGTGCAGCAATACGGAAAGAGACTAGGACGTTACTCCTGGCTTTTAGAAGCAGAGCCTAGGCTGTGTGCTGTTGCACAGACGAGTACAGAAAGACTGTCATTTGAGAGGGTGAGTGGGAGCCGAGTGAAGAGAAGAGGCCCCTGTGTGGGGAAGAGAGAAGAAAAGAGAGAGGAAGAAGGCCCAGACTTTGGAAAGCAAGATACCTTTTAAACTGCCAGAGGTTTAACAAAAGCAATCAGGAGGTTATCCAAGGGGGGAGTGAGCTTCTTATCATAAACACACAGATGATTTCATGAGCATGCTCTGGATCTCACCACACTTCTGTGTGTATCCCATTAAGTGGTATTTGGTCTTTGACTTTTTCTCGCGGAGGAATCTCTTCGGCAGGGCTTCACTGGATGCTGCACATTCCACAGGGCATTCGTGTGGATGTGAGAGAGTTCAGTGATGTCCTGCGTATCTACAGCTACTGCACGTCTTCTGATAATGGAATGGAAGATAAATGGAGTATGAAGAAATGGAGTATTTTGGAGTTGTAGAATCTAGTAAATGCAGGGCAGCCCCTGTATTCTTCAGATACACTGAGATTAAGTTATCTCTGAAGAGGTGTTTAATCAGAGGAAGACAGAAGCATCTAGAGAGAGAGGTAAATAGATTAGGATTAAGTAACTGAGGCTGTCCTCTGTGCTTTGATTGTGATTGCAGAACTCCTTTGAATTCATCTCCCTGCAAGGAAATCTAGTGCAGCTGCTTGAAAAACCTCTGACTGTGGAGTGAGTGAGAAGGGGAGGCTCCTAAAATTTTGACTGGCTGCTAGGGCTGGTTTTGAATCAGGAGCAAGAGAATGCCCCAGAACAAAAGACATGGAGGTTTTAAAGCTGAACAGCAAGAAGAATCAGGAGATTCAGGGTCACCTATCTAACCAGACAGGTTTCATTACACTTACAAAATGGTGTATGGTTGTAGATTTATGTTTACAAAGTAAGTCTGCAGGTGATTGAGTGATCCTGGAAGGAATTAGCCAGGAAGAACAAGCACTTATTTTCAGTAATCTCCCCCAAAAGAGCAAAGCATTTAGGCAGTAATTAAGTACTAACAGTGTGGGCTATTTGATGGAGCTGGCGGATGCAAATATAGCCAACTCAAGAGGTTAAATCAGGGTTTTGGAGCATAACTTTTCACATACCATAGCTTGAAAATAAATCGGGTAAAAGAGGGCCTCTGATTTGGTGCTGTCTTTTCTGGAATGTATAATGCAACTGGATCTAAATTTTGGGAGAGTGCCCAGTTTCAGATGTCTAAAGCTTCTGTTGAAAGCAGCAGAGACTATATGCTGCCAAAGTTTTATGTATGCAACTGCAGATTGATTGTCTAATGGCAGTAGTGGCCTTTGATCATGAGTGTCTGGAGAGAAAAGTTTCAGTAGGCGCCCCTTTTCCTCTTTCTTTCTTTTCCTTTACTTTTCTAATCTTAGTTCTACTATTTTTTCTACATTTTTCCCCTGTACTTACTACAGAGCTTTCATGGGTACCTGAGATATAAAAGTTGCTCTCCATATATATTTCTTTTCTTTAATGGCTTGCTAGTTGAGGTCTGTGCAAGAGGAATTAGCTAGAGAAGGTGCAAGGGTATGCAGCTACTCTAACGCTTGTCTATTTTGGGCTTTGTGGGTGAAAGAAACAGATGAAGATAATTTCCTCTCATTCCCTGTTTCTTATTAGTAAATCATGAAGAATTCTTAGGTACAGAAAATCCAAGAGGAATTATCATATGTATGCAAGAGATAATTTTTTCCTTAGATTTTTGTCAATGTGTGAGTCAGATTCACATAAAAAATGTAATAAGCAGTTTCTGCTCTCAATTAGAGGTTTTGTTCTAATGGCAAAGTAAAATTTAAGTCCACTAGAATTAGGTGTGAAATCTTGCAGATTCCTAACTGTCTGTTACGATTCCACTTGGCAGCTAATAGGATTCTGAAAATTGCTTTTATTGGCCCCTAGTTTCCCTTTTAGGGAAACTTCTGGAATTGTGTTTCTGTGCAAAAGGACAGCAAACTGCCATGAAAATATCTGTCATCTATTTTTAGTGCTCACTTCCTTCACTTAATGAAAAGAAGGGCGACACACCAATTTTTATACCTTTTTACTGAAAAAAAAGAGCAGCCCTCTTGATACTTATATACCTAACAGATGGGATGAATTGACAAAGAAATGCCCAGAAGTACGTGCTCTGGCTTTTAGTGAATGTTCTTGTGCTGTCAGGAAAATAAACCATTTTTTAAAAAATCATATATGTTTGCCCTACCATCAGCCTTCTCATTTTTCTCTGTAACTACAGTTATGGGGAATCATCTTAGAAGCTTCCAACTCTGCTACAAAGACAGATGTTTCAAAGATCCCCTCCTGCTCAGTATCAGCTGTTCAGCAGAGCTTTCCTCAGAAATAAAGGACCAGCTACCTCCTAAGTTTGGCTACATTTGCAGAAATGGTACAGGGATTTATTCGATAACAGTGGTACCCTTTCTGGGACTAAGGGTCAATTAGAAAGCCTCTGACAAGTCCGAATATAGCTTGCCATCTTGGTGAAATTCCTTGCTCTTAAACTTTATTTAAAGCCAGTCATATGACAAATTTAATTTTTATTGAGGATCTCACCATTCTGAGTCCCCCACGAAGGCTACATTTCTCCCTTTTGGCCATGAGGGATTTATTTATTTGATTAACAGCAGCAGCCTAGGGAAAGCAGGTAAGTGCAACAGACTGTTTGCCACGGCTACAGGAGGAGGCAGTGAATCTGGTTCAGGGTTCAAAGAAACAGCATCTTGAAGATTAAGCCATCTTTGCTAGTGTCACTTTTAAGACACTTTGCTAGTGTCTTTGGGGGTGGATGCAAAGAAGATCTGTCTGAGAGAAGGGAAATATAGAATCTCCCAAAAGGTGAGAATATTGTGTCAGTATGGTCCTCAGGCTTGCCATGTGCTTTTCTCTGAATATGCCTCGCAAATAGCCCCTGAGCATAGTAGCTTCCAAGCCTCCAATGCTGCTTTCCTTCCTTCTGATCCCCAGGTTAGCATTGTAGGAGAGGTTCTTCTCCTTCAGAATCAAATAGCTTCTTGAGAGGTGAACTGCAAAGCAAACAAATAAAAATGAAACTTCACTTTGCATATTAGAGCCTTGACTGGGGAGGGGAGCAGGAGAATGTTCTCTACAAATGAACTATCAGCTTAACAAAATCATAAAAGATTAAGTATAGAAAATAATAGCAGTCCCAAATTATGGTGACAAAACATAGTGAAACATTTTTGGAGGAAACTTGTTTCATTTTCATGAATTAGGATGACCTCTGCATGCTTCACCAAAGTTCTTATTTTACCACTCCTGAGCTCATAAAAGAGGGTATATTTCATCCCAGGGGTAATGTTAAGATACTGTGAGTTAAGCCCAGAAATATGTGCTCAACATCCCCCATTACCAGACTGGGTGGAGCCTGGTGCATAGGCTCCACCAAGACTAGAGTAACCCTTTCAAACCCTTCCTTCCCATGGTCCTCCCTGCAGTTATGCTCTGCTCTGAAAAGGTTGTCCTTGTGATGAGGTGGCAGCCTATATATAGCAATGGGGCTTACTGGAGTCTCTAGGAGAAGTCTTGATTCCCAGCTGATATTGCTTCTTAAATGCTTATCAGTCTTCAGTGGACTATGCATCATTATTCACGCATGGGTCAAGAAGAGAAGGAAATTAACATTTAAGAAGTAGGGTACACTGTGGCCATAAGTAGCACTAGGATAAAATAGGGTAGCCTCCAGCTGTGATCAGTTATGACAAAATGTAATGCGGCTTTGATGATGGCGGGCGTACTAAGAGCCACTTTTGCCCCACCTGCCATTTCTAAGCATTGCATATATGCTTCAGTTCCCAGACGTGCAGGACCAATTCCCAAACAGTTACTCCAACGGGAAGTGTTAGGGATGGACACATGCACATGGCAAGGAAAAAATGTCATCTCCATCTGCTCTCCCCACCACCATTAAATCTATCACAGCTCTCCTCAACCTTCTGTTCAAGACGAGATAAATCCAGGCCTTCATCCTTCCTTGTTAGGTCATGTTTTCTGTACTTTTTACTCTTGTAGATCTCTGTTATTTTTGCTCATAAAAGAGTATCAGGCTTTCAACCTAAATCTCTGCCATTCAGTAGTAACTGGTGAATTGTACTTCATTTCATAGCTACAGTAGGAGCTGATGCTCAGCGTTTCAGTGGGTTGCACAGCTCTGCTAGTCACAACCGTAAAAAGCAAAGTGGAGATCAGGAATCTCAGGCTCTGCTCCTAGCTGAGGTAATGGCATCCTGGTGTTAGTTTTTCTGTTTCATAAAACAGGATGACACTGGTCTTTTATGATTTGGTTTCATGGCTGCAGTACATAGTAAGGTTGATGACTTATAAACAGCTGACTGATGAGAGATTTGAACTGGGTAAGAAATTAAGGAAGAAAAAGTAAAAAATTCTCAGCAAACAAAAATATCTCATAATAAGATGGCATTAATGAGCACGTGGAGCAAAGCTAGACTGCAAGAAATTTACAGCTCTATGGAAACACTTTGCCTAAGTAGCTCTGCAGGCTTCAGGCCTACTGGTAAGCCATGTGCCTGCCAAGATGATGCTATATACATGTTTTTTTTCATTTTCACACAGAATCACAGAATCGTTTAGGTTGGAAGGGACCTCTGTAGATCATCTAGTCCAACCTCCCTGCTCAAGCAGGGTCACCTAGAGCATATTGCCCAGGATCACATCCAGACGGCTTTTGAATATCTCCAGCGAAGGAGGCTCCACTACCTCTCTGGGCAACCTGTGCCAGTGCTCTGTCACCCTCACAGTGAAGAAGTTTTTTCTCAGGTTTAGGTGGAACTTCCTGTGGTTCAGTTTCTGCCCGTTGCCTCCTGTCCTGTTGCTGGGCACCAACGAGAAGAGGCTGGCCTCATCCTCTTGACACTCCCCCTTCAGGTACTTGTGCACATTTATGAGATCCCCTCTCAATCTTCTCTTCTCCAGGCTGAACAGGCCCAGCTCTTGCAGTCTTTCTTCCTAGGAGAGGTGCTCCAGCCCTCTAATCATCTTGGTAGCCCTCCGCTGGACTCTCTGCAGTAGCGCCATGTCTCTCTTGTACTGGGGAGCCCAGAACTGGACACAGGACTCCAGGGGAGGCCTCACCAGGGCTGAGTAGACAGGCAGGATCACCTCCCTCCACCTGCTGGCAACACTCTGCCTAATGCACCCCTAATGCACCCTTGGCCTTCTTGGCCACAAGGGCACACTGCTGGCTCATGTTTAACTTGTCCACCAGCACTCCCAGGTGCTTCTTTGCAGAGCTACTTTCCAGCAGGTCAACCCCCAGCCTGTACTTTGCGTACTGTATTTTACGTAATGAAGAAGAAGTATGCAATGATACCAATAAACACTTTGAAGCACTCACATGCTGGAAAATTAAGAACTGAGGTGACTTTTGTAGCCTTAATGCAGACTCTGGTCCATAAGTGTTATTGTGCTTATGGAGCACAGGAAGATGGAGAGAATGCACTCAGGAGACAGTGAGTTTGACCTAAAGCAAAATAAGGTTTTAATTATTTCCAATAACGCATCCCAACAGCTAATATTTTTTTACCTTTGTTTCCCTTGTGTAACACGAGGTTAATGCTCTCTCCAACTCACACAGGAAGTGCGTGTGCAAGTAAAATGAGCCCAAGTTTGTGATGCACTCAGACACTGCATGGAGAACCCAGGTGTAGCCCACGGAAGGCCTTGGGCAGAGGACGGGCAGCTGTTTGGGTCTCCCAAACTGGGGGGAGATGCCCCAAAAGGAGGGGGGAGATGCCAGCAACGAGAGTGGGGCCAGCAGTCACCGGCGACTCCCATGTGCCATGGGTCGGAGGCACAGAGGGGCACCTGGCCTGCCCTGACAGAGAAGCTGCTGGGAATAGCTGGTGGGGCACGGGCGGGGGGAGGAGGGCGATGTGAGGCTGAGGGGCACACCGCGCAGTGTCCCACGGCGGTGCCCCAGTGGGTGGCGATGCACCGTGCCCGGGGGCAGGGGCCACGCCCCACACCCGAGGCGCTGGACCCACAGCAGCGTGGGCGAGCCCACGCCCCACCGACGGGAGCGCAGCCTTGCAGGGCGCAGCCCGGCCCCCCAAGCCGGGGGGCGCCCCCGGCCTGCACCCGCGGGGCAGGGGCACCTCCGCGGCCGCCGGCGGAGCAGGCGACGCTGGGGGGCGCGCGGGGGCCGCGCTGCGCGGGGGCGGGCGGAGCGGAGCGCGCTGCGCGGCTCCCACGGCTTGGCGCGCCGCCGCGGCCGCGCAGAAGTCCGCGTGTGCCTTGCGGCCCGCGGTGCCGCGGGAGCGGCGCCCAGCCCGGCCCGGCCCGGCCCGGCCCGGGGGAGGGGGGCCCCCACCGCAAACACCCGCGGCGGCCGCAGGCGGCTGGGGGGCCCGGAAGGCCTCCTGGAGTCGCCGCTGCGGGTCCGGGACGGCTCTGACCAAATTAGGTGACTTTTCCTCCAAGTGGGAAGAAAGCCTCGGATATCCTAAAAATAATCCCTTCCTGCGCCGCCGGGCCGGTCGGCGAGGGGCTGGGGAAGGCGGCGGCGGGTTTGGGGCGGGAGGCGGAGGTCTGTGGCGCGGCGGCTCCGCGGGCGGCTCCGCGGGGGGCTCCGCGGGGCAGCCCTGCACCCCCGGGCCCGGGCGCCCCGCGGAGGGGCCGCGCTGCCCGCCGCCGGGCTCGCTCACAAACCCTCGGCTAGGGTTTTAGGAACCGTCTGCCTTAGAAAGTAAATAAGCAAAAAGAAGGAAATAATCAATAAAGGGCAGAGGAGGCTCCGCCGCTGGCCAGCGACAGCCGCCGGCGCCGTGCGCCGGGCGGGAGCCGCGCAAGTCCCGCGGGCCGGAGGCGGGGGGCATCGCTTCGGACAGGTGCAAGGGAAATGGGGCAACACCGGCGTCGATAACAGCAGAAATGCTGCTGCCTTCGCTCTGCGAGATCGCGGAGGCGGCCGGTAGCGTCTCGGGAAGGTTTATCCTGCGCTCCCGGAGCAGCGGCTGTGCGCGCGCGGAAAGATGCACCCAGCGGCGTGCGGGGAGCGAGGGTAGGAGGTGGGGGAGAGCCTGTAGCCTCGGCAAAAAAAGTACCTCTTTCACTCTGTTAATCCAGGAATGAATGTGAGGGAGAGCTGAAGTGAAGCTTCCAAAGCTCACCCATGGTAAACAAAAGACGTATGTCCCCTCTATCGCCCCCCCGCTATTTCTTGAATTTTGTTTCTTACTTTACATTTAGTCTTTTATGGGGGCTTTATTGTTCTGTCAGGCTGGGAATCTATTTTCAAGGAGCTGATCTCCCTGCTTTACTAGTTTTCTGTGTTAGAAGCATTGCTTTGAGTTGCAGCCTGCAGTTTCATCCCGTACATTTACCCGAGTGGAGTTGATGACATAAAAAGCATATGCAGAAAGCCTAGAGGACACCAGCTGGCTGGGCACTCTAAATGTACACAGAAATTATACAAGTGCATATCATAGCTGCTCATACATAACCAAAGAATTCGCTTGTTTTATGTAAAACATCTCAGCTGGACGTTTTAATAGTGAGATAAACAGTGATACAAAGAGAAAGCTCCTAACTTGAAGAACAAGAACAGTATTGCATTACATTTTTTGTAGGTTTCCCCTTCCTACCGAAGTGAGTTTATTACCGTTCTTCAGGACAAGGAAAAAACAACTAAGATGGATTAAAAATACAGAAGCATTAGGAAGTCTAATATTTAAGTAGCCTCGATAAGTTCATCTAAAAAGGCTACTATATAGTAAGGATAGGAATTGAATTTATCGATGTGCATAAACAGAGAAAATGCCTTTCTGTTCTTTTTATATGCAATTTCAGAGCGCTAGAGAGTGCTGAAATTATGGTAAGTGGCAAGCAGTGTACATAATTACAAGTTAAAAAAGCCAGTAACGGTTAAAAAGGATAGAGGGTTTAGCAGCACACCACGAGGACAGTAGACTTGTTAGATGCAGGGAATGTTTATCTGGATGTCTATTCATTCAGTTTCTTCATAACAAACACTATTTTTATAACAAAGCAGCTACTGCTGCTTGTCACAACACTACCCAAGTAGGATTCTGTCCCCTTCTCTCAAGCTTAGCGATCGTGTTCTGCTGCTGAGAATGTGATTTGGAGCCATAAAACTGGGGCTTTCCTAGACTCCTCACACAAACACATTTCAAATTCTCTGTACAAAGAAGACTCGTCTGCACTTCTTCTATTCATTTGACTCCGATATGTCGCTGGCTCCCGACCACTGAGGACATTGTACAGGAGGATGCTCTTGGAAATGACAGAAAATCACATAAAGAAGATCTCAGTGATTAGGCACTAATTCACTGCAGTGTTTTTGCTAACGTGAGTGTAGATATGTGCATGAATGGTGTGGGAACTTTCCAAAGCAACAGCTATGAGGTGTAAAACTCCTTTTATCATTTTTGTGTCTCAGACTGTATCTACATACACGTATAAATGTGTGCATCATTATAATCTCAAGGGTCTGAAAGTGCTAGTTTTTAAAGTCTGAATTGCTGTAATCCAGTCTTTAAGAGACATCACTTGACAAAGTGTATTTTTTCTCCCCTCCCTTTGCCATCTACTTTAATGTGTCTCTTCAAAACCCTATTTGCCTTTATGTTGAGTAGCTTGTAGCTAAAAACACTGAAACATATTGTTAAAATGGCAGATGATAGTATTAATCTCAGTTGAAGTCCTCGGGACGATGGAGGGAAATGTTTATACGCACTTTGAAATATTCGGTTACTGAAATTACAGTTGCAGTGCAGAGCGACAACTGGGAAGGGGGAGCAAGGTTACTTAAAGCAAGGATATTAAAATAGAAGCCACATTTTTACTGGCATTTATGAAGTGCATATGGAACTCCCAAAAGCTGTTCAGCAAGAGCTGACAAAACGTATTTATCAAAGGGACAAGAAGGCATGGCAATATTTTGATCAGCTCTTTTTTTATTTTGGTAGTTGGGCACACCGTTAAGGTAAAATCTATGCCGACTTACGCACAAGGGAAGTACCTGCAATACGATTTATTAGGTTAATATTTCGGGATTTTTCCTGTAACTTTTTAGAAACATTTCTTTACTTAAATAAAAGTTCCTGTCTACTTTTTAAGAGTGATTTGCCAAGTTATGGGAGCCATTTCCTATAACAGGTAGTTTGACAAGGAAAACCGACGGTCTTAAATATCAAAGAGTAGTCAAACCGCAATGAGATTGAAAGAAGGGAGTGCTGGAACATTTTGTTCCAGGAAACGAGCTAAAAATAACAGCCCCCACCCATCTTATAAGGGGGAAGATTTGCCCACTTGGAAGGGCCGGTAAGAAACAGAAATTAGATTATTGATGTAATCAAACAAAAAACTCAGCCGGAGACACTAAAGGTGAATGGGTTTTGTTGTGAAGTGACAGTGATTTAAGCAAGCTCGGGGTCCAGAGCAGAGGCTCAGTACGGGATTTGATGTGTTATTGGGAGCTTTAATCTAATTGTATACCCTCCTCATGGCACATCAGAATGCTTTTGAACAAGGTCATAATAATGCCAAGCTGTATAGCGAAGCGTAATCCTGCTGGCTTATCCGTTCTGCTACTCGGAGGCAAAGTCTCATTTTCAGCCCAAAGGGAAGCTCCTTCCACACTTTCACATTTTTTACTTACCTGCAGGACAGGCTCTCTAAAGATGTCAGAACTGATTTCACACTCATTTCAGAGATTAGGATCTAAATAAGGTGCACATCGGTGAGGAAAGTGCTTAATAACATAACAATTAAGCAGTTCGCGTTATTGACATTTTTGGTACCATTTTAGAGACTTCAGCATGCACACTGCGAAGAAATCCTATCCCCCTAGCTTCTTTGCTTGCAGTTGTAGGAATAAAAAAATAGTTTCTTAATCCTCCCAATCACCTTTCTGCAGACAGGGAAAGCTTTCGTCCTTTCCAGTAAATGCGTCTCCAGCCAGCTACTACTTCCCTATTCTTGTGAGCGGCGTGGGGCTTGTTTTTAAGTTTGAACGTTTAAAACACAGTAGAGATGTCAAAGAAAAAATAACCTATTCCAGCCTAATTGAGCGGTATTGTTCCCTGCGAGCTTTTGCGCAGTATCTGACCATCAGCAGAGCGCCGAGCCCTCTCGGGGTCTCTTCACGGGCTTTCCTGGATGCCTTTTGGCACCGGTGCAGTTTGCAAGTTTCCCAGCTGAATGCCCCCCCTCCCGCTGCCCCCTGCCCCCCCCCCCCAAGCAGGGCTGCCCTCGCCAGGCCGCGCAGGTTGCGCCTGCGGCAGCGGGCACGGGTCTGCCAGCCTCCCCCGCTCGGGCGAGCGGCAGCGAGCTGCCTCCGCGCTTGGCTTTGGGCACGCTTTATTTATATGTATTTTTCCCTGGTGCTACACCATAAGTCTGATTCCCGCAAACGCTCCCCTCGGCCTGGGCTCCCGCACAGGCTCTCCCAGCCTCCTGCAGCTCCCCCCGAGCCCCCATCGCGATGGGGTGGCTGACCCATCTCCCCCTTCCCCCGGAGACGGGAGACTTTCCCTTCCCCACCGAGCAAGCCGGGACCAGCCCTTGCGCTGTTACCTCTCTCTCGACCACCAGGAGAAGAAGGGTGGGAGTCCCGCACCTCCTGCTGCTTCCCCTCGCCTCCCGCCAGGTCCCGTCTGCGGGATTTCTAGCTCTTTTCCCCCTCTGTCCTCCTGTTCTGTCCGCCTTCCTGCCTCTTTTCTATTTTCCCTGCCAGTGACTTAAGCCTAAGCCAAAGGAGGCACAAGGAAAAATACAGCCGAGGGCTCCAGGTCTATAAATACAGCCTCGTGCCGGCTCAGAGCGAGCTCTGGAAAGTTTGGAAAGAGAGAAAGGAAGGAGGCAGCGCGCGCAGACAATAGCTAAGGGAGCAGTCCCGCAGCCTGGGAGCGCGGAGCCGGCGGCTCCGGCGCTGCTCCGGCTTGGTGCCGACAGTCTGAGCCGGTTTACTTGTTTGCTTGTTTGGGTAGGCTGTTTTCGGGGGAAGCGCGGCGTCAGGAGAGGGTGCAATACGCTCACCATTTCGTGTTTAAATACACGAATATTAACAAAAAAAATATGAGTCGACTTTGCAGCTGCTATTGCAAGTGGAAACTTCCCTAACATCGCAGTCAGTGCTTGGTTGTGGGGCGGGGGAGGCGTTAATAGCTAGCGAAACCTACGAGGCTGCACATTTCCTTGTTTTCTCCGTGGTTTATGTGTCCATCGGGAAAGGAGAGAAAAACAAGTAGCGGATTGTCCTCGAAAGAGTATTAGGCGGACACTCGTAAGCGGGGCTGCAGTAAAAGTAATACAAGGATGTCAGAGAGGAAATGGCCAACGCGTATCTGCTGTATATAGACCGATGTTAACTGCTTTCTACTCCATCCTACCTAAGCGGTTGGTGTCGGCTCTAAGGCAGCGCTCTCTCTGAGGGCGTCGAGCGATACTCAGCTGCGCTCGGAACAGCAACTGCAACAACAACAGACTCGAGGAAATGTGCGCGCACTGGATGAAACAGGGAGAAACCGACCACTTCCCGGGGAGGGGGCTGGTATTTGGGAGAGCTGGGGGTGTGAGGAGGAAGCGGGGCCGAAGTTAGGAAGGATGCCGGCGGGCGGAGAAAGCGGCTGTCGGCGTGCCGCCTCTAGAAGTGCAAAGACGGACCAGCCCGGCTTGTCTGCAGCGAGGGGGAGCGGCGAGGGGCGGCGGGATCGGGCTCCCTCCTGGAAAGCAAAATAACCCGGGAATGGTGTAAGAAAGGGTTTTCCGAAGGGCTCCGAGGAACGAGGGGCCGGGAAGAAGCAGAAGGAAGAGGAAGGAGTTAACGAGAAGGAGCAGCTCGGCTGCAGCTGGGCAGCGCAGCTTTGCGGGAGCTACTGCTTGCTTTGCACGCCAAGCCCTGGGCAGAGAGGGAGATCCCCCTTCTCCCCTCACCCCGCAGAGCTTTGTGGGCTGCAGGTTTTAGACGAACTGTTTTTGGGACCCTCCTACACCTCGCACTGTTGCGGAGAGGCAGCTTTACCAGATCGCTTCTACATAACAGGATGCTGGAGCGGGGGGACTCTGGTCCCCGCTGCAGACCGGCTTGTTAGCCTGCGGGGCCCCGTGCTGCTCTCCCCAAGGAGGAAAGGCCCACCACAGTTTGCTGAGGCACAGTCTGGCCTGGCCTCTGCCCAGAGCTTTCAAGTTTGTGTTTGCTGGGGGACAGCAAGAGTTGTTCTTGAGGATTATCTGAGGGCTGGGGGAGGGGTAAGGAGAGAGAGAAATCACATTTTTACTTTCGCTCGATAAATTCACCAGTGGTCGCTGCCTAATAAAATGACAGCATCATGCAGTTTTCGTGACATCACGGCAGCCATCCCCAAAAATGCCTCGCTGGAATAACTCTTGCCTCTCATATCGCATGAAACACTTGGAGCACAGTCTCCCCCCAACAAACACACCCCAGCCACCACAGCTTTTTTAATGATAGATTTCTAGTAACTGCAGAGTTATTTCCAGGGGATTGAAGGCATCGCTGGCAATTGCAGCCTGTCGGCCTGCCCGGGCAGTGAGCGAGGAGCTGGGGCAGGGAGGTGGGGGGCTGAGCATGGCAGGACTGGCCACCTGCCACCCCTAGGCTGGGGTAATTCAGCTTGCACCATGGGGTGGCAGGACAGCCAGCCCGTCCCAGGAGGGAACCCAGCTCCTTTGCAAGCAGCGATGAGCGCTGTGGACCAGGTGCTAGGGCAGTGAGGGCTTAGCTCGGGGTCTGCACCCACCACCCTTACCGGGGTGCGGCTGCCAGCCCTTGAAGAGCAGCTTGCAGCCGGGGCTCGGTCTATTTAAAGCCTCCGCTGCTGCTGCAGACTCTGAGCAGCGTGTGCCAACCCCCTCGGCTTGGCAACATTATTTTTGGCTGTGGCTCCCTCCCGCAGTGTAGGAAATACAATAAAATTAAAACAAACAGAAAAAAAGAGAAAAAAAGGGCCAAGAGAGCACACCCTGCGGGGGAAGGAGGGCAGCTCAGGGGTGGCAGACACTGGCCCCACCACAGCAGTGTGTGGCCTCCTCCCATCCAGCTGTGGTGGTCTTTGTGGGGTCACTTTGGCCACTGCAGGGTGGCAGGTGCTGGGAGAAGCGAGGTGGCTGCCACAAAGCCTTCCCTGCCACAGCTGCCCTTGGGGCAGCTGCTTGCCCTAGGATACAGCTTTCTGCGTGGGCATCGCTCGCTTAGGTATGGCGCTGCTGTGATTAGGCTTTAGTCTTCACTGTGTTGTCAGGGAGAGGTATGAGGAGATACTGCAGTTTTGGTGGTGCAGATGCAGCATGAATTCTTAAGTCGGCCATTATATTAGCATAGCTTGCCGTTAGAAAAGGGATATTAATGAAAAAATACATTTAAACACATCATTTTTTATGAATCAAGGCCACAAGAGTTGCAGGCGCAACGCATACTAGAAACAAAGAAGCCAGTTCTTTCCCAGAAAACTTTGTCAGTTGAAACTTCACAGACAACATGAGAGGATGCGCTTTAGGGAAGGAAAGCAAATCATTTAGAAACAAAAAAAAGAAATCCTTTCACTGATATGAAAAACAAAAACAAAAACAAACCAGTACTCTTGAATGGGAACACACTGCTTGCTTGTATTTTTCCTCTAGTCTACCAATCTGCATTTCCATTTGTACACAGAGAGCACAAATATATGCATATAGGCAAAATATTTGTTTCTTTCTTTATTGAACAATAGGTAATACTTCTACTTACGGGCTGCATATCCTTTTTGCCACTACCTTCAGCAAGGCTTGTATTACTTTCTTTCACACACTGGAGATTCTCATAGTACTTTCTCCATGCCCCTTACATACCCTCCTGCCACTTCGTCTACTCCTGCTTCCAATGCATTTTCCTATCTTTGGCTGAGTTAGAAGCAGAAGAAAGATGTGGAAGGCTAAGTATAAAAATGATGGGAGGAGGGGGAGGATAAAGCGAGAAGTGGAATTTGCTTTGCTTTGTTTGTATGTGATTACTCTGCACCGCTCTTTCAACAAGGCTTGCTTTTGCTCATCCCAGTCCGACAGAGCTGTTCTTGGCCTGGAGTGACCTCCTGCTGCTGGCAGTCACATCTTCCTCTGACTTTCTCTACTTCCTCTACTCAAGAGCTCAGTGCTGCCCTGCTCTGTCGCTTGCTTGTGTTAATACATACCGCACTGCAAAATGTATTACTCCATTAATCACTTGGGTTGGTTAACAAAAAGGTTAATAGTCTTACTTTGCTATCTTGAGTGGATTTGTCTCCATATTCAGAGCATTCAAAGAACTACAGGCTATGATTAAGCTACAGAGGAGTTCCATTATTACCTTGTTGTCCATTTGTTCAAAGCTTTCTGAAAATGTCACCTTTGGAGCTGAAATTTCCTGTGTCCAGTAAAAACTCTTAACATTCCAGGAAGTCACCGTCTGAGCACAAAAAGCTGTCGTGTAGAGAATTCGGGTTATGTTTAAAGCACAAAGCAAGACTTACATTTTAGTTTTAATGCTTTCAAATAAAATACCTGCTCCAAACTCACATGTTCCTGAGAGACAGAGCTGCTTGTTCAGCTGCTGGCACACATAGGGAACGAGTTTGTGGAGCAGCTGCTGCTAACACCAAGAACCTCGTGTCCAGCTTTAGCAGCCCTTCAGAGCTGCTCCTCAGTTCCCAGCCCTGTTTTGTTCCACTGTTCTTCCTACTCAGGGCTTCCTGTGCAACAGAAATTACCTGAGGTCACCTGTGGTGGTTCTCCTGCCATGCAGCTCACTCCATTTCCACAGTGTTTGTCTCATCTTCGACGTGCTGCTGTGGCTAGTGAGCTCTTGGCCACAGCAGGCTCACCAAAGGGGCTGGTTACCCCCTGACATGAACATGGCTTAGAGCTTTGTTTTGGTAGGTGCAAGCAAAATCGACACTAACATTAAGACATGTTTGGAGACAGAGATGAGAAAGACCTACCAGTGCAGGTTGGTACCCTTAAAACGTAGTCTCAAAGTCAGGATTATAGATCACCGTGTGACATAAAAAGCCCATCCAGAACTAAGTAATCTGGCTTTCTTGAGGTTATCCATTCATAACCTCGCATACTTGGAGGGAAGGATAGAATAAATTTGGCCATCTGCAAAGCTGTATGTTTTACCTTAGTTTCCTGTTGATGGCTGCTTAATTCTCTCCCTCTCCCACTCAGGATATTAGTATTTGCTTTTAACATCTGCAGTTTAGTACATTAACAAAGAATGAGCTTCTTGGGCAAAATAAACTTCCAGCAGCTCACCAACCCTCCCTCTACCATTGTATGCTCTTAATTCAGCTGCTGAGGCAGTGATAGGTGGAGTTTTTTAAGCCTCAAAAAGTTACTCATCTTCTCATCAGTAATTGTTCCCTATTAATATTCTTGAAATTAATTTTTCCCAATCCATTTTCCTTAATTTCTAGTCAGTTAAGAAACTCATCTGAAATCCCTTCCATAGTGCATCTGTGGACTGGGAACCTGGTTGCTATCAGACTCTGGACTGGCCAAAATGCAGGGATGAAGAAGAGGTGATAAAAGGTCTGTGGTCTTGCCATGTCATGGCAAAGAAAAGATAGATTATTTTCTTCCTTTCAGTGGCGCATAAATGATAAGCTCTTTACTTTTCCTGGATCAGCTTTCCTCATTTTAAACTGTGTCAATAAGCAAAGTAGAATCAACAGGATAAAAGGAAAGCGCTCATAGATTCATGAAGTACTCATCAACTCAGGAAAGAATTTGGATGAAGGTTTAAGGCAGTGAAGCAGGGGAAAAAATGACCACCAAAAAGCAAACTATGGAAAAGGACAAAGCTAACACGACTTCTCTTTGGAAAAGTGGCCATATAGCAGGGCCAGAGGAGGATGCAGTAAGGCAGAGCAGCAAAAGCATTTGTGTAAGCAGCTGGTCACTCTCATGGCTTCCACCTCCTGATGCTTAGCTGGCTGCAGTTCTTTACTGGGGCCTTTTCTTGCATGCTATCTTCCTATGCAGCCAGTGCAATCTCCAGAGAGTACAAGGTTTTCAGTTATTCTACTAATGCAAGTGGGTGCTGCTCCCCATTCACTCCATTCCAACACAGCACACAAATGTGGGATCAGAAAGAAATAGTAACCTTCAGAAATCCTGCTCCAACACCAGTGTGACTGTATGATTGGCACTTACTGGCATTTTTTATATTAACCTTTTTAAAAATTGCTATTATAAGCAGTGGAGTGTCTACAGTGATTTTCCAAATGCTTTGATAATTTAAAGCATTTATTTGAAATGGTTTTTTGCTTTTATTCTAATAGTATTAAATTGTTTAATAAATTGATTGGACAATTTTCACATATGTTCCCAGGCATGTGAATGGTCAGGAGAGAAGTCAGGAACACTCTCAAGTACTGAATTTTCTGCTATTGAAAAAAGAAAAGCAGTGGAAAATAAATTCATATGGACGCTGGATGAATGCGCAACATTTCATTTCCACAACATCACTTTTTCTCTTGCACATAACCAGTGATACAAGGATGTGTGCAGATAATACATCCTTTATTTTCTTTGCTTGCTTACTGGACCCTGTCCACTGATGTCAAGTACATTTTCTAGTCATTTCTATCTGGCCTACAGTGTCTGGAAAATTGATGGAAAATCTTGTCCTTTTCCTTGGAGACATTGTGCAGGATGTTGCAGAACACAGGAACAGGAATGGCAACGGCCCCACTTTTTTCCAAAAACATTTTGGGAAGCAGTACTGTCTGTTCTTCAGCCTGCTGAGTTCACGCTATACTCCTATGCTTCAGCTGAGTGTGTAATGAAGCCTTCCGCTTGTTTAGTGTTTCAGCATGAAGAGGGCAAGAGGGTTTCTTAAAATCACACGCATACCTTGCCAACATCTGTACTCTTGAAAAGGAATAAAGTCCCTGCTGTTCAAACTAGTAAATATCAGCTCTGAGACATCATGCTGGTACCTTTTTCTACTTTGCTGCTGATGGAAGTCCTTGTTTCAGGCTGAGATAATTAGGTTTTCTCCATGTTAGGTAAACTACATCTCTGCAGTATTAATGATGGTTGCAGAGCATTTGTGAAGCCCATTCTCTCAAACCTCAGCTATGATTTTAGGCGCATTAGCAATAGGAACAAGAGGATCAATCACATAAAAAAATCTATGCTTGCTGTAAGATCTTCAGCTGTCTTGCTGACAGCAAAAAGACACAGACCTGAGGAAGAACAGTGGAAAATTCAACCAGGTGGCAAAATTATCCCCCCGGACAGGAATGTTTGTCCTCATGGGTGGATCCGGGAGATGGGGGTCTGGAAAAGTTTGTGCTCAATCTTCATGCAGATGGGCTTTTTTATGCAGAAATGCTGAGTGTCCCCAGATGACATGCTGAGTCGATAGCATCCCTTTGCACATGCTGTCATGTGGGTGCCTGTAAAGAGCCTATAGTCAACTGCAGTGTGCAACAGGTGTCTCCAGTCTACCACATTAGCACCCAGCAACAGGAAAAAGCTGGGACAGAGAGGCTCTTCTGTGACCACTTCAAGACATGGTCTCAAACGGACTACGTGCTAAGAGCCTTGGAAGACGTGCTTGGAAATCCAAGCACCAGCTCCATCCTAGGACCAAATCCAATCACCCATGCAATTGCAACATAGCTAAAGAGCCTATTGCATAAGTGCAGGCCACATGCAGCTCTTCAGGTGCATATTCACAGGTGGGTTTGGCCAGCACAGGTAAGCATGCTTGTGTCCAGAGCAAGAAATATTCTGCCACGTTGACCTGGGTGCTGTAGGATCCATCTCAGAAGCAGCTGGGTATGGAAAGTTCAATGGAAAGAGACCCCTAACTGGAGCAGGAAGGAGATTCGGATCTGGTAGATTGATTTGCAAAAAACAGGGAACCAAAATAATTGTTCTCTAAGGGCTTGCCCTGGCTCCATTTCACAATGTTCTACAATTTCTAAACTTAAAAAAAAAGATCTGCTACAAAAATACAGCTGCTACAAAGTCAGTTAATGTGCTGCTGGTCTGTTCACATAGCTTGGCAGAAAATGCTGCAAGGCAAAAGTAACAACAAAGATGTACACTCCTTCCTTTCCTGTTCACCTTAATGAGGTGTGAACTCAAAAGGCTCTGTGTGCTATTTAAATGCTACCATTAAGACTGAGGGTTTTTTTCTTCTTCTTCTATTAAAAACAATGATGTTACAGTTCCTAAGTAATGCTATATATGGAGTGAGGCAAGTGTTTGGGGGAAGAAATACTACTTTGCTGTATTATTAAGGACAGTTAGAGGCAGACTACTGCATGGAACACATAGGAAATTTTCTATCTCCACTTCGCAATCTCTTAATCTTCTTTTACCATGGGCTGGTGATGATGTGGTGGAGTGGTGGAGGTGTGACGGTGCATTTTGTTAGAGGAACAGGATTAAACAAAGAAAAACTCATAATGTGTGACTATTAACTAGACAGAAATAGATACTGGGCAATGGGATTCTCCAGCTCTATTCCTGGACAAGAAAAGGAAGACTTGCTGCTTACTAAAACTGAATGTTCCATATTGCCTCTCAGACACATCATAAGTTAATGGATGAAACTTACGTTGTTATACCTTCCACAGTGAAAAATCTGGTCTGCAGTAGTCAGTAACAACTTTCACTGATTGCTGAGAGCTCAGGATTTTAGAAATAATTTTATGGAATTCCATAAATGAATGAACGCTTACCAATTCTCCCTTACTTAGTATGTAAGAGTGGGGCTGGGACGAGTGACGCTTGTCTCACCCTTTGAGAGCAGGAATCCTAGGCTTTGCCTGAAAGTACAGAGAATTATTAATACCAGTCTTTGGAAGCTTCCTGACTGGAACTGCAGATCTCTTTGCCCAGTGCATTTTACCCTAGACCACCGAGTATTTGCCTTGGGGGGAGAAGCAGAAGAATCCATTTTGCCTGTGCCAAGCTCAGAGTTATAATTCTATCTAGTTGCTAGGAAACTATGCAGGAGGCTCAGTGGGACCAGGGAGCATATAAAGAGCAGCATGGCAAAGGTATGAACTTTCAGAAATAATGAGCAAGTGTCGTGCACATGTGCAAATTGTGAATTTTTTGTGGCTTATTACTCAGAAGGACTTGAACGAATTGTTGTGGGAAGAGCAAACAGCATCTTTTTAACTACAAAATTCTTGCCATGAAAAATTCAAAGTTCTGCCTTGATAGCTTGTGAGGTTAAAACAGTTTTTCTAAATTTGAAAAATGATGTATGTAGTTAAAACTACCTGATTTTCTTGGATGTCTTTTTATGCGTGAGGACTGCAGTACCTTTCATGCACATAGCTGAACTGCACTGAGAGTATGCCTATTGCATGGTCACTAAATATGACCCCTGTTTATTCACTTTATTCTGTGACTGCACTACTCACAGACTTTATTGCTGGACCATCCATGTGCTAGAGTATTACTCTTTTACTCATATTATTTCCCTGTCCTGTGGATAATTTGCTCACTATCAACAAGCATGTAAAAATAGAAGCAGAGTTTTTAACAAAGTAAATTCCATGGGCAGCTTTGAACATAAGTCCTGAAAACTGTTCCTGATTCTGTTAACAAGATGTCAAATAATTCTTCGAACGTTACTTATTTTAGCAGAAATTCTGCAAGTGAATATTTTTCTACCCAAACTGGTTTCTACTCATATCCAGATAGGCAACTGAATATGTAACAATAACCCATGGAGGAAAACTGTGTTTTTCACTCTTAGCATATTTCATTCATTATGAACATTAAGAAATAAGAAGCAGTAGCAATATTTACAGACGTTTAACCTCAGTAGACTGGAAAATCCAGAATTAACAGAACTTAAGGTCAACCTCTTATGAAATACATGAGCCTTTGATTATATTTATCAAATAGTTCCCGGCAATGGTCTCCAGGCAATTATGAAGATTCTTTAGAATCTGTGCTCAGCAAACAATTTTTAACAGGAAGAAATATATTTTTTATCTAACCAATTAAAACTCTTTGCATTCTTTTGCCTCATGCAGTTTTATTTATTTCATTGTAAATGCCCTGTTTTGTTGGAAGTCTTATATATGAAATCCTTCCTCTGTGAGGTGCCTGCCTTACTGCCTTTTGGTGTGAACTGGAGAACAATTCCTCTGGAATGAAGTTAATTCTTTAGGGAACAGTATGATGTGATAGTTTATAAAAGGCATCTGAAACTAAGCAATTATACAACCAGTCTGCAAAAGCATTTTATAAAAATATGTGCGAAGCAACGTACTCATCAAGTGTGGTCTGTAAGGGCTAAATTAAAATATTTTGGTAACTAATTTATTTAAAATTTTTGAAAGCAATTGCAAGGGACTTAACTATTCCTGCCCCATTATTGCCCTCTGCGTTATCATCTGCTCAGAGCATTGCCAATAGCAAAGCGGTGAGCGTTTTGGGTCTTAGGACGGTGGCTATACCTTCAGTCCCGCTGCAAGGAGTGGAGCGGGGAATTTGATTTGAATGCCTTCTGTAGAAGTAGAAATAAAGCAAGCGGTGGATCTAAAATCATATGTGTATCCCTCTTAGCCTACGGCGATTTCTTTTATTTCTGGAAACGCTGAAGATAGGGACTGTGCATAAAACGCGAGTCACTGCCACAAGAAAAACGGACAAAACCAAGTCAAGGCTGCCGCTGCCCTCGGCGGTCAAACCGCAGGCAGGTGCCTGCGCCGGGCCGCGCAGGGAGCGCGCCCCCGCGCAGAGAGCGCGCCCTGCCGCCGCCGCCGCCCATTGGCTGCCGCCCGGCGAATATGCAAATACAGCGGCGCGGCCTCGCTGTGTGCGGCAGCCGCCAGGCGGAAGCGGAGAGCCGCGCTGCCGGGGCCGGGGCCGGGGCCGGGGCCGCCCCGGGCGGCGCAGCGCCGACCCCTCCGCAGCCGTCCGCGAGGGGAGCGGTGCGGAGAGCACCGCGCACAGACCGGGCTAGCGCCGGGGGGTGGTGGTGGGGGAAATATATATATATATATATATATAATTTATTTATATTTATATATTTATATACATATTAAAATACGTTTATATAAAGGTCAAAAAAAAAAAAGGTCTCAGCTTCTGTGTGACCGCCTGTTGAAATCAGCCACTACAACCTGCTCTCTGGCCTGGCAGCTCGAAGAAGGAGGACGATCAGGAAGACATGGGGAGGGGGCTGCTCGTTGCCCCCTTCCCTCCCTCCCCCCCCCCCGGCACCCACACTGTCTGTAACTTTACCGCCTTTTCCCTGGCTCTGGCCAAGAATTTTCTTTGCCTTTGGTGACACACGTGCGCGCACACACACACACAGAGTCAGGAGCAACAACAATAACAACAAACAAAACCAAACAAAATCAAAGCCAACAGCCAGCCTGAGCAAATAATATTTTTTCCCCCTCAAAAAGAAAAACAAAAAAAAAACCCAGAAAGCCATGTCTGGAAATCCAAACAAAAAACTAAGAAAGCATTCCGAGCCTTTGCGAAAAGAGTAGCTTTTTTACCTGGGAATATGAAGCCAATGGCCCAGTGGTGTGTATTACAGCTTTCAGGATCCCATTTATTTAATGCAATACAGTGCAATGGTATGTGGCATTGAAAATGATTTTTCTTTTCAAACTTGTTTGGCTCTTGCTTTTTTTTCTTCTTCCTGGCTGAGATTGTGTCTCTGTGGTTTCAAAGTGGATGTTATACCCCCTTCTTAAATGCTGATATCACTTCTGTTTTACAGGATGAGATATAAGTGGTGGATTGTTTATATTTTGCTTTTTTGGCAGCTTTTGTATATGGGTCACACTTTTATGCCAGGAATCAGTTGATGGGAGTTTGCGTCCAAAAGTGCTGAACTTGGCACACTTCCTGCTTCAACTTTCTCCCCCTCCCCCCTCCTGTCTGGCAGGCAACTATCAGTTAAATGCTGGAAAGGATTAATGCAAATGCTACTTTATTTGTACCTTGCAGACAGTTACTCTTCCTTCTTTCTTGTTGCTGTAGAGATTGTTTCTTCACTTACATTTTAATATACTATTTACTCTCTGGCTGTCTTGGTGGTTTTCATAGTTAATGGACTGCGCTGTTAATGTAGAATGTTGGAGAAATGGCATTACTGTTGTGTATGGTCTGCTAGATAAATTGTCTCTGGAGGCTTGTGTTACTGTCTTTCATGCTGTATTGCAGGGTGCAGCGTTCGGGTGGCATTTCTGGCTTGTTTTTTAAAGTTAATTTTGAGTGTTTCTTGTTGTTCCTTTTTGTCTTTTTTTTTCATTGCTGTTTTGTTGTCAGACCTGTGTGTGTATTTTAATTCATTCCTTTCTCCTGTGTGTCTGTGTGTATGCGTGTGGGTGTCTGTCTGCTTTCCCTCTTGTCTTCTCTTTGCCTGTGTGTCTGGGCCACATTTTAATGCACAATATCCCATCCATTAAGTTGTGGTTGAATGTGGAGTGTGTGAGGACTTGGCAGCTCTCAGGTTGAAGGGGGTGGGGAAGCCAGATTCGACTTTGACACAAGATGCCGATGTGGCGTGATCTGAATTATTATTAGGGCTGCGAACATGGCCATCTTCTCCTCCCGCGGCTGGAAAGCGCTGCCATTGAACTTCAGATGGGACAGACAAGATCTCCAACTTTTTTTTTTTTTTAAGTACAGTAGCTGGCAGGGAAAAGGCGCCAAAATACACAAGATTAACTTTCTTTGAAGCGATCTTCAGCCACAACCCATATGACTTTAACTTTGAATCACAAGAAAAAAGGCTAACTTTTTAATTCTGATTTGTGCAGACATTTAAATCCAGCTTAAAAATATCCCACAGCATTGTAAAAATCTGCACAGGGATTTAAGCTGTCAGAAAAAAGGCAGCTGAAATTGGGTTATTGTTGTTGTTGTTTATGTCCGGGGCATTTAAAATCAGTTAATGTGAATTTTGGAGGAATGTACTCTATTGCGGTAAGGGGGGGGTTCCGCGTTTTGTAAGGCTGAGAGTGTGACCCGCAGGGAGGAGAAAAACTGCAGTGTTGTGTAACCCAAAATGTTGTGGTTTACAGTTTTATCTGAGGTTTGATGTTTTCATTTGCTGGTCTGGGAGCTGCGGAAAGCTTGAGTATTATAGTCCCCATCAAACTGCACGGAGACAGGAGTCAAGTACACATGCCCTTTGTAGGTATGTGTCTGTGTATGTAGAGACAGTAGTGTTTCTCTCCTGATCATATATATACACTATATAGAGTGTGTGTTTCTTCTGATCATTTAGGAAAAAACTCCCAAGTGCTAGTAAATATTATGATACATATATTTATAGGTGTGATACTACACTGACTCAGAAGTTTAACTGATTGCTGTTTGCATTTTAAAAGAATCATCAATACCTTACGGTTCAGCTGCAATATGAAATGAATTGAGACCTCATAAACCAATGTATTGCCAGTTTGCTTATTTAGCTAGTTATGTTTATCCCCTAAATGTTTTCTACCCAACTTCTGTGTGTGTGTGTACGTATGTAAGTATATTAAATAAATAAAAAAATTATATATATATATATATATATGCATACACAATACTCCTGTACCTAAGAACAGTGACCAAGGCTGTGATTATATCACATACATCCCAAACTTTGCTCTGCAGTGTAATGTGATAGCACAAGGAATCTTGCAAGACACAAAGACGAGTCATTCACATAGAATTGACATTAGATAACACTATGATAACATAGTAAAGTTTGGGTTATTTATGATACACGGTTGACACAAACTACTTCTACTTTATTCACACTGTGCAATGTTTATGTGTGTAAGTATTTGTATAGCTAAGAGGCATGTTTATGAACTGCATATTCTAACCACGGATGTAACTGAAAAGCTAATGGTATTGTGATTAGACTTAGATATATAAAGCACTCTAAAGCTTTTCTTTGGATCACAGAGGCCTTTTAAATACAGATTTTGGGGCTGGACAAATCGTCCTTGAGTATCTAATCTTTTATATTAAACAGGCTATGCCTAAATCAAATGTTTCCAATTTTCACAAAGAGTCTATTGGAATATTCATGAAAATTTGTTTTCTTAGAAGTTCAATATGTGTGTGTTTAGATAGTCAACCAGTCTGCCAGCTTGTGTCCTGAGAGAATCTTAGGTTATGTGCTACAGCGTGAGCAATGCCTTCCTCTCCGATTTCTGAGGTATAACAACAGTCTTACGCTCCAAAACTCAAACGGTAGAGCAGTTGTCCAGACAAAGTGCATCATCTGAAATTCTGCTTTTGGAAGGCTAGAGGAGGCCTAACTGGCCTTTCCACTTGTTAACATTATTACCTCTGAAATCTCACGGCAATGACGCTTTGCAGCGTGTGGCGTAGTTTGTGAGCGTTGTTTGGGAGGGAGGGAGGAAAAACTGGGCGTTTGGAGCAAGTCCAGCAGCACCAGCATCTGCATCCCTGGTGGAAAAATTGCACTGGGGGATGGGAAGGGGGGGAACTGGAGAGCCTCCTCTCTGCCTCGAGCTGTCAAAAAGCCTTCCTGGGTTTTCTTTCCCGAGCTGACTCAAATCCTGCAGTGGGGGCTGGGCCCCCACTGTACTGGGCACCCTGGCAGGGTGGGAGGCTATGGAGAGGTGGAGGGGGCAGACCCCCTCTGGAGATCGCACGTGGTCAGGGAGGGCAATTCACAAGGAGCTTCAGCATTTGCAGCTTATTGATGCAAAAAAGGTGCCTTTTATTCCTGAGTTCCCCCTGGACGGGTGTATTTGTTGCAAGAAGTTTTCCAGTGCCTGAGTGTGCGTGCCCAGATGTGTGTTATCGGTGCTCCTGCTTGCCGCTGGCCGACTGGCCTCCCCTGGCTCGACCCAGTCAGTCCCTGCGCAGGCGAGAACAGCTCACAGTGCCGCTCAGCAGGAAGGTCAGGTGGTGGGCTTTTATTTTCTTAATTGTCTGCCTTGAAATGATATCTGAACTTTCAGGTGTCAGGTAGAGAGGCTGGCATAGCCCTGGCAGTGAGAGCAAAAAGCAGCTGTACACCAGTTTCAAGGACAGAGAACATGCAACAGTAGCAGCACTTTTAGTATGAAGGGTGGGAGAAAAGGATTTTTAGGGGGATGGGAATTCATGCGAGCCAGGACTTGGAAGCAATTGAGCTATTTTCCCACAGGGTCTCCCTGCATGCCAGGGCCCAGCCGTTGGGGCTGCTGTCATTGCTGCATTAGTACTGTGTTTGTCTGAAGTATGTGCTAACCTGGTTTTCACATGTCTTTTTATGAACCTCAGCAGAGATGCGGAGGAGAGATGGCATTCTTTATTATTTTCGCAAAGTGCAGGGCTCTGTTCTCAAGAGAAGCTTCCTAGGGTGAGGTCTCCCTCCTATGCAAAGTCCTCCTGGGGTTAACCCACAGGAGCAAAGCTGAAACCTACCATCGCCTTTTACGTGCCCAGTTCAGCTTCCCCTTGCTGGTGCCCTCAGTGCCTGTGGGGATAAACCTGCAGCAATCTGTGCTGTGCCCACCTTGCCTCCTAGGTGGTGTGCAGGAGAAGGTGGGCCTTGAAAAGAGTGCAGGAGCTCCTGGCCAGGCTTTCCCTGGGATGCCTTCACATGAGGGACCTGCTCAATCCTGGCCAGCACATTGGCTCTAGGGAAGGCTTGGCCTTCCTGTGACCTCTGGCTGGGCTGTGGGGGGCACCAGCACATGTAGGGGGGCCAGACCTAGCCCCTCCTTGTCCCCTCTACATGGGGATGCAAAACCCTCCGAGCGTGCTACAGTGCAGATGCAAACGTGCTCTCAGCCTGCTCCCGTGGGGATGCAAACCGCTGTCAACCTGACGCCGTGCCCCACTGCAGCAGTGGGGCTTCCCCAGCCCCAGACTGCAGGAAGCATGCAGCTCGGTGTGCGTTCTTACCTTGCTCCCCTTTGCTTTCTGCAGTTTGCCTCTCCTTGCTCCAGGGACCCTGCCATACAGTTGTTGCTTTTGGTGCACAGGTCTCTGGCCCAAAGGGGTCCCTTGGCCAGGACCTGGGAGGCAGCAGGGCCTTCTGCAAGCCCAGCAAGAGGAGGGGAAGACTTGTCTAATCTGTGCAGCTCACAGAGGCAGCATTACTGGATGTGGGGTTGGGAGCTTGCCTTCATCCTTGCGAGGGGGTCTGGAGGAGAGGGGGGGGATAGAGAAGGGTTATTACGGTTTTAAATCAGGTCCATAATAATGGCTTCTTGTGTAAGGGTTCAAGCGCTTGAAGAGGTGTGTTCAAGGACATCAGTGCATTTGTGCCAAGGGGAATGCCTTTTATGGTAAATTAACTCCCGTTAAATTGAATATTTATTCAAAGGGAAACTCTGGTATTTAAAGCTGGCATTATCAGCTTTTTGCAGTGTCTGGGAAAAGGAAAAGATGATAGGATTTGGGGGGTATTCTGCACCAGATAGGAAAATAAATGTGCTCACTGTGGTTAACCCCAACTTTGCCTCATCCCTTCTTGCCTAAGCTCGTGCTCTGAACTTGTTACTTTTCCGTGCTGTTTGTAGAATGGAGAAACCGTGGCTGTTACTAAACCCTGCAGATCTGAGCCAACTCTGCCAGTGCAGCCCCTTACCGAGGCGAGGGGACGCGGTGCGGGATTCTGCAAGGGTGAACGTGTTGGACCCTTGCTGTTTCCTTGGACGTTACCTGGCTTGTAGGGGCTTTCTGCGTCCCCCGCCCCGCCCCCCCCCCCCGTGTTCTTTTGGTTTGTAAATCTATAGGAATTGCAGCTGGTAAGACTTGGCAAGCGCCCCTCATTAAGAGCCCTCTTTGAAAATGGGCTGTGTTTGAGCATTTCCCTAATGAGGACAGGACGGGGTTAAAAAGTGACCATTTCATGGTTGACTTGAACCTGCCTACTTTTCTCGAAGTGCCGTTGCGAAATGCCTGACGCGGATAAACTCTCGCTCTGCCTAGAGAGGAAGTCAGTGGTTCTTGCCGGCCGGGCCGCTCCGCTCCGCGCCCGCTCCGCGCTTCTCAGGGGCGCAGACACAAGCTTCCTTCCGCGCCTCCTCTTCCCTCCCTGCCCACCCGCTGCAAAAAACGCGTCCCTAGGCTCCAGACCCCCCCCCCCCCCCCCAGCCAAAGCTGCCCCCGGGAGATTGAAACCAGAGCCCGGTGCCCCTCGGCCGCCCGCGGAGGCGGTGCGGGCCGGCGGCGCGGCGCGGACCCGCTGCGCACCCGCGGGCCGGACCGGGCCGGGCCGGGGCAGGGGGCGGCGGCGGGCGCGGCCCCGGGGGCCTCGGCGGGAATGTCCCGCTTCCCGGGGGGAGCGGGGCCGTGGGGTTGTCGGGAGTGACAGAAGCGTACCCAGAAAGGGGGGCAAGGAGAAGAAACCTCATGCAGATGACGACCTCTGCCTTCCCTCCCTCCCACCGCCCCCCCCCGACCCCCCCCCCCGACCCCGCTTCCAACTTTCTGCCACCAGAGGAGAGGGAAAATGAGGGATGTTTGCAAAACGTGGTAGTTCCTTTTGCAGTGTTAGATGGCGATTAATAAAGAGGGAGGGCAGGGGAAGGGGGATCTGGTGGAAAAGGAATGTGTTTGCAGGAGGAGGAGGGGGAGGAGGAGTGTAAGCGATGATTGTGTAATTAAATAATTAAAAAAAAAATCCTTAAGTCTCATTTGGGGAGAGAGCTGGAACGGGGTCCAGAGGGTGTAACCGGTGAATTTTTCAACTTCCAAGTTTTGAACTGGGGGGGGGGAAAGTAAGGCGCGCGAGCGAACAGGGAGGGAGAGAGAGAGAGAGATTTATCGTTTGAATTTTCAGGAGATCATTTTTATTATAGTGGGCGTTTGGAAAGCAGTCTCTTAACATTACCCGCAGAGGGAAGGAGGGAGGGAGGAGGGAGCGGATAGGCGAAGGGAGCAGGAGGCTGAGGCTGCCGCGAGAGGAGCCCGGAGATTGCGCGCTGCGGAGCATTTTCCACCCTTGGGGGACGCACACTCTCGCTCCGGCTGGCTCCCGCACACATGGTCGCTGCCGTGCAAAGTTTCGCCTGCCATCACTCCGGGATTTTTCTCCTCTGCTCCGGGCTGTAACCTTGAACTTTTCGAGAGCGTGGTGACAGTACCATAATAATCCACCACCAACTTCTTAAAAAAAATTAAAAAAAAAAAAGAGCCAAACAAAAAATCCTCCCGCCCACCCCCCTCGAGTCCTCCCCCCCATCTGCAAAACAACCAGCAGCAGCAGCAGCAGCAAAAGCAAGACTCCTGCGCCGCCGACTACAAGAGGGTTAAAAGTGTAGATTGGATTTCACCCCGGGAAATCTAGCACACGGAGTGAACTTGAATCTTTGGCTATTTAAGGAGGACTGGGGTTTGTTGTGAAGTTGTGGTGATCCAGGGCAGAGCCCCGTCCTGATTGATTTCATCTTCCTTGAGTCTCAGATGACTGTAAAATGAATAGATGAAATTACTCCTTTTTGAGGCTTTTCTTAGGGGCTCTCCGGGCAGCGTGTTCTCAAAGCGAAGTCATGATGTATTCTCCAATCTGTCTCACTCAGGTATAGAAGCGTTTTTATTTATTTATTTATTCATTTATTTATTTATATATTTACTTTCACATGATTTTTATTTTTATATGTGAGTTGTTAATGAGTCATTGCTAGTAGTTGTAACGGGTTAAAGCACAGTTGTAACTGCTTGTCACAGCCAAACTCCTCTCGCAGAAGAGAACAGTAGAGAATAAACTGTACCAGGCCATTGTTTTGGGGAGATTCATTCAAAGTGTCACCCGTAGACAAATACTGTTAATTGTTAGTGCATAAAAAGTCAGAGGTTAACAAAATGGAAATGAGCATAATTACGCTAAAAAGCAGGTTTGGAGAGTATTGATTTGACTGGAGTGAAACGGTCTGCTGTCTTTTCAGCTCGCCACTTTATTCAGACCCTAATAGAAGGGTTTAAAAGGGAAAGTTTTTTTTTTTTTTTTTTTACCAGAATTGAGCACTGTCTCGTGCGAAGTAATCTTGCGCTACCTTCAGATAGTTAGTACCATACCGTCTGCCAGCAGCGAGGGTGATTGCAGTGGGGCTGACCGAGCTGTGGAGCGTTTTCGTGTTCGGTTATGTAGGGACACGGCGCACCCCCCCCTCAAGCCCCCCAGCTTCCCCCCCCCCCCAGACCCCAACCCCCGTTAAATTGCAGCTTATAGATCCGCGTGCATCCTCAGAAGCAAAGAAAAGAGCCGGCGGGTTACGAGAGCCGCGCCGGCAGCTGTTTGGCAGCGGGGAGGAGAGCTGTCAGGGGGAGCGCGGGCGGCAGCGGGAGCAGCCGCGGGGGCGCGGGGCGCCCGGCAGGGCTGCGCGGGGGGCGCCCGGGGCCGGGGTCCGCGCCGCCCCAAAACGCGGCTCGGGAGGCAGCGGCGGCGCCCGGAGCGCCCCGTGGGAAGTTGGCCCGAGGAGCGCGTTTTGCCACGAGTGCTCTGGTGGGAAATACGTGCCGCGGCACGGGAGGGCTTTTCCGAGCTGGGCGGCTGTGTCTGCAAAGCCAGGGGATAGTTTTCAGAAGCTTTTGTGAAAGTCTGTCTTAGGAGGATGTGATGTAAACTGATTAAGCGATAACTGCTTGCTTCCACATTGGTGCAACAAATAGCTAAAGAAGAGGAAAATGTGCGAAAGTGTCGCCTCGTGCTATGTTGTTATTAAGCAACCGATAATGCGCTGATAGTACTATAGTGAATAAATAAATACGATTTAAGTTATTCGACAGTTAGAAAGCGTTGTAATGCGAAAGGACTGAAGTATTCACAAGTTGTGAATGAAGATGAAAACAATGATAAGGCTTATTCAGTGATTGGATACAGTCCTGTAGCTTTTTGGCTGACACATTTTTTATTGTTTATATTTTGTTTGGCATCTAAGTGTGATTGACTTAGATATGGATATTTTCAGCAAGTAAACGTGAACTTCAGTGGAGCAAAACTGGCCAAGAGTGCTATTGAAATATTTGTTATTCAAAAGAAAAATTAATATTATATGCAGGAAGCATTTTGTGTAACAGAAAGACACATCTTTGCAGGTACACACATAGAAATTATTACTTGTGGTTGAATCCAGAGTTGGTGGAAATTAATTCTGAATAAGCTTGCCATTCTGTGAAATTACTGGTAGACAGTAAAACTTCTCTGCACAAGAACGTATACCTAAGAGAAAAACAGAGGAAAGCAGGTTTTACCTTGTAAATAGGCAAATTTTCACTTCATCTCTAATACAGTGGATAGTTCATTTTGCTGATTCCTACTCTAATGACATTTTTCCTATGTGCTTGCTTTTTTGGACTTTTCCTCTCAAAGTTGTAATAAGTTTCATAATTTTAACAGATTTGTATTAAAGTACCATAGTTGGATGTATACAAAAACATAATGCTGTGCTTCTACAGCAAAAGATACAGTTTCTTGCTTTCGCGTGTCAGTAACTTATGCATAACGTTTCCCAGTCATGCTGTATCATGTGCTGTGTAGAAACAGTTCACATTTAGCGATACATACATGGAACACAATTGCAGCAATTTGATTTTAATTTGGAAATTATCTCTCCCTGAATTAATAAGGCATTTTTAGTCACCTTTCCTTTCCATAAATTAAAAAAAAAATAAGATTACAATGGGAATGAGAATTTATACTTTTTGTTATTCATTTATTTAACATAAAAGATTGATTAATCTTATTTTCAGTTGTGAGTGAGTTAAAATAGACTTCTCTCTATTGTTTTCTCCATCCATAAGACTCTTTAGAGGCAGGCTGATTGTGGTGGTATGTGCTCAGAACAAAACATTTTGGTAAAAGTTCTAAACACAGAACACCTGTTTGGACCAAGCTCCTTGCTAAAGCAGTAGTTCAGTTTGCACCGAGGCTGCATTGTAGCACCTTTTAGAAACAAGTGTGACATCTAAAATTATGGTTTTAAGACAAGCTTGTTGTCTTAACTGGAATGTTATCCAACACCATTTCAATGAAAGTTTGATTACGTGTAAAAGGTCTACAAAGACGAATGGAGACTTAGCAAATGCAACTTAATTTTTTTTTTGGTCTTTTTCTCTTCCTCTTCCATGCGCCCCGCTTTCACTGTTTTGGAATGAGTATAAACTCCATTTATCTCTCTTGCTGAGGCATGACAGGATGCAGTTACTGCATGCCTTTAAATGCTTGGTCTCTTGTGATATTTTTACCATGGTTTATTTTTATAATATGGTGGTCCAGGAAACTCGGAATATGTTGTCATTTTCTTTTCTCGCTAGAATATATTGTTTCACTATGCACAGAGAAATGCAGGGAAATTGAGTATATGAGGTTTTCTATATAAAATTTCTATAGACTTCTGCCTTATATATTTATTTTATTATCCTCAGTTTAAGCTTGGATGAATTGATACAAAGTTTAGAGAAGTGGAAGGAAGGAGAAAGGCATTATGTTTCCCCCTTTATCTATTCCGAAGAGAAAGCCTGGCCTATCCATCGTCGTTATAACATAATTAAACTGTTAGTATTTTTTTCATTTTTTTACAAGCTATATACATATTTCAAAGTAACTTGCATTTTAGTTTAAATTGCCATTGCACAGTGGTTCACCTGAGCAATTTATTCTGACATTTGAAAATCTTACCTCCATAAATCGCTTTATTGCAAGGGCAACTATGACACATGGGTAAGTGCCACATAAAAATCATTTTTCATTATCACCTATATGAATATTAAGGGAAGAAAAATCAAATTTAGTAGATGGATTTTTAGGAGGTTTTGTAGAGAAGGTGTGTGATTAATTGCAGATCTCCATTTAGGATCATTTTATGGGTACTTCTTCTTGTCAAGTAATGTTTCATTTGAAAGGAATCCAGATGCACAATGAATCTCTCAGAGATATCTGATAATATTGCTTTAGAACAGGACGTTCTTTGCTGTGCTTCTCCTTCACACTCTTCCAGATATATTTATAGCTTTAGGAGTTAATGATATTATGAAAGAGAAGCCTGAACCCAGTAAAAAAAAAAAGGTTTTTTTTTCACTCTTCTAAAAGAAAAACATTTAACCTCTGGAGATCTGAATTTACAACCTAGAGTTTCACTATAGAAAATATTTATATATTTAAATTACTATTGGTTATTGTTGGTAATACTGTGTGCAGTCACTAAAGGTAAAGCCATTCCAAGACAGTTCATTAAAAAGGAAGACTAGATTTCTAGTAGTCTAGTAGCGCAGAATATTCTCACAGTAATTTTATTGCCATTATAAGGTATAAATGCTGAAGTTGATTTCAGACATAGGAGAAACTATATTGGGACAGAAAATCATTTCTCCTAAAGCCCATCAAACTCTTCCCCCTTAGTCCCCCCAGCTGCTAAAGTTTCCAAAATCTGTAGTAAATCTATTCTATTCAGTTTATAATGAATTGGAAAGATTTAACAACATGCAGTCTTTCTGCTTATGTTAAATTAAAATTTTATTAACGTTTTGATAAAATGCTTTGATTAAGATGAGTTCTGTAGGTGAGAAAATAAACTTTCTGTAGTAGTTATAAATGAGGGAAAAAAAGCATGGCATCAGAAAGCGTATGAAGATAGGGAAGTCTTATCATGGGCTGTGGTTACTCAGAGCAGTATTGCCTTCCCACACAAAGAACAGATTGTGGTTTAACTCTTTCCACGGCCTAGTTTTATGTGCCAGTATAGTATCAGAATTGTTCAAACCTCTGCTGAAAACTACTAATCAGTTTAATTTTTGCCTTTGTGGCTGTTTGTTAAGCATCATCCTGTAATGCAATCATTTAATGTCCTGAATCATGCTCCAATATTGTCTCTTCTTTCTTTTTCTGCGAAGGTAACGTGGCCATAGATAAACCGTTTGCAACTTTTCTGTTGTTTTCTGTTTGATTTGAGGGTGGGGTAGAGAAGAGCTATACACTAAATCTAGCAGGTTATTAACATGCAGGAAATTAGGAAGTTTGTTTGAAATTTGAAGATTTAAATACTGAATTCTTGGCCTGAAGGCCAGTAAGCTTCCATAATGGCAGACTGAACTCTGTATAATTATGAGACCATTAGTTATACTTTCATCATTTTTACCTAATGGAGTTAATCAGCCTACTGGTTAAATATAATTCACTCCCTGTCTAGCAGCGTAGCTAAAATACTAGTTTGTTAATTGTATTCTTGAATGTAATCATATAAAAAAGGTAGAGTTTTAGTTTGATTGCACTGTGTCACTCAGTATGATGAGCAATCTGCGTAGTATTTAAAACGAAATATACCTGCACACAGAAAGAGAGATACCTCCCCTAAGGTCTCCCTTCCAAGCCAGAGTATAGCAATGTTTGATAGCAGATCATGCTGTTCTGAACAGTGGATTTGTTCACATAAAAGAGGCATTACATTTTGGAAAGGCCTATTTAGATATTAACATGGATGTGTAGGATGATACTTTAAGCAGACAAAATGAATTAATTTAATTGCTATAGGGTGTACTTGTAGATGACAACTAAGCATCACCTCCTTAATGCAATACATACCGCTACTAGGCAGAAGATAAGAACTTGCAGGTGAAGCCAGATGACGGGAAGGGATATTTTAGAACTGTAAACAAATTGCATGGATTTCACAAAAGCAGTGTTTGACCAGTGGTGCACTCCTAATGTCACTCTGCCACAGCATGCAGAAACACAAAGAATGCAAAATTTGTGCCAAGTTGCCATTTTTCATTGTACACCTCAGATTGATTTTTAAGGGGTTTAGAGTAATTGCCACACTCATGTGATCAGTTAACAAATTAACTGACTCTGTGGGGCTTCAAATCCCATAGTGGAGCTGCCAGAAGAACATTAATGTAATTTTTGTTCTCAACTTCATAAACTTTTATTTTACAGAGTTTGGGGGTGGTGTGGGGGGGGGAAGCCTGAAGAGCTGAAAGTACAGAAGCTTCTGCTTAGGATTTTTATGCGACAGGCTGTGTGTCTTTTGCCCACTTTCCCTTGCTGTATACTGGTTTCTCTAGTTACCACCACTGGAATGGTGCTGTTTCAGTGCTGGAATGTTGGACGTTTGATAAGAAAATGGATCAAGTTTAATGGCGCATGCTCTTTGTGCCACCAGCAGTCTCTTGCTGAGAGCATGCTCCAAAGCGGGAACTGTGTGGCATTACACTGAGCATGTATATGCTTTGTGTTTCTGTACCACAGAGAAGAGAAATGAACTGTGGCATTCGCTTCAGCGTTCTGCACGTTTCTGCTCAGATTTTTTAAAATCGTATAGTGTCCTCTTTGTGCAATGGTACTTTTCTTGATGTTAGCCGTTCACTCAGATATTTAAACGTTAGAAATAAAACATCTTGATAGCATCTTTTTTTAAATGATGTAGTCTGAGCAGCATTGTGGGATGAAGTGAGGGGAGGCATACAAAATAAAATCTTCACATGCTTCTTTCAAAGAGTGAAATGCGGGGAAAATGAGATTCTCTGTGTACTTCTGTCTGCTGCCTGACAGCGACGATAATTGCACACAAGATGTTACGCAGAAATTTTCTGTAAATTTTGAGTAAATTTTTAGTCTTTATTCTCTTCATCTTGCATTTCACTTTAAGATTCTCGGAAATCTGTCATGATGCTGCCTTGGGTATGAGAACGCACTGACTTTGAGTTTTCTTCTTCTCTTCTTTTTTTTCCCTCTGCTTCTTTCCACAGGATGAATTTCACCCGTTCATTGAGGCACTTCTTCCACATGTCCGTGCAATTGCCTATACGTGGTTCAACCTTCAGGCTCGAAAACGCAAGTACTTTAAGAAACACGAGAAACGAATGTCAAAGGACGAGGAAAGAGCAGTCAAGGATGAGCTACTTAGCGAGAAGCCTGAAATTAAGCAGAAGTGGGCATCCAGGCTGCTCGCCAAGCTGCGCAAAGATATTCGCCAAGAGTTCCGGGAGGATTTTGTGCTCACGGTGACTGGGAAGAAGCACCCATGCTGTGTATTGTCCAATCCTGACCAGAAGGGTAAGATTAGGAGAATCGACTGCCTGCGACAGGCTGACAAAGTCTGGCGTCTGGATCTAGTCATGGTGATCCTGTTCAAAGGCATCCCCTTGGAAAGTACGGATGGAGAGCGACTCATGAAATCCCCACATTGCACAAATCCAGCACTTTGCGTCCAGCCACATCACATAACAGTATCAGTCAAGGAGCTTGATTTGTTTTTGGCATACTACGTGCAGGAACAAGGTAGGAAGCAGACTGTCATGTTTTTTATGTTAGCGTGTCAGACTTTTGTTCCAAGTTGCCCTGTTTCCCCTAAGGGTTGACTTCCAGTGAAACATTATTCCGTGGTCTGTATACGTAATGTGGGTACATATACATATGTAAATCAGCATGTATGCGTACACACACACGCTCTCTTACAGACCTGTGTAAATGACATATATGTTTGACATTCGCGCCGTGTTCTTTCAAGAGAGGGTAGGACCTACCAAGGAAGTACTTTAGTTCCTCTGAAGTTGCCATTTTTGTCGAAGAGTGGCAATATGTTGTGTTTTTTCCAATTACAACTTCAGAAAACGTTTTTCTCCTTTTTATAGGCTTTTTTTCCCCCAGTACTGTTAGCAACAGATGCAGGTATGTGCAGTTGCACCAACAGATAGATAATAATAATATTTACTTTCATCTTTTTAGCTACTAATAATCAACAGTTTGTCCTTAAACTGATAAATCTGCAATTACTTTAAAAAGCAATTGCAAATTTTCTCACCATTATAAAATAGAACACGAAATAAAAGAAATCCTGCTTTGTAGATGCCGTATGTATTCAGAATTACATCGCACCACACTTATATTTTATTCATATTTTGCCTCACTAGCTCATGTTACTTGTCCGAACCACACAACAAAGATCCATATTGTAATGATTCCAGAGAATTATCCGTGAAAATTATATTTTCATAATCACAGTACTATACTGACTTTATTTGGCAGATAATTAAAATATGGAAAGTTGCAGGTGTACTAAGGAAGAACTACTTAAACTTAGTTTTACTGAATTACAAGGAAATCAGCCGATGTTAATTGTTTGTCAGGAGAAAAACTGCTGGTCTTACTACATATTCAGATAACGATATTCATATGCTGGTCCTATAAACCATAAATGGATGTGAGCAGAGAAAGGTTTTCTCAGATTCTAAGCCCTGTGAAAAGCGTTTTCTCTGTGGAGGGTCATTTTGGTTCTTTCCGATGATTGTATCATCCTCTGGAAGTCTTCATAGTGCTGACTGATCAGCAGTAATAAAGCATTTCTTTTTTAGCAGCAAATCTAAACCAGGGAAAGTTTGAGCGGCCGCAGATGGCGGGCCATTTCACAACTTGGCCTGGTGGTAGGCAGAAATGGCCTGCAGAGGGGCAGATGGTAGGCTGTTATCTTATGCTCAATATATAACTGTGAGATTTAAATGAAAAATAAACCAAATGGATTTGATTAATAACAAAAAAGTAAAATTGCACATGTCTTTGGTTATAGGATTTTGTTATCATCTGTGTATTCATTCTTTACGAGAAAAGATACACAATACAAGCTTTTTACTTTTAATGACTTGTGTTTTAGAATTTAATTATCCCAATGGTGCTCATGTTTGCATGAACCTATAAATACAGCCCAACTTTTTGGATTATTCATTGTGAAAAAATACAATTCATTGTCTTTTTTCCTGGCTGTATTTATTACATTTTTTTCCCCGCAGCAGTAGACAATGTATACAGCACTTAAATGTTTTGCAGTGACGTTAAGTAGCTGCACAGTCTGGTAAATCTGATCTCCAGTAACCCAGAAAGTTTGCTGTGACAGCATCCAACAAAATATCTTAACTGTATATGATTTGTACCTTTCAACAGCTTTTGTACAGGAAAAGTCAAAAAGTGTTTTGAATACATACATTTCAAGACATAGGTCACTGACTAATTCTAATGCCTTTACCTGTCTGTGACAGTCAAAACTGCAAAGGGAGGCAAAATAGTTCGAGTAGCTCTTGAGCCAAAGAAACTGGGGTCAGCGTACCCTTACATGGTGTGGATTTTTAAGTTGTCAGAAGCCAGTAACTTGAAATAGGAGAAAAAATTGCAGAGCATTGTTGATTTTATTAATTTAAATGGACTGAGGATAGGAGTGTACTCAAAACATTTATCTAAATAGGAACGAGTAGGATAAGCATGCTGTAGTGCTACGACTTCCAAAGTTTTAAGAAGCTACTTTGAGAATACACTGGCAGATGAAGCTGGCTCATTTCTTTGTATCAAGTCACCCTTAGTAGACTCTCTTGTTTATTGTAAACTGCATATATTTTGTATCTCTCTTGCCGCTTTGCAGTAAATCTTCTGCTAACATCTGGTGGCTCTCTTCCTGAGGAAGTCGTATTCAGTTATCTTAGTATTTTTTTTTCCCTTTTGTCAAACCTTGGTTCTGTATCCTCATTGAGAGCAGGTTAATTGTGGCACTTTGTAGTGCACTTGATTAAGAACACCAGGCTTTGTAAAAGATAAGCATGAAGACAGGCAAAATGCTGCATCTTACTCATACTACTTTGGTTTACATTTCTCTTTTAGAACGTAAAAATCTGTGTAGTGGGGTCAAATAAAAACTAAGTAGAGAAACAGAAACAGTTCAGTCCCTGAAAAAAGTATGAAGAGGGAATTAACGAATAAAATGAGTAAAGGGGCTAAGCAGTGTGTTTTTTGTTGCTTTAAAAAAAAAAAGGTTGGGAGAAAAAAGAGGAGGAAGGATAGTTTGAGTGCCAGTGATGGTTGCCAGTGGCACCAGGATTGGCATCAGACCCTCTTTGTTTAGCCTAGGATGCCTGTGATTTGTTGGTTGGCATCCGCATTGCAGTGCAGAGTAATGTTACAATATATTGACAATTTCCAGATCTCGAAGTGTCAATAATCCTTTCGGTTCCTTATAGAAATAGCTTCTACTTCCATGTCTGTCTTGAAGGAAGAAATAAGGACCAACGTCTCAAGCTTTGTCTTTGACCAACTTCATCGGGTTCTCTTCCTCGCTCTTCTCCCTCAGCGTTCAGCCTCTTTCCCCCTCTTCTCTCACCTTCTTGTGCTTCGGGATCTTGAGGGGGAAAAAAAAAAGCAGTTTGACACAGGTTGCAATGCTGTTCCTTTGACTGAAATGGAGGAAGAAAGTGGCAACTACACACTGCGATCAGTGTTTAAGGTCAACATTAAGGATGCTTAATGATAATACATTTCTATAGGGTTCTGCTTGTTCTATGTATCATGGTCCCTCACCCGTTCCCCCTCTCCCCCCCCCCCCCCCCAATACGTTGTAAAAAAAGCCCAAACCTTGAAAACGACCGGCTCGTTGCTTCTACGGAGGAAGCCTTTTTTTTTTTTTTTGTCAGGCAGCAGGGAGCATCCATGGCTTGGTACGAAATGCACCTCAGCCCCTAGGAAATCATTTGGTGGCATTTGCCTCAGTCAGCGCAGCGCTCCCGCTGCCTCCGCGGCTACGGGAACCGCCATTTTGTATGTCAAGTGCCAGGAGAGCAGAAAAAAAACGGCAGACAATGTGCTCGGTGCCAATAATGGTTGCCAGTGGCACCGAGGTTGGCATCAGACCCTCTTTGTCTCGTTGCTGAATGCCTTTGATTCGTTGGTTGGCATCCGCATTGCAGTGGGCACATTGGAAAGTTTTTGACAATCGCTGAATGAAAGCCGCAGTACTTGTTTGCTGCAACAGAAACCAGATAATAAAAATCCCTTCTCCTTATAGATGCTTTACTTAGTCTTACAATGGCTGTTGGGGGAAAAAAAAATTGCATTGCTGCTTTTCTAAAACATATCTGCAGCAACGTGTCTCCGCTGCAGAATTCCTCACCCCCCCCACCCCGTTGTCTCTGCTGTTTTTGTTTTCTGCAGCGTAAATAAAGTGCAAACTCGCTGTTAGATATTTCAACGCGTGCTGAATGAAGCATCGTAGACCTTGAGAAATGTTTTGGGTGCCTAAAGGGCTGAGGCGGTGGTAAATGCACTGAACGTTTTTAAGTGTTTTAATGCGTGCGCCTCTCAACGGTACGTTTCTCAGATCAGTCACGTTACTGTTTACAGTCTCCTTTGTCCTCGTGTAAGAGTGATATAATTGGGGGGAGCCTGTGTCCCCAGCTGTTGATAAAAGCTGAAGTTGAGGGGGTGATCTTTTGAACTATCCAAGAAAGAGAGCAAAAAACAGATACAGATCTCCGCAGCCCAATGCTGTTCAACACTTCTGAATCTTTGAAGTTCTTAAAACATCAAGACGCTATGACAATTCCAGCTGCATGATTTTTCTTACCAGGGAATCAGCGAAAAGGCTAAACCGTTTCTGCTGGAAGTTTCCTAGATAGCTAGCGTTAATATTGCTTTCCGGTTAACCACTGTTATCTCGTTAATTAATAAGAAGGATTAGCGGCTCTACCCAAAGGGCTGCGCAGAAGGAAGTCTGGCCTACGTGAGTCCCTGAACCGCCCGACTGTGTCCTGTTGGTTTGGGAAGAGAGAGGGGGGAAAAAGAAAATAAAGAGCGAAGAAAAGAAAAAGAGTGAGGGGGAGAGCGGGGAGAGGGCCGGCTCGGTGCCGGCTCGGTGGGGTGAACTCTGTGAGCGCGGGCTGGTCTGCGGAGCCACGGGGGAGCCGGCAGATCTCGGGAGACAGCGGCTGCGGCGCGCTGGCGCTGCGCGCGCAGCACATGACCGCAGCCGGCTGCAGTTTAAACTAACTAACTCCAGCTTGCTCATTTTTGCAATGTACTTTGTGCTGTTCCTAAGCACGTTTTCAGGTAATCTCAGCCGGAGCGGGGAAGTTTCTGTGCTGCATCTGCATTGATTTGAAACTGATTTTAGGCTTGCTTAACACAGACAAAGTGGTCATGCTTTACTGAAAGGGGGTATTGCTTTCTCGCTTAGACAGTCCTAGCAATACGTATGCACAGCCTTGCATTGAAAACCACGTCTTCCTTTCACAAGGAATTTGTTTTTAAATGCAATTTGTTTTCAAATGTGCTGTATCTGAATTGTAAGAACGAGCTAGTGAAATATCAGTGTATCCATGGCTTGATATTTTTATTAAGCTTTGTTTTCTTTGAGAGAGTTTGGTGGATACATTTTTATAGGGAACTTAAATTTCGAAATAGGTTGGTGTGGTCATTCTTAAATAAGGCTTTATATTACATTTAGTATACATCTTAGAAAACTGGTGTTACAAGAATACCAAAAAAATACTATTCATATTTTAAAATGATATATGAAATTCTTTTTGTTAGTTCACTGTGAGTGGAAGAAATTCCATTTAAAATCACATCCCAAATAGTTCCGAATTCTGAATAGTTCTGAGTTCTGAATGGTCTCCTTTCTGTACGGCTCATACGATGTTCATATATTAAAAGTTTCACAGCACTCTGTCGGATTTTGGACAAGGGTTTGCATTTCTCGAGTGCATCAGTGCTTCATGTGCAATTAATAGAAGAACTAGGGCTGGAAGGATCAATCAGTCTGTTGAGTTGCTAATTGTTCCTAGTTCTATTGGTTTTAATGATTTACCTCCTTCTGAATGCTTTATGTGGGAACATACAATTGAACATTTTAGCTATTTTGCAATAGGGTATGTCAAGGCACAAGGTGGTTTGTTGGTGTTTACGCAACAAATTGGTAGTTATGCTGGAAACAACAGGATATAGAGCTTATTCCTGTCTGCACCTATAGGTGTCTAGGTGCTCTAGAAGCTTTTCACTTACACGCAGAAATGACATGCTGATCCCCTGTGTTAAAACAGTTTTGAATCGAAGAGCCAGTGCGGGAGCAGATGTATGAGTTTAATGTTTTATCCATTCTCATATGAGAAGAGCTTTTCGTAGAGAGAATAATAAACTTTTATAAAGCTTTGGTTTACTTTGAGCAATTCTAGTCTATTCAGGGGTTCAGAAAATAAAATGTAGAAAACTTTTTTTGTCAACTGAAAAAGACACCATACTGATTTATTTTCTAGTTCTCTAATGTAAAATATAGGATGATTACTTTTTTGAATACGTCAAATGTCTTGAAAATATCAGGCGGGAATTGCATACATCATTAAAAGACAGAGGTCAATTTGATTTATATGTGGGCATAATAATGATTTTTACGTGATGGTTATAGAGATTTTGCATGTGAATATGTAGAAATCAAACAGTTAGAAAGATCACCCATCATTTTTCAGTTTTCAGGATGTGTACATATGAACTGAGATTTGGATAGCAGAAGTGGAAAATTCAAAACGGATAGTTTTTTTTTCTTTCAGTTTCTGTCAGAGCGGTGCTATAGGTGTTGTGACAAGTTGATGAGAAAGAAAAAAGAATTTTGTGTATTTAATTTTAATATTCCAGGCATGAGTGAAATATCTATATATTAAGAAGGGACTTTTTGCTCAATCTGTTCTAGTTGCTTCTACCTGATACACTAGGGCGGTCATTTTCACAGAATTAAATAACATTAATTTTGTTTAAGGCAAAGGAAACTTACAGTTAAGTAAATTCTTTGCAACCAGCAGAAAATTTAGAAATCACCATTAGTTTATGAATCACATTTAGATCAATAGCAAAAAGCTATAAAATAACAAGGAAAAGAGTAGAAGAGAGAAGGGAAGATTCTTGCTTCACAGTGGTTGAAAACAGAAGAACAATACTGGGACCAAAAAAGCTGCTCAAAACTATAATTAAGATCACTAATTTATAAAATAAATACTTCAAATAACATGCTAGGATTAATGTTTTAAATCTCTTTATTTTCATCCATACTGAATCTGTCAGAACTTTGAAAACTTCATTAAAATAATTAAACACTAACACCACAGCAGGTTGGATTTTAAAGTTTATTGCACCAGGTTGTTATCAAGTCCTCATCTTTTATAGCCTTTGCTTCTTCCCTCTTCCTCCTCCTCCTCCTCCTCCTCCTGCTCCTGCTCCTCCTGCACCATGTCTTCAGTAGAGGAGTGCTCTAGAAATCCCAAGGGCTGGTGGCTCCCAGAAGCTTCTTAGAGCCAGGAGGTTCTTAGAGCAGCACACTGCAGCACCAAATAACCGCTCAAGATGCTCCTAAACAATTATATCCCAACCTCAACAGCAAGGTGGTGTGTTGCTTTGCTGTAATCACTAGGATTGGATGATCTGAAGAGCAAGTTAAATGGCTAACTTAGCTGAGGCTTAGTCCATTTTGGGATGGACAAGAAATCCCTTACCTGGAGACACTTTTCAGATGCTTAGTGAATGTGAAAAAGGGAGAAGGCCTGGGTGATTAGCCAGAGCTAACAAGTAACAAGATGCCATTCTTTTTATGGAGGTTTCATGGTTTTAGTCTCTCTCCCTCTCTCCCTCTTTTCCTCTGTGTGTCTTTTTTTTTTTTTTTTTAAACACTCAGAACTTCTAGAAATAGTTGCTAATAACCTGGCTCATAGACATGAGCCTAGATTAGAGCTGGAGGTTTAAGAGGCTCAGAAGGTAGTAAAGGGGAAATAAATCTTAGATTATTAGCTTTGTCCAGGAGAAAAGGGAGTTGATTTGGGCAGGTATATTGTACACTGAGTAGATTCTGTGTGAGCAATCTTCTAGTATAGCTGTTGAGCTTTTTTTCCACCTTTTTATGTGTAAAAAGATCAGTTTTTTTCTTGAAAGCTCCTTTTTCCCCAAATATTCCTTACAGAGAATTTTTTTGGAAGTATGTTGTGCTTTTTAAAATATTGTATTTCTTTAGCTATTTCTCATGAACATTATTATTAGCGTATGCCTTTTGTTTTAGTTTTTTTTTTCCACAGTTAGTGGGAGATACGCATTTCAAATTTTACTATTGTGGGGGATTCTATCTGAAGGAGGGCTGAGAGTCTAAAATGTGGTTATCAGGGATAGCATTTTTGGACATTTTTAGCCACCTTGAATGCTAGAGCTCTCACGTGTGTGCCCCATGCCTCCTATGTGTTACATCCCTCTTACCCCCTGTGCCTCTCTTGTCAAAAACAGTGACTTAAAATTATAGGGGCATTTGAATCCTTTTAATGTTGGGTCCTTGCTAACTATGTAAGGTGCTTGGGACCTTTTAAACGTCTTTTCCTTTAAAAAGTATACTTGAAATAAAGCATGAGCTATTTGGACTGCGTTCGGCAATGAGTAGTGCGAAAGCTTAGCTGAAGCCCATTTAGCCATTACGGATTCTTTTCTGTAAGAGAAACCTTACACCTTTTAACAGTAACTATATATCTCCAAAGCAGAGGAAACTTAAATTTCTCTGTGTCCTTCCCAGTTTTAGCGTACGGATACTAAAGGCATCTTTATGACTTCAAGGGTGCCTTTTAATTATTTCCTCCCGAAAAAGTACATATGGAAATTGAACAAAAGAATTCCTTTTTTTCCCCCTTTAAGAGTAAACAGGAAAATCAAATACTAAAGTGAATGGCTAGTCAACTCTGTTTGAGAAACTCCGTGTGTCTCTTGGGAAATTGAAAAAGGTTTTCTAATATATGTTTAACTTAAATGTTGTGTGCAAATAGGTGTAAGTCCATATTATTTGACATGTCTGCCAATGATGAATTTTGAATATTTAGTTCTTGGACATCTCAGTTATATATTTATCTTCTCAGTCTTCAGTCTTACATTAACCTGAATTTCTATACATATTTTTGTAAGGCATGAATTTATACAAGTGGAAGATAAATACAGCCTATTTAGCTTATATATAGCATGGTATCGTACTCGTTAGTCAGATACTTTGCTGCATTCTTCAGAAAATATTCACTGAGAACATCTCATAGAATTAAATATTGATACATTTTTCTTTAAAATAGAAACAATGAAACGCGCACCTATTTGAATCTAGTAATTACAGACTCCATGGCTTTAGAAATTAAACATAATTAAAATATTTGTAGGCTACACTTCTTGTACGTGGATTATATTAGATGAAAATACCAAACCATTTTCAGCCCGACTTTCTGATGAAACAAGTCACAAGAAAATGCTGCGTTTCTGCCTTGCATCTGATAGATAGCAAGCATATTTACTGCAGCACCAATTTTCTGTTGCATGATTAATGCCACTGAAAGCGGTGCCAGCTATACTGAAAGACGACTGTACCGTTGTGTCTCTGATTTAAAAGTGTGAAAACATCTCCTAGTCAGGACGACTTGTATTTGTTATTCTGACATCTGCAGTTTCTGAGTGGATTACCTTAAATTTGTTATGCCATGTTAAAAGACGCGTTTTACGAGGCTGGCCTCAGCTCCTGGCCTTAGTGTCAAGAACCCTGCTACGTAATGCAACATGTCTTGTTAGGTTTAATTGACCAGAGCTGATTTGCTAAAACAATTCATTTGCGCTGTAACTTATGCCCAGGCCAAGTTTGCTACCTGAATCTCTTGACCTTGGCTTGTCTGGGTCACGAAATGGCTGCGAGCCGCTTGACCTTTCTATTGTTGGGCCGTGCTGCTGCTTCCTCCCATTCTTTGTGGCGATAGCTGACAACAAGGCCTCAGCCCCGACTTCACACCCCAGCGGGTTTCCAGGCGTCCCTCCGGAGCGGCTGCCTCCTCTGTTTGATATGGTCTGGCTGCAGGCGTCGACACCTTTTGTCTGCCGACAGCGACGGGGACACACTGACAACCCTCCTTCGCCGCAGAGGTGGCAGAAGGATTTCTCACAGCTAGAGGGAAACGTCTTTCTCTTTGCAGTGGAGTTCTGCCCTTTTAGGGTGCAAAGATTGGTAACATTTTTTCAGGAGAAAGAACCCGCAACTCTTCATCGGTTGTGTGCTCTGATTTCCCTGTGTGAGCTTATTTGAGTGGGATGTGTTGGAAAGATGGTTTAGTTTTGCAAATATTTTATGATGCAAATGTCGTGTATATGCACTTTACTTCAGGTTTAGAAAAATAAATGTGATCAAAATAATTTCTTAACATTAAGTAGAAGGGCATTTCATCTCAGTATCATAGCTGGCTATATGATTTCTTAAGAACACTGCTATTTTAAAGACCCGTGTTGTCTTCAAGAGTGACTGTGGTGTCTCAAGCAAAATATTTTATACGCTACGTTTGATGCCATATCTAAACTTACTAGAAGGGGAGAAAGTATGATCTTTGTCTTTTGTCTTTTCTGTGAAACTTTGTTTCTAATGGAAACTGCTTGTACTTATGAACTACTCTTGGTGTGACAGAGAGTCGTCAGCCCCATGTCCTGACAGACTGTCTACTGTGAATGTCCCTGAATCTAATGTTAGATCCTTTATTTAGATTTTATGCTTTCTGTAATAACCTACAATTTGACTAGTAGGACAGCTTACTTTTTTGAAATGGGTATTACATCTACTCCTCTGCTGTACTATGCAGCAGTTTTAGGACGCCTTGTCTTTTGAAACCAGTGACTGGATCTATTTAAAAAAAAAAAAAAAAAAAACTAATAGCACGATATCGCCATGCTGATATAAGAAAGCTCATATGGTAGTACTGGCACCCGTATAAAACAGCAGTGAATTTGTAAGCCAGTAGTCTTAAATAATTGATATGTTCTTCATTTGAGGTCTCAGCCTGAAAGCTGCACTCACACGAGTAGATTTAATTGAATTAACTTCATTTAAAATATGTTTTCTTTTGCAGCATTATCATATGATCATGTTTATTTCCTTAGTCCAACTAATTTCTCTGTTAATTGATTAATTTTTTGGGAAAAAAAAAAAGATTATACGTGTACATACAGTATTCCATGGACTTGTAAATGACCAAACATTTTCTTTCAGTTTGAAACTCTGCAATCTAGATCTGATTTTTAATTGCTGTCCTACCGTTCCTTTGAAGGAAGAGGGTGGGAATGCTGACGCAAGGAGCTTGAATGGTATCACTGTGATGACAATGCAAAGTATGACTCAGTGCTTGCATGGTAGGCTAGAGACTTCCAAATCCTTGGCTTGGTCTCTGTCCTGCTGTGGGTCCCTGGATGACCTCCGGCAGGTTGTTTACTCTCGCTGTGCACACCTCAAGTCCCCAGGGAGCAACTGCCATGTGGTGTAGCGCTGCTTCAGTGGTGGGTTGCGAAATAATAAGGTATGTACCAGCTGAAAAGTTACAACCCTGCCTGTATTTCACTGCATGTGCCTGTGCCCAGCCCCAAAATGGGCTCTGTGTTGCAAATAAATGTCTTACCCCGTTTTTCTCATGCCCAGACGGAAGAAACTTGCCCAAGCATGGAAGGCCGGCACAAAGCATTCCTTCACCGCGAGCCCTGCGGTGGTGCTGCGCCGTGGGAGAGGCAGTGGGAGAGAAATTGCTTAGCGGAGTCAGTCTGCCACAGAAGATTGTTTGTTGTGGGAGCAGTCCTCAGAGTCACATGTGTTTCAGCCCACAGGCTGGCCTTCCAGGGTGGGACCATGGTACGGGGGTTTTGGCGTGCTGAGACAGTTGTGTTGCCCTGTGATACCATTAGAAGTCCACATGTGTGGCTTCAGTTGCTCAGATATAGTGGGAAGAAGCAATACTTTAGATAGAAAGATGAAAGAAACAATCATCTTGGGCAGTTAAATGCATGTTCATAGCTGGAGGATGCATCTGCGGTGCCTGGTGGGGTGGCATTTGGGTTCAGTCTGGTTCCCCTTCACCCTTCCACCCCGACGCCCAAGTTTTTCACTCTGTTGAGCAAATAGCTGAAACCAGAGCACACCAGCATGGAAACAGGATGGATGATCAGGAGTCTGGTCTGAAGTGTGAGGTGAAACCCAAGCTAATATAACAGTGCATTTGAGTCTAGGGTACACTGGTCATCCTGTTTCATCTTATTGATAACCAAGGCAGGTCGAGGTTGTAAGGGAGTTGAGAGGGAGCCCACTGCCCAGTTTTTTAATAGCTTAGTCCTTTTTTGTAATAGTTAGTTCCAGGGCCTTTTTTGGGGGCGCTTAATTTGCCTGAGGCCCGCACTGATTGCAGTGAAACGATCCAAAATCCTTAATTAGTAGCTTGTGCTTTTTTGGGTTCATTGTGCCATCTACTTTCCCTCCTTAAGTCACTGCCTTTCTCATTCCTTCCCTTATGATGATATTTCAGCTGTAGCATGTTGTCACCTAGAAAGTTACTGTATTTGCTTCTAAGAGTGGGAAGTGACATTACTTTATAAAAATGGAAAAAGTCTGCACATGTACCTTCCTCAGGTGATACTGAATCAATGCAGTTTGCAGCTAACAGAGGGTTAACATTAAAAGTTATTCTATTGTTTGTCTGCTAGTTAAAGAATAACTAGATTGTGCAGAAAGGAGAATTGGAAAATTGATTGAGCTGTCTAGATTCAGACACATAATTTAAAGTAATCTGTATCATGTTTTGCTTTTACTATATATGCATTCATAGGTAAGTCCACTGTCTGCAGTTCAGTCATCTATAAAGGCTTATGTTATAGAAGTCATGGACTTCTTTGGTTTTTTCTAAAGCTGAAGGAATTTTTTTATTAAAAAGCTAAGTGTAATTAGGGTAACTGGCTTAACTGTTGCTAGTATTTCTTATTGTAAAGGAAGTAGATATTGTATTGTTACATGAAGCAAAAAGAACTATTTATGCATTTTGACTATAGCAAGGAATGCCAGGATATTTAAAAACTTGTGCCTAATCTTGCAATGCCATACAGAAATGCAGTGAGTGTATGGAGTCCTCTCCGGCGTCTTGCTTTCTTTTCAGTATATTGCTGCTATAACCTGAATAATCTGGGACGTGAATTGTAGTTGTCATGCAATGATTTCTGTTCTATTTACTGACTCCAAATAAAGGAAAAGCTGCTTATAGTAAAATGAGGCTCACTGATCTTTCAGTAATTAAATAGACTTGTTATACTGCATTAATCCTTTTTGGAACATTTGGAATGACTTCTTAGCACTCACAAACACAGCATTAGGGCCAGCAATTAATCTGTTGTTTGTCCTTCAACAAGCATGTGCACTGAAAACCTTATTTCAGGCTTAGGACCAGGATCATTGCATGGTCAAATACTGATGTTGGATTGTTCAATACTGGGAACCAAAACGTGGAACAGAGTGAAAACAATTGTTAGAAAGACTTACAAAACCACTAATTGCATACACTGGAAGGAGTAATGGTGTAATGGTGTTCAGCTGCGTCCAGTTTTGGACACAGTTGTACGTATCGGAAAAAAGTGCGAATTAATTGGGGGTGGTCAGAAGCTTTCTACTCTTCTGGTCATCCTACCTATGAAGCATGTAAGTGGGACAAGAAATAAAGGCCTTACATTTCACCAAGAAAGACTGTGTTCAGAAAAAACCAAAACCAATAGCTTTCTAGTGATGAGTGCAGAATACACTGGCAAAGGAGAGTGGTCATCGCTGGAAGGCTTCAAGGACAGGTTTAGCATGCATTTACCAAGGTGGCACAGTTAAACTTGATGAAGTTGTCCAGCAGCAGACAAGTGGTTCAGGTGACCTCTTGAGGTCCTTTGTAACCTCACGGGTGCTGTAACTTCAGTGTAGTAGTCAAATTTGCTCCTTTTTGGAACTTTGGCTTCACAAATACCGAACAAATAAAATTGTCCAAACTTTCTGTCAGAGCTTTGCAGTCCTGTAATTGCTTTCCTGATTACTGCTGTTTCTAGTTTTCTTTGATCAAAAGGTCTTGCTAATTCTCCTGGTACTGTATCTGGAGTCCTATGCTGTTCTCCTGTACTGTTCAGCAGTAATTAACTTGAGGCATAGTGCAGGGCATTAGCTTCTCAGCCTAGGTTACATTAGCGGAAGAATCTTATGTTCCTGCAGTACATAGTCTTAGAACACATTATCTTATTGCAGTAAGATAAAAGTGTTTTTAGATATAGTCCAGCAAGGTTTGACCTTGTCAAAATTTAAGCCATATTAATGGTAACTTGGGCTTGCTGAAGCATGTCACAGTAGGATGAACATTAACAAGAACTCTCTTCCATCTGGTGAAGAACCTACAGAGAGTGCTATACATAGACTTTGTTTTAAACTGCATATTAAGATGGTCTGTCTTTCACATGCTCATGACACTTCTCTTGCCATTGATAGGCACCCTATTTCTGAGGCCAACTGACACATTTGAGGAAAAAAACACTATAAAGCAACAATATTAGATCATGCAGATGAGACCACTGAATAGTAATGGTTTTGGGCTATATTTTGGAAAGCAGTGATTAGTGACAGTTTTATTATAGCAAATATATGTATGAAGCCCCAGATTCCATTGTAATGGACTGAAAACAGATGTCGGAATACCCAGAACAGAATTTAGTGGTTAATCTACATATTGCATATAAGTGGCAAAAAAAGGTCCTACAATTTTGTAATTTGAACCTACATGCTACAGTGCAGTGATACGTAGAGGTACCGGTGTAAGGTCCGAGCAAGCCCACTTAGGTCCTAACACCAGCATAGCTGCATGAATATGGTATGTCCACTTGGTTTAATGTAACCTGCTCCTGTGGGTCCTCTGCAGGGTGATGGGGATCTAGGCTAGAAGAATCTGCTCATTGGAATAACCATATCAAGCTCATTTGAGCTTCTGTCAGCATTATGTGTGGTGCAGAATGCTAATAAAAAACAATAATATACGTAGTCAGCAATCTGACTATGTTTGATGGTTTTTGATCCATAGTTTCCAGTTTGAGTGGAAGGTGTTTGGCACACTTTCGTGTCATTACATATTTTACTGACATGGATGCCTTTTTTTCATTCCCAAGTCTGGTTTCTATGTATCATGGGTAGCACATGACCTATTTCAAAGTGGTACATACCAGCATATTTCTGGCGAGCACTCACCTGAGCTGCAGAGTAACTATGCGTAGGACACCACTGGTGACACATAACTGCATTGGCATTTCTCAGGTTCCCAGAATAAGTGTCTCTGCAGAGGCAGTTACCACTCATCAGTTTTTTTTGGTGCCTATCACCAGTCGACTGCTTGGTGGCCATGGCCTGTTGGTGATTTCCTGCTAGCGTTAATGGCAGCGATAACCTAGCTACTGCCAAAGCTTGTGCGAGATGTCAGGACTGGGTTAGGCAGGAAAAGACAGCGAGCGTGGCTGCCATCTCCATTGCCAGCTCTGCTGAAGGAAACTCATTGGAAAAGCCCTAAAAGCCCTACTCTAGACATTTCTGGTAATTTAGCTGTATGCTCTTCTTCTGTCTCCGTGTCAACCCAGAGCTACTTTATAGGAAATACTTCCAGCTCCAGGTTTTGAAGTTGGGAAAGGACAACATGCATATGCACTGTTGTGTTCTATTTTGGGAAAGGAAAAAAAAAAGGAAAGGAGAAGAAAAGAATCTTAAAAAAAACCCTTCTTTCTTTCCCCCAGTTCCTTAAATGCAGCAAACAGTGCAGTAGGTGTTTTATACATTAGTGTGTATCAGGTCTCATCTCTACAAGCCCCATTAGATGCAAGAGGGATTATTTTCCAGTAGTGTGAAGACTGATGCTGATTTCATGTTGCAAGGAATGTGTTCAGGTTAATACAACATTTGTAAAAGCCATTTGGTTGGTTCAGGAGCTGTGCTGGTGTATTGGGTTCCTAAGCAACAGAACTAGAACACATATGACTGAAGTATTGCAGAATCTCCAGACTGTAGACCTGCAAATCCCTATTTACATAAATCCTACTGATTTCAAAGGGTCTTCACATGAGAAAGCAGGTTTTACGGGATCAGGTCATACTTCCTGGAGACCAACATCTGTTGCACTGACTCTGATAGTCTCGTGACTGTTAAGGAAAACTGGGAGGAAATATTTTATCTGGCCTAAAAGAAAACTGCAAAAAAGTAACACTATTTTCTGTTGTTATGAAGTTTATCATTACCAGAGCAACTCCTTGTATGTACTGTATTGCTCCTGTGTCTTCTTGCTGTGTATTTTGATTTTTCTGAGAGGAAAACCTTATATGCATTTCTGTGCTGTCACTGCTGTTCTCTGCCTTTCTTGCATGCAGTATGTGTGCCAGACTACAGATTTTGGCCTCCTATTGAGACAGTTTTTAGATGCTGAAAGAAGGCTCAGGCATATAGGTTAACGACTGTCAGTGTTTTGTTTCTGGAGTTTATGGAAACAAAAAGAAATATCTCCAGTAAAATTTCAGGACCTTTTTAGGTTCTGCACAACAGGTTTATGCTAAGCTTCAGCACCGTCTGGCTTAGCTAAGGTGATACGTTTAAAGGATTCACTCAGCGTTCACTTTGTAATTGCAGATGGTCCATTGGTAAGACTACAAGAAGGAAAGAAGTCAGAGTAAAAAGCAGATAGCGCCAGTGTCAGGATCAGTAGAGTTGACGTCCTTTGCTTTCTCTAAATGCAGAGAGCTCCTACCTAGCTGCAGTACCATGTGCTGCAGCTGGAGTTGGGTATCTTTTGTGACTTCTGCCTGGGAAGTTTGGCACTGAAAGGACGACAGGGCACTGTCTTATCCTGTTCGTCTCTGAGGTCCTGTGAGTCTGCTTTTGTAACACACAGGAACATGTGGAGTCAGCTGACACACAGTCTGGAGATTTCAGGTGTATGCTTGTTTGTATGCCTTGGATTGCCCAGATGACGTTAGAAAAATGATGTTTTTCACTATCCCTTGAAGCACAGATGATATAATCAAAATAGTTGTAAAAGTGTCGGAGAAAAAGGTTGGGAGCTCAGCTGGGCCTTGGCCGTGGCGAGGGAGACCTCCCTGAAGTCCAAAATCAGGGTGAATCTATGTCTATGACACAGAGACGGAGTTGGTGGGCAGAGGCCTGCCCTTCCTCTAGACCGTAGTGTAGTCTTGAAGCTTTTCCTGGTTGTTTTAAAATATTTCAGGTGATTTTTTTTCCAACTTCCTGAATTATGTCCAATTATGTTCAAAGCCTGATAGGCAAGGTGTTCGGGGCCTGTATTTTGACCAGTATGCAAGAACTACTATCAGAATGATGTCTTCTAGCCTATGTGCAATAGACTATATATATGAATTTTGCAGAAAAAAATTTTTGAATTCAACATGAGAACGTTGAGATGTTCAAGGATGCTGCTTTATTCACAGGCAATAACTGCACAGTTTCTTCTATCTTCTTAAGTTACCATGAGTCAAGTTAATATGAGTCAAGTTACCGTAAGTGTTGCTACATTCATAATTAAGCAAGCTTTTCGTCAGGGGAACAGGTGCTTTCCTGTAGATTTCTCTTCTATGCCATCCACAGTTCCACACTGTTATAATTTCCACAATTCTTCCCTGCTTACCATAAGTCCATATATTGCCCTTGGTTTTAAGGTGTGAAGTCTTAGGGAATTACACTCCTAGTGCTGTTTAATGTGTTTTTAAACATTCCACTTTGCTTGGAAGTAATTGTTCTTCTGAAATGGAAAATACTTTTTAGTGTATATTTCCCAGATTTTGTACTGAGGTCTATGGAAGTTTGAGCCTATGCTGAATGATTGTGCAACTTACATCTACTATGCAAAAACAGCTTAAAAGCACAACAGAGAGGATTAAGCAACTAAAATTGCAAAATGTTATCTGGCAAGGAACAGGGCTCTGGACCAAAGGCAAAATGAGTTACACACTTGTTTTCATAGACATTAATAGTAAAGATTTGGGGAAAATGAGGCTGCAAAATCTAAGTAAGGGGCATTTCTTGCTGTGAGAACTCAAACATCCCATGCCACAAAACTTTTGATATGATGCTAACTTCCAGTCTAGAAGGAGTTCTAGAGATGCTGAGTGTTAATCATTATATTATTATTATATTATTAATAATATTTACATTAATAATTGAAGGAATCACAATACGTTTCTGATAACTTTGTCAGAAACTACTTTTGTCAATTAGTGACAAATATTGCTTGATTAGAAGAGGACAGGGGAGTCCCAGTGGAATACCACTTAGTAGGGAAGTAACATAGCAGTAGCTTAGTTCAAACAGAAGAGTGTTTGCTGTAGAAAAGGTAAAGAAATTTTGAAAATTTTAATTTTTCCCTATCTATGTTGTCATGAACTTTGCTGTAGTAGAAATTTGTAGTTCTAGCTGTGGTTGGGCACTTCACTGTGTTAGGTGCTGTCGCTGGTCTAGAAAGTATGTGATCTAAAAGCAGCAGAAAGAAAGAAAGAAAGAAAGAAAGAAAGAAAGACTAGAAGATAACAAGAATACCCGTGTGCCGATTTTCTGTATTGAGATATTATCATCTTTTTCTGCTAAGAGCAACTGATTCATTCAATCAGCAGAAATATTTCCAGACCTATACAGAACAAATATTCTCAAAGTGAATAAGGCCAGTTTGCTTAAATGCAGTCGTGCACACATGCTAATTCTTCCCCTCCTCTTTCCTCCCCCCCCCCCAAAGGAGTACTGTCAGTGATTTGGGGTCTGAGCATCTCTCTTGTTTGTGTTAGATTAAATCTTAATATTGTGTCAAACATTTGAATTCCTTTATAATTTTAATATACTTTTTTTTTTTTTAGAGCTTAAAACAATTCCTTGCAGGACTTGAAAACATAACACACCACAGAAGGTTGTAACAGCATGGGAGAAAAGTGAAACTGATTCAAAACAGTAATAAAACTAACTAGTTAGTTTGAAAGACTATCTATTTGTTTGTTTGTTTGTTTGTTTTTAACGCCCACTCATAATAAGTGATCAAAGCTGTGTTCCTTTTAACCTTACCTCATGCGGCCTCCGTGCTTTTCTATACTGCAAGCTTATATCTCAGGAGAAGTAACATTCATTTTCATCAGAACCCATGTACCTCGTTAAGTCATTAAGATAACAGGATGTCCTGTCATCCTGCTGTGTCAAGAGGCTGCTGCTGAACATGAACATCTCTGGAATGCAAAAAAAGTTTAGTATGATTTCCCTCTTAAAGTAACATGCTGTCTTCTGGCTACCTAAGTGAAACAACTGTTCTATACAAACATGCTGCTTTATCTTGGCCATTTCTAGAAACGCTTTTACACAGACTTGAAACTCCATTTCTAAGAGGATGAGGAATGCCGGTGTTTGAGATCTTTGTCCCTCTTGCACTTCAGGATAGCTCGTAGCACACCAAGACCTCCATCCTAATTGTGACTTCGGAGTATAATGGTATGGCAAATGCTTAATGTGGAATGTGCACACCAAAGCTATACTCGATATACTACAGCTAATATTCTGCCATTCTCTGATTCTCATCACTGTGTTGTTGTTACGAAAAACAAATCATTGAAGTGATTGGGTTCTCTCAGTTCTGATAATGTATTCTGAACATATTTTAGAATACTTTTGCTATGAATAAGAAAATAATTTTTCACAAGCATGAAGAGATAGGTGTATTTTATCTTACATTCTTTAGGACAACTGTTATATCTATGTATCTTATCTCTGGCACTAAAATCAAAAGTCCCTGAGTCATTGTTCTCCTGTTTGTAAATGTTTAATCTTTTAACATTTTTTTTTGCTTGTGATAGTTGTCAAAGTATCTATCAATAGAGGAAACTAGAAAAAAAATAGTTAAGATTTTATTTTGGAAAAGCAGATTTGTGTTAACTGTAGTGAACAGTTAACGTGAATTTCTTAAGCTTGGCTTTGGTTATCAAAGCTTAATCCACCAAGTTCCAAGTAGCAGGAGACTTCCTAGATAAAACAGTTATGCTTTCAAGTTTACTAAGAGAGAAATGAAATAGTCTTTTAATACATTTTATTTCTTTTAAACAAAACAAAAAACATATGTATGAACTTAGTGAACAAGCTCACTTCTGTGGGTTTTGCTGGGAATGCTTGGCACTCTAGAAATTTTAATAGAACATAGCTATTCTAATAATCCTGTAATTGCTTTTGATGTAAATAAGATAATTTGTAAACTCCTCTGATCCTAAAAAATTCTAGGACCCCAGCCCATGTTGCTATGAATTCTCTTTAGGTATATCATTTAGTTTAATTTTATTAATAAGCCTATAGGATTTGTAAAACAACAATTTCTGCTTCTCCATTTTTGCATTTCAAAACTCTTGAGACACTTGACTCTTGAGCTCTGAGTCGTTGAGTTTGTTTTTGACTCTTGAACTATATAAATGCATAGACTTAAGAAGCAAAATTATACAGAATGTTTTTTCCAATCTGTAGTCTACAGAGGGTCCATTTACATTGTCTGCTGTTGGTGTATAGCACCGTATTGAACCCTATTGATTTTTAATAGCATTTTTAATTAAATCTCTAGTGATAAGAGTGCATGGTGGCTTTTGAGAAGTGCTGAAGGTTTAGAAGTATGCTATTCATTGGTAAAGATGTTTTTTGGGAAGCACAGGCGGTTCTTTTGCAAACAAATCAACCTCAACATAGAGCAAGTGAAAAAAATTACACAGTTCAAGATCATATGTCCTTCGGAACACTTAAGGAGTTCATCCTGGAAAGCAAATAAGTATGAGACAGCTTTAATCCAGATAACAGTATCAAAATGAAAATATCTTATATATTCAATGAGTTTAAGACACTTTTCTTTTTTTTTTTTTCCTAAGTAAAGTAAATATTTCAACATGTATAGCAGATACTATTGTTTCATACAACTGTTGAAAGGTGAGAAATTTGAGGCATCTTAAGAAAGTCCAGATTTTTAAGAAGCTACATGTTTGGCTGCTGCTTTTTAATCTTTATTTTGCAAAGTATTGAACAGCTATTTTTAACCTTAAAAGTAAATTATTCCTATTCTTTATCTGGTTTAGAAAAATGTGATTGCATTTGTTCATGTGAATGAAATGAACTTATGGTCTGCAGCAAATTAGTGTAGGCCATAAATGACCTTGGTGTGCTTTTGGCATGTTATGTATAATCGCTGTGGTTGACTTTCCTTCTGGTGTTTTGGTATTTTTCCTCTCTTTTACCTATATTGTCAAAACACAAATATTTGGAGTGGGTACGCTCACTAATAACAGTTTATCTCTGCATGGTTTACAGAGGGAGTTAAAAGCCAGCAACTATAATTACATCCATATTCCTAACTTAGCAGCAAGCTAGGAGAGTGAAGTTAAAGTATGCCATTGATGCAGTCCATCCAATAAGAATTACAGGGTAAAGTCATTGCTGTACATTCTTTTGGTTTTATAATAATCGTTACTTAAACTTGGTTTTGGAGGTTTTGCCACTGTCTGTTGTGTTTATGTGACCACATAAAAAGTAGTTAAGTTCAATGTTTAGTGACTTTTCTTTTTGTTGTATTTATTTCCCACTTCTTCCTTCTGACTCAGCAAAACTGTAAATTACAGATAATAACTTTCTACAGCAACCTGGCATTTGTGCTGTAGAGAAGCATGCAGTTTTTACTGCTGGTGTTGTAACTACGTAAGCAGAGTTATAGCAAGTACATTGAAGTTCAGCTGTGAAATCACATGAACTTTCATAGCCACTATCATATGTGTGGCTTACTTGGTAATATTTGTGAAACAAATTTAAATGAGGCAGCCGCCTCTGAGGTTGAAATGAGTATAATTGAGACTGATACATGACAGATTTTCCATGACAATGAATGTTGTAACATTTTGGGATTAAATTCTATTGCACAGCTGCATTTATAGGTATAATTATTTTTTGTTATTTGGCAGTTAAATTAGAACGTTCTTCGACTAGGTAGAATATAGTTGTTTGTTGTGGTTTACGTTTTGCTCTTTCTCCTTGCTCCTTAAGCCAAACAGAAAATCAGTGGCAAAAGTGAAAAAGAAACTCTTTGTATCCAGTATCTGGTCCCGGTGCCCTTTCAAGTGGGCCATTTTGCTGTATTTTGAGCTTTTGAAAGCTAGGACTGATCTCACTGATATTTAGCAGTACCTTTCCCTTTGGTTTTTGTGAGGCTTTGGAAGATTCACTTTTGCATTAACCTGTGTAGCCCCGTCTTCCTGGGGCCCAGTTTCAGAGCAGAAGACACAGCTACATTTTTAAGGGTGTCTCTAGATGCTGCTGTGAAGCGTACTGTAGATGGGTGATTTTGTAACACAGCCCCAGCCTAGTTCTTGCACAGAGAAGTCTCAGCTCACCTTCCAGGAGAGGTGCTTTGTGCTAAAACAGATTTGACAGTAGCAGTGTTAAGAGAATTGATGGAAGGTTAAGTCGTATTTATATGCTTTTTTACAAGTAGATATAAGCGAACTTTCTCCCCCGTCACAGTTAGCCAAACGCGCTGTAGCAGCTATGAGGTCCTCAGCCGCAGCCAGCTGGCTTACGGCACAGTTGAGGCTTGTATACAACTGCCTACAAAATACCGTGTAAATATACGCATAGTTGTAATAGCAATGCGAACTGGGGAGCGGTCAGAGCCGACCTCTCCAATAGCTCCTCTCCAACTCAAGTGGCAGGGATGAGGCAGGCCATGTGTCGGGGGCGGGTGATGGTGTCACTTTTCAGACGCAGCCTGTGTCTCCTGGCAGGCTCCCTTTGAAGTGCCCAGCTGCCGCTTAGCAATGCAGCCCACCCTTGTAACAGGACCTGGCCCACCAGCAGCAGTGGGGGCTCCAGTTAACCAGCATTGCCCCTCGTTGCGAGACTCGGCGGTCCCTCTGCACGGGGAGACAGGCTGGGTCTAGATCAGTTAGTTCTCTGTATTTCTTAGTTGTTGTGGCACCTGGTTTACCTTGGTTAGTAGTCCCGCTGATTTCATTGGGATTTGTAAGAAAGCAGAAGAAACCTAAGTTCCCGTTATTTTCAAAGCAAAATATAGTATTTTTGTGGGGTTATGGGTGCTTATGATGTAAAAGTTCTTGGTTGCAGCTAGTAATGATGGCAACTTTACTTTGTTTGTCTCAAAACAGCACTGAAAAACTTATGTTTGGAGGTAAAGAGAAGAAGGTCATACCACGATATGACCTTCAGTTCCCTCCTGTTCCTACCTCTGTACTCTCCAAATACCCAGTTTTCATCTGATGGAAAATTCTTTCAAAAAATGCTTATTGTCCTAGTAAAGTAAGAAAAATAATCTGAGATAGTTGAATTCCCCAGGAAATAACGTTGATTTTTCTCAATATTTGTCATAGAATTTAGTGTGGTCATTCTTTTTTAGAGACTGAAAGGAGAGGCTCAGATTTAACATGTGTACCTTGTTAGCAATGTTATGACAAATAGCAGCAGCTGTATAAACTAATCTTTCTGTAGCTTTCACACATGGGACTCAATTAACAATGGGCCACTGTCAGTATCTAATCCTTTCTACCTTTTTTTTAAAGTTTCCTGGTTTCTGTACATTTTTCCCATGTGTCAACTATTATTGTTACCTATAAAATGAAGAAAGTGACAGACTGTAAATGGACTGACCTTGCATGACATTTCGTAGATGTTTTATAGAAGGCTATGGCACTTGTATTTGAGTTCTTGGTAAATTCAGGCTAAAGGGAGGGCAGAAGTCTCGCGTTTGCAGATTGTTGCGATGATTGCAGAATCTAGCATAAAACTTTCTTTGAAATTCCTATATTTCAAGCTCTGAAGTGTAGAGATTTAAGAAGTATTGCCCCAGGCATGTCACTGAGACTTACGGTAGTAAGTAAGAAGAAACGGAGCTCTGTAGGTGTTGGTTTTGGTAAGCTCGTGGGTCTGTAGTATGCATTGTGCAAAAAACTCTGGTTGCCCATGGCACAGTTGAGGCGAGGCACAAGAGTTTGATATTCCAAATAACTTTACCTTCTTCAGTTAATTTCCAAATAGGTCTGTGGCCAGAAGTTGAAATATTAGAGATTTTCACAGTGGGTGTTTTTGGAATTTTTGAGGTGTCTTAGAATAACAGTGAACATAAATGCAAGTTCCATTTTAAATGTACTTCACATTTAAACCTTTTATTTGAAATTTCTGCACCGGAATGATCTAAAGGGGACATTCTGGAGTTACAGGGGCTTCTTGTCCTTCAGCAAATGAGCAGGAAGATGACGAAAGGATATAAAGATAGAGTCAAACAAGTCATTAATTAAACATGTCATTAATTTTTTTCTTTCACCTAGTAAAATTTAAAAAAAAAGCTTAAATTACTAACTTCAGAGTAGGCCATTGTCACTACTTGCCAAATAGTACATGCTCGTGCATCTGTCTAATCCATATTTGAAAGCCACAAACAGAAGCACATAATTTGGCACAACACCAGAAACATGCCTCGGCACACTTCTGGAGATTCTTCCAAATGACTTACTGATTCAAAAATTCTATACTGTTTGCCCGTGTGTGTGTGTCTGAAGGAGCTTAGAGTGAATTCTGCCAGAAAACTATGTGTGTTACATTTGAATTGGGGATGTGATGATTTCGTATCACTGCTGATTTACCAGGAGTTCTAGATGCATTAGGAAGTTTGGTTTTTTTGTGCCAGGGCATGGTGTGGTTTCTACTAACAGAAAATTCATGCAGACAATGCACATGAAATAGGCTGGTGATGAAGAGTGCCCCTTAGCTAGAGTTGCTTAGTCAGAATTGCTTTCCTCTGTTGCTTTCTTTTCTCCTATTTCTTTACTTTCTTCCTGATGAATTTTTAAAATATGGTATTAACTGGTGGTTAGAAACCTCAGGCTAGAGTACAAACTCCTCCCTAAAGTGAATTCCACAGCCAAGAAATTAGCCATAGTAACCATTGTTCCTTTGTTAATCCTCTTAGGCTCTGGCACATCTTCTTTTATTTCACAGTGAAGTATTTCAAATATTCAGATAAATTTAAGGGTGCAATTCCATGAAACAGCTGAGATGACCTCATGGCTAGCTGCTGCGAAAGGAGGCCTTCCTCCCATTGGTCCCCTCCACCCTGCTTCACTTAGCAGCCTTCTCCTGCTCTTGCCCTGGCAGGTATCTGACCCACTGCTCTGCTGATCTCTATTTCATGCTGGCAGGAAGTGTTTGGGTGGTCACGGGATGAACTGAGTCTGGGAACTGATCTGGTTAAAAGATTTATTTTAAAAAGTAGATGTAATATTCTAATAGCTTGAAATATAACGCGATGAAACATAGCACAAAGATAATCATGCATTACATTTTTCAAAGGAGCCTTGAGTTTCTTCTTTAGTTTTAAAAGAGTAATTTTCTTTCTTTCATGCTTCATTGCCACTCTGGAAGTGAATACACAAAATCCGAAGTAATTTATTCGGTAATAGTCATTCCACTATAAGCTGCTGTTGTGAGCACAGGTGTTTTAGAAGTGAACAAAGATGCTTTAGAAGAGAAAGAGATGATTTTATTCCAGAACAAGCTTTCTGAAGGGGAATTATTTTCAGAATAGCTGTTTTGGTAAATTTTCTAGGGTGGACAAATACATTTTTGTGATTGCAAACTAAGAAAGTCAGGTAGATGCCTATGCAGTCTGTTTGTGCTACATACTCAATGTCTATACTTGAGTAGAGCGGTGATAGACATCATGTAACATCGCACAGACATCATATCTCTTAGATTTCAAAACCTTAAATGTAGAAATCTTGTCCCGTGAGATCTTTCATTGTGTTTTTTCGTGGATGAGCATGCAGTGTTAGAAAAGTGATGAAAGATTTCCCTGTGAGGAAAGCTCACACCATAAGCTGAGCTTCTAGCTTTTAGTATGGGCACTACTGACTGGTTTGTACAGCATATTCTCTCACAGGGAGGGAAAGTCAAAGCCAGTTTTGGCATTTTCAGCAAAGCAGCATGTTCTTTCCTCTTGGAAGAAGACTTAACTACATATGCCATGGGGCTTTAAGTCTTCCATTAGCTGGTAACAAAGAAGGAAATGAGACACTCTTGTTCTTCCTTCTTGACTTCCTTCAAACGTACTTAGATCAAATCAAGCGTATATCAGATATGCAAAACATTTCAAAATTTATTCTGCAAGGAATTTCTCAAAGACTAGGTATAGAAGGAAAAGCTTTAACAATTATGCTCACTGCTTTGAACATGGTTTTCAAACATAGCTCTGTGTATAAGGAGGATGAGACATGTCAGCAGTTTCTTCAGCTGTGGTTTTTGGGTGAGCCTAAATCACGTATGTGTGAGTGAAATCCCTGTTAGTATGGGTAAACAGCTAGTTGGCATCTGTGTGGGAAATTGTGGTTTAATATTGCAGGATTGATTTCTTAATTTTGAAAGTTCTGACTTAAAACTTGGTATTTGCCTATTTTTTTGTCACGCTTGGAGACTCCAGAACTAAATACAAACCACTCTTCAGGCTAGCAATTTCATTTTTGTTTTTTTACAAAAATAACAGAGAAATTCTGTCTTTAAGATAGTAGTGTGATATTATCCTTTAAATAGTTTTAGGTTTTTCTCTCCATAGGAACAGCAGTTTAAAGTAAGCTAAATAAAGAAAGCTGCAAATTTAGCTACTTTTCTACTCCCCAGTAAAAACTTTGCACTAGCTCTTTGTGTGAAAATTTTCAGCTTGTGGCTGAGTACCTTTATGCAGTGAAATTTACTGCATTGGCAGAGTTTAGTAATATGATGGCACTGCTAACTCTGGACAATGCCACAGTGGTTGCCTAGTGTAGACAGGCCATTGAATGAAGTGCATCTTGGAAGCAATACAAGGTCCCCCAAAATAGCAAAGCTGCTATATTTTTCTGTATAAAGGATATGGGTGGGCTGCTGAAGAGAGAATTTAGTTGTTTGCATGTTGCCCATATTTGGGACTCTTTAAAAGAAGGGAAAAGAAAAAGTTATTGGATCTCAAATTCCACTGAATATGCCAAGAATAAAACTTAGGACTTTTTTTTTCTTGAAGCTTTAATTCTGACCGGTAGAGAAAAGCCTCCCCAGTTATGACTTTTGTGAGGCTACTGATAATCGTCAGCAGAATTAGAAGTAAAAATGAGTACAAGAAGTCCATGCAAACAGTGACCGAAGAATGAATGACACAATTAATGTTATTTTTACATTGTGAAGTTACAGCTTCACAAAACTGCCTCCAATAGAACGAACATATCAACGTATCTAACTTAAAACCAGAGATATCTGTTTCCTGAGGGAAATTTTTATTGAAATAATATCAAAAATTGGCTCACTTCTCCACTTTTTTCAAGGCATTTTCTTCTGATTGATAATAAATACAGTACACATTTGTTTGGACTTGTTTATTTTGTTTGTTTGGACTTATTTGTCGAATACTTTGAAGACTCATTTTTATATTGTACCCACCCATTCACAGCATAAACTATGAACTGTGGTAGTAAGTGACTTAGGTCCTATCAGTCGATGGTAAAGAATTCGGGTTCTGTACAAATAATTCTCTGGTAATTTGGATCAAATTCTTCAGTTTCGTTAGTGAATTTCTAGTTAATTCCTGCCTGAATGGAAGTCAAAGGCAAAACTCCTTTGAACATCAGTAGATGCCTCAGCTGCTCAGCTTTCAAACTAAAACTCCTAGTACAGTTGCTTATCTCCGAGTTGTGGTAAGGCTTAATCATGTTTGTAAGACACTTCAAAGTAGTTGGATAAAAAGCATTGCAAAGGTTATCAGCATAAAATCTGCAGTTCTCTGTGGTTATTGCATTGTGCTCTCTAGAAGACTGCAATATTACCTTGTTTCTAAAATAGGAAAATACTGTGCTATTTCAGAGGTTGCGGTTTTGGAACTGTCAATAAATGCTAATAATGAGGTATATAAGAGTCCAGAAGCCATAAACCAGGTTTTTAAGTGTTTTGTGCTCATTAGCTTTGTTTTGACTTGCTGTTTGGGTACAACTTTTTGAAGTTTTACCCTTGCAATATTAATTTTAAACTGATAGAAAAAAGATACTTTTATTGAAGTTTATGAATTTAAAATAACAAGTTGGGCACTCTGGTAGCCCACCAAAAGAGATGAGATCATGTTCTCATTTAAAATAATAAATTCTTTATTTTTTAAGGGCTTCATTTTCAAAATGTAGGTCTAGTTTTGTAAGTTTTTTTTTTTGTAAGTTTTGTAATTTGTTTTCATAATTAAATGTAAAATTTTAAAATGAATTTTTAGTTAAAGACTGTGGGAAAAAAAGGGCTCTATCATCTCCAAAAACTCACTTGCAGTTCTGAGTAAAGCATTGATGTGTCACCCCAGGAGAACTGCGTCCAGCCACTTTATTGCACAGAGAGGAAGCACTACCCCACAATGGGTGGTATAGTCTAACAGTAGCGAACTGTTGGCAGTGGTGCCACGTTTGGCACTGACCGAGATTTGGTTTGGCTTAATGACAGTGAGCTACATTGCTTTTTAAAATAATTTTGGCACCCTGCACCAGAAACATACACCATGCACCCCTTTTGGTATAATCTGTAGCTGAGGATGATTCAGAACAGAAATAGAAACCAAGCAGGACAACACCACATTTGGCAACTCCTTATCTAGCAGTGGTGCAATGGCTATCACAGTTTCTCCTCATCTCTTTGGTACCTAAGGCAGTTTTATCACAGAAACAGACTATATGAAAACACGTTAAAAAAAAAAAAACTTGGAAAATCTGCATCTTTGCTGTATAGGGATGAAGCTTTGCTAGTGCTGGATGTGTCCCCCTCTGCTCCCATGCAGCTCAGTGGAGAGCTTGCTGCAGGGCTGGCATTTGTAATGCTCCTTCCAGCCACTGTTGTGGTTGGAGCACATACTAATTAATGATACTGAACACTGCCAAGCATCAGTCTAAAAATTGTATAAACTGCCCGGAAAAGACTAGGAACCACCACTGTGATTTACCAGTTAAAATCTGGATTAAAATTTTGGTCAGAAATGCCCACTGAAGACTGTAGTTTGTCTGATGTAAAAGAGAAGATTGAGGGTCTTAGCCTGGTTTCTGGTGGACTGGTGTCTGCTTTATAAAAAAGCACTGTTGAAATGGTTGATAATCTCAGCAGAGAAACCCAAGAGTGAATAGGCATGGTTAACTGAACAATTGTTTCCTCCTTTGATGTGGTTCCTTTAGAAAATCATTAAGGCACATTGATAGATCAGCCAGAGGAAACTGTACTGCCACTGTCTGTTGCATGACTCGCGCTGTAGTTGGGGCATTTGAGCCATTAGCAGGCGTGTTTTATGTGCTACTTCCCCTTGTGTTTTACACCCCCTCCACCACAAAACAGAGTGTAGTGAATACATAATACGTTTGAGCCTTTTCTATTAAGTTGAAAGGGCTGTAGGAGTTCTGAAGTATTGGAACTGCTAATTGCAAGTATCTTCACGAATGGCTATGGAGGAATAAATGTTTGTAGTGCTGTCTCTGATTTTTCACTCTTAAGGTGATTTATAGCACAAGTGGCAAGAGCTGGATAGACAGATAAAGGAAAGTAGCTCAGCACTGCACACAGAAAAGTAATGCCCAAACTGGCACTTTCACAAATAATAAATCCAAATAAAGGCGGAAGTCAGCTCTTACAGACTTAAGAGGAATTCTGAGGGACATGAGGGGACCCTGTCTGCACACTGTTATATCTTCTCTCAGATTTTATCAACAATTACTTAAAGAGGAGTAAGTTATCACAGGATTTCATTCCTAGGATTTTTTTTTTGGCTCTATGTTAATATTGTGCCTGTTAACAATATCTGCAGATATGACTGGTTTTGAGAAGATTGTTTCTTATGGATGAAGGTGTTGTCCTGATTTTTTTTTGTTTCCTGATTTGCCACACAAAATATCACTCCCTCTCCATATAAGCACTTTATTGTCCAAAGACCTTTGCGCCTGTAGATACGATCTAGAATTCGTTGTCTAATCTGTTAAATGTCACTGGAGGTGAAAAAAAGGCTATTTCCCTATTGCTAATTATGGTGAAGTGCCACGTTTCATGTTGTACCATAGTTAACAACTTCAGGGGCGCCAGGAGCCTTTAGCTTTGTCTCTTGGGAGTGGGACTTTTCCTCTTCAGCTCAGCTCCAGGAAACTTGAACATTTGTGTTTTCAAGACCGCATACTATTGGGAAGGAAGCAGGGGTGGAGATGTGTGCTGAGATTAAGTGGATATGAGAAGCGGTGTGCTATGTAAAGATCTAGGAACTGCAGAATTTTAAGAAAGACACACTCTCTGGCATGTGCTTTGGTATTTTTAAGAAATCAATGACAATGTTGCTAAATCTAGTAACCTGCCAGAAGACTCCATGCCGAGCTGTTTTTCATATGTAGTTGTCACAGACCACACTTTTCTGCATACCATTCCTGTATTGCACTTTGGCATACATAATATGTATGTGAATGTGTGTGTGCGTGTTTGTGTGTGGGTGCACAGTCTTTCATATACCTTAGCGGTTATTTCTCCAGAATACGTAGTTATTATTCATCATGGTAAAGGAATTCCATAATTGTGGGAAAGAGTTATTAAAAAATAACTTTAAAAATATTTTGACCAGTTTAGCATTAACCCTTCCTACACTGCTGTGGCATCGCCAAGTGAAAGTGGTAAATTTAAAATTAGGGCACATAAATTCCGTGCCTCTTCAATTTCTGGTGAGGTAATATTTTGAGAATAGTACATAGAGGACTCAGATAGAATCCAGATTTGCTAGGGATTTTGCATCTTAACGGTACCTGTCAACCTCTTCCTGTCATGCATAGTGTTGCCAATTCGATTGTCAGTGTAACGTGAAAAAACAAATTTTATTTTCCTATTAGAAACTCTAAAATGTGTTAGCTCCAGGCCAGACTGCCAGCATGCTTCCTAGCTGTGCTTAAATGCTCATGCAGGACGGTATGTCTTACAGCATGCCTTCAGTGTAAAGAAAAACAGTAAAGTCCTGCAAAGTGTTTAAGTTAGCATAAGTTTTTATGTCACATGTGTGATGTGAAGGAGCAGCACATACCTGCGGATCGCACAGGGCAGGAACAAGTTGCAATGACGGCGGTACAGGCAGCTCTGCCGCAGAGTGAGTAATGGCAGGGAGGTTCGTGCTCAGTTTTTCTGTCTACAAACCTAATCCTGCTATGCAGTTTTGCCATAGGCTTCAATATCAACCCATCAAGTCCCTGCTGGATATGATTCCTCTAAATGTGGAGCTTTTGTGAAGGCTGGACGCGAGACCCATCCTTTCAGGCGTATAAAGTTGTGCAGAAGAGACTGCCTGTGTGATGAATGTTTTTCCTGTTTCTGTTTTATTCTGGTTCTGCGGCACTGACACATTCAAGTGATAGTAATTTATCCTCTAGGATGAATATCAGTCTCCTGATCTGGCAACAGCAAAGCTGGGACTACCTTTTTAGTACTTACTTTCTTTTCCTGTATCTTAACTTTGGGCTAAGTGACAAAATTGAATAAATCAACCAAAATCTTCTCTTGAACAGGAAAAAATATATAATTGAAGTGAAAACAAATAAAAGTAGGTATGTAAAATGAGGTTCCAACATGGTTTTCTCAATAATTAGCATACATATTACTTAAAAAGTATGAAGAGGCTAACAGACCAGTATAGTCTTGTCTGAAAGTTAACTCTACGGCATTTTTTCATCAGAAATAATGCTAGAGGTCTTTATTTGCAAAGGGTAGTGGTTGCTCCTAACACAGTCAAAAATATGTACTAATAGGTGAAATCGTGTGGGTGAGCTATAGCAAGCAGTATCACATCTGCTCTTCAGGTTGTGTTCTGTGGTTTACTTAGAAAATGGTTTTTGTCCCTCGAACTGACTAAGAAAATACTCGTAGTGGAGACATTTCTTAAAGGTGAACTCTTTATAACAGAGAAGTTATTCAGCTCTTCAGGCATTGTGCGCTATTCTGGGGGAAGTGTCATTGACAAAGCGTGAGTTGGGACTAATGCAATGTAAATACTTTTCCAGAGTTTATCTGTTTAGTGTCTGACATTTTTAATTCACTAAACTTAAACACAGTATGTTAATGTGTTACAAAGTACGTTAATGTTTTAAAGGTTTACTTGCTCATCACTTTATTTTGATAACCAAACAGTCTGCAGATCTATTACACTTCGCATCTAAAAACTTAACTTTCAGGAGTGAAGTGCACAGCTGTATCTTTTATAGTGGAAAATCATAATCCTTTCCAGAAAAGAACTGTAAAATACAGCAAATGCATACAATGTCTACAAATGCCAGAGACCTTTAGAAGTTTAACAGGCTAATGCATGATTTAACCTTTTCAGATTAATTCATATTTGTGATTGAAAGGAAGAAACTGTCATCGACATGAACTGTGGCATAATGATACAATAGCTTCAATAATCAGATTAATAGGCAACATCTGAATATTAATTGTGGGAGGGCTTTATGCTTTACAGTCTGAGCTGTGTGGAATCTGACTTGCAGATATTTTATATTTTGAAATTTTTACTCCTTTTACTGTTGGCTAGAGATTTAAAGAAAGTTTGGCTTAGAGCTTTTTTTTTTTTCTTTTTTTCCCCTCCCACAGTATTATCCCTACCTTAGACATGGTTAGGTGTGCTCCAGTCTGAAAATTTGTCTTGACTGAAGGTACGCATGTTACTTTTGGAGTAGTTGCCTTCTGGGGAGGAAAAGATGTTATGTACACTTCTCCCACCAGGTTGTTATGGAATCTTATGGAAACAAGGTTTCACATGAAAGAATATGCTGATTTACAGTCCTGCTGTAAAGAGCGTTGTGTCAGTCTTCTATTTTCCTGTCCCTCTTCTCCTTCACAAAGTCCATCTGGAGGTCTAGAGATGTGTCCTGCAGGAAAAATTCTGCAGGAAAATGTTACCTATTCCCAGCTTCTCTCCTTTAGGTTTTTGAAAACAGAAAGGTGGAGGGTTCGATATTTTTCTTCCGGACCTTTTTGCGGTTTATTTTTTCCCCCCGATGCGGAGCGTGTTTATTTCTACATGAGACAAGTCTGCAGTCGTGTGTGCTTTCTGAGTTATAATGACTCAGATGTCATAATTAATTTGATGAGCAGGTGGGGGTTATTAGCCTTGTGCTTCACTTGCTAATAGCTGCACAGCTTTTCTAAAGTACTCTTTCAACTAAGGAGGCATTTCTTCACATAGAATAAACAGTGCAGCACAAAAGCCTCAGTTAGATAACTATCCATGGGTTTGAAAAGCTGCCAAGCAGATGTTGTTATTGGAGCGGGCCCAGGCGAGATTGGGCAAGGCAGATGCTAGATGGGGGAGGAGGTTACACACAACCGAGGCGCTTTCTCCGCCGCGGCTGGAGAGTGCGCGGGTGGGAGGTGTCTTCCCATAAACCAAATCCATAGTTCGCTGGCCTCGTGCTCATTCCTACAGACCCACCCTTTAACTGTAAATAAATGAGGAGGAAGCCCCCTCCCCCCCTTTGTCTCTGGATCCATATGGGAATGAAACCGAATGTTCATCCAGCAGTCAGTGACTTCTGGTTTGCATTAAATCGGCTGTGTGCAATTTCTGAAGGGTCTACAGAGACTTTGCTTCATACCTATCAACATATGTAATGAACATGACTGCACTGACATTTACCAGAACTCCTAGGTTCTGCTTTATTACTATAAATTAGGTTGTGCAAATTTAAGACAAAATACTGTTTTGTTTCCTGTCACCTCCCAATTTAATTTTTCTGATGAAGTTCTTCTCATTAATAAAACACTGTAAATATTAAATATCCCGCTAATGTTTTACTATTTTTTCACAAGAAAACACTCAGAAAATTCAGTGGATTTGTATGCAAGAGACAAGTAGATTTGGACTGAAAACTAAGCTTATCTGTCTTTCACCCTCTCCAGATTTTCTTTTCTCTATGGTCCCAAGCTTTTTAAAACACATTTCTCCCTTTCTTGCTCTCTCTCTCTCTCTCTCTCGATTAAATTCTATAATTCCATTTTTCTTTGACGTGATCTCAAGCCAATGGTCTGGGGTTTTATTGCGGAGGGATAATTTTTGATAATGGGCTATTGAAACACTTGGAGCTTCCATCGTGTCTTTCACATCTGTATATGCACAGATTGTCTTTCTGTGGAGAAAGAAAATCTCACAGTTGGCAGAAATCAATGGATTGTATACTATAAATGACTTAAAGGAATAGATGCTGCTTAAATTAAATACAAGAGAAAAATATCAGAAGACCCAGGTAACAGTCCTTCATAAAAGATGATGTTATGGGCCTCTTACTTTTACATCTTATTTGTTACCTGAGGAAATATTTTGTTATTTCTTTTGCAGGTAGATGTGCTACATGCAGACAAAGGGTTGTCTTACAGTTTCCTTAACAATGGTAATTCACTAGCACAAGGCAAGATATAAAAGTCCTGAGACCTTTCATTGCCTTTCTTTGCCATTTAAAGTGTAGTTAATGTTCTTTTTATAAAAAAGCAGTGATCTTAAAGCCTATCTAAATACTCTATAAAAATAGGCATGCTTCAATATTTAGTATGATTCGGACTTGTGAATTTTTGGCAGTCTTGATTACTAAATAGAGTTCGTTTTTCCATGATCTTCTTTTTACTCAGTTAGATTTGGTTTTTCAGTCAGAACACAATAGGCTTACGTATTTCCCAAGATAGTAAAGGGACACTCAGCTCCCAGATTAATATATCTATACTTTATTTCAGGAATTTTTACAGATATGTGACACAATTCACATTTTAGTGCTGAGAAATCATATATAAGAGCAATTAATGTAATCCAAAAATTGGTAGTAACTGATAGCTAATGCTTCTGCACTTTGAATTGCTTTTTTCAGTATTTAGGTACATGTTGTTAATTGTCCTCATAACATACATGTGTATAAAAGAGTAAAAGATGATGTGACAGAAATAGTTCAGGATGGAAATACACATTTATTATGTATGCATTATATCTGCTGAAATCATGACTGACTTAATGTGCTTGTCTAACTCTAGAATAGTTCTACGTTTTAACCATTGATTTCTTGTTTGGGGAGAAGAGTTGAAAAATGAAGGTGTCAATTCCCTCAAATATGGTTACAGTGAAGCAATATTCTCCCAGATAAGGCCCAAACCTCTATAAAGAGCGTACCTCTGTCCGTGGTGGGCCTGGGGCTCCCATTTCTGCCAGGGAGAGCAGCTTGCTGCAGTGATCCAAGAAGTTTTTTCCTTTACATTTTCTTTTCATTGTGCTCCTTCAGCAAGTGCATGGAAGCTTGAATGCCTGCAGGAAACATTGTCCCTTTAGGATTTATATAACTTAACAGTACAGATAAAAAAAGAGAACAGAAGGTAGCAGTGTTTGACAGTAACCTTTAACCAAGCATTTTAGGAGAGAATGGGAAAGCATACACATGACCATGTGGCAAATAACCTGATCCAGAAACATCCAGTTTAGCATTTCTCTTGTCGGTCTAGGGAGCTGAGGTTTAAGTTCAAACTCACTACACCTCAGTTCTTACTTTAGGTACTAATTCCATTGTTTCCACCTGTTCTGCTCCCTTGTTTGGCAAGTGCTGGATGTGAACATCTAAATATTTGTCCTCCACTGAATTGGCAAGTAGTATCAGTTTCAGGTCTCATTCCTACTTAGGAGATCAAGAGCTGTCTTCTACCCAGGCCTCATTTAAAAAAAAAAAAAAAAAAAAAGGCCAGAATCCAAAGAAAACTACTAATATTAAAATATAGTGGGAAAGCAAGCAAATAACAGTTCTTTCTTTGAAAATTAATAATATATTCTCAGATTCTGCACAAGGTCAAAAAAAAGGACAACCTGCAAGTAATATGTATTTAAATACTTCACTGCTAAGGCCCTTATACAATGTCATATGGGCCTTTTTTCCATCTTACCTGCTTTGAAGTCAGTAAGAATTTTGTCTGAAAAAGAACAAAATGAAAAAAAAAAAAAACCTTACGATTGGGCTAATGTAGAATAAAGAACTATGTAAGCCCCTGAATAGTTAGCTGAATATTTGCAGCAGAGCTCCTTGTTTTCCTAATGCTCTTTCAGTTTCTCAGTTGCACAATATGTCATAATCATGGGGAAAAAATTAAGTCAAAAGAGGCCTAAATTAAATTAAAATACTTTTAATAGTCCCTTGGGTACCAGTGTGATGACTCAACACTAGTCTAAGAAAAAACCAAGAGGGGTTAAACTGAATGTAGAATAAAAAGCTCCTTCACTTGTAAAATTCCAAATCTTTTTCATTATATTTTGCTATATTTTTTCAAGATGGCTAATGCCATCTCTGTAACTGATCTGAATTATGCAAATAATGACATGTGGAGCTGGTGATCAGCGGAGACACTTTTTCTTTGACCTTATTGACCTTGCCTCTTTTAAGAGCTTCTGGAGCTGCCATCTTTCAGATGAGACCTAAAACCTTCACTGATAAAATTTGCAATGGATAGAACGGGAGAGATGGAATATAATAGAAGAGAACTGCTGATGGCAAGCAGTCTGGACTGGTTCATATGCTGTCTCCTTTATTTCTTTTTGTGTCCAAATATAAAGCTGCATGGATAGGAACAAAGAACAATGCTCACACTTACAAGCATGAGAAGCAGGGACTCTGAAAAGAAATTAATATTCACAGTAAAGAATAAGCTGAACATGGCACCAAGTGCTAATGGCTTCTACGTAAATAGGAAAATCCTGAGCAAGAATGTGGTGGGCATTTTGGCTCTGTTTGGTACTGGAGCACTCACTGTCTTGGTTCTAAAATCCATATGTCAAAAGGAATACTTTTTAAATACTTGTGATGGCATTGCTTGAGGTAGCAGTTTATGAGCTGGCTGCAGACTCAAGCCAACATCGAACCAAGAGCATTTTAAAGGGAGCAAAACAGTTAACTGGACTTCCACTAACATTTTTTTTTCTTTTTTGGCATTCTTTTCCACTTTGTGTTTTCATCTGGGACCAGAAATACTGAAATACCACAAGTCAGTCAATTTTTACACTATTTCTGCTCCAGTTGGAGAGAGAAAGTACTGGCTTCATTTTGTAAGATTCCTAGTCCAATATTTCCTGAAATATCTTATGAGGCAAAGGCCAGATCTGCAATAGGAACTTTTGCCAGTAGAATAAGGCTGGTTAGAGGCTGTGACTTTTTGCAGCAAAATCGTAGCCTGCTCTCAGTTCTGCTGCAGAAACATATTTGTGTTGGTGTGGTATGTCACACTTCACTAGATTAGGATTCAGATACTGTACCATTTTCCAGCTTGGTCTGAAAACCAATATTTTCCTCTATTCTGTGTAAGTTTTTTTTTTTTTTTTAAATGAAGAAAAAGCCTACGTGCAATCAACTGAATTAATTATGCCAAAAGAAAATGGAATATGATCATAATAGAAACAATAATTGTTTTCGATATCCACAAAACAGTGTAAAGTCATAAGAATCTATGTCTCAGTTTTAGTTCAAGTGAGTGAACACTTTGTCTCAGTGCCATTGTCATCTACAGGGAAAGCTGTGTATTTTTGAAATGCTCTGTAGCTCCGCAGTAGTTTTCAATTGCTTTGTTCCTCTTCATAATATTATATAGATTGTGAGATTCTGAACTGATCATTTTTTTAAAATCTGTGAGTTGGCAAATAACTGATAGCAGGATATTTCAAAAAGCATATGTGTTTTTGAAAAGACTAACCTCTGTCCTTTCCCGTAATGGTTTTCTAGTAGCTACCCTGTACCACAGTACTGAAAGTGAGGCAGGCTCCTGGGTTTGAGTGCACAAAGTTGGAAAGAGTGCAAAGAGCTCCCTGTTATCCCATGCCAAGGTTGACCACTTGCATAGTCCTCCATTTCCCTGCACACAAGTATTGAGAGGAGCTGGAATATTTGTGGTCTTCTGTCTTCCCAGAAAGCTGGGGGCCTCTGAGACAGGCTGCAGTATGCAAGTCCCCTCAGTTACACGAATCCTTCAACAGAGGCACTACTTTAACAGTTGAATTTGAGTCTTCCCTTTGGTAATACAGGAACCCACTGCATGCATTTTCTATTTTATATTTCCTAAAGAAACTGTTGTTTTTTGAGGAGTTACTGGATGTTTGATTTAGGTAAGTTTTTACTGTACATTGTTCCCTTCATACATATTTTATGTTATGTTACCACCATGCATAGCTGGCTTCTTGCCAAGGTTCTCAAAAGCACATTTGCAATGGCAAATCACATTATGGTGAGTGAAGTGTGCTGCTTGCTTCAGAAAGCTTCATGGATAGTATGAGAACAAGGTTTCTGCATGGCCTGTTCACTTGATGTGATACTGGGCAGAGTTTATTGGAGGAAGTCCTTTTCCTAATAGCTGCACTTGAGGAAGTCACAAAAAAGCTTCCCTTTTCAAGACGTTTTTGTAGGTCTTCTTAGTGCGCATCGGAGGCGAGAAGCATGTGTCCATTAGCCATGGAAGTCATGAAAAGCTGGCCCTTGCCTTTTCCTGATAGCAGTGCAGAAGGTAGGGAGAAAGACAGAAATGCAGTAATAGGAAGTGAGCTGAGCTGCATTCCCAGCCCCATACACTGCTTAAAAATCAGGGAGTATGAAGAGTCTCTCGGGATGAGAAAAGTGGCTCAAACTTCTGCTTCAGGCAGCTGGACAGAGGAACAAGAGACTGTTCAACTTCTTTTAGATCCAGGAGTTTGTCAGCCAGAATCGTATCAAAGACAAATCCCTTAAGTGGCTAAGCACTGTCACTGTACCCTGTGAAGACCCGTATTGGATATCAAGCTTGGCTACTACTCATTGTCTGTTTGGCAGGGATTTGGAAAGATATTTTCAGCTCTTGTCCCAAATAAAGACATTTGCTGTATTCATGTTACTGCAATTATAAAATGTCTGAATTAAAGGTACAGTTACTTTCTTGCTTTTTTCCTAAAAAGTTAGTTCATTTCTTTTTCTCTAAATGGAGCTGGTAACACTGTTTGGAGTTGAGGTAGCCAGGATCGTCCCATTATAAGTATGTTTGCAGTTACTTGTAACTTTGTCAGGCTTTTCTCCTTTGAGCTTTTAAGTTTTCCATGCAGAGTGTCACCTGGAGCGGAATTTTATTTTAAAACTTCAGCAAAATTGGGCTAGACATTTCCAGGAATGAGATTAAATGAAAATATATTGGATTATAATAAATACATTTTAACAGCTGTTCTATTGAAAAGCTATGGCGCCTCCATGCTTTGGAGCAAAGTCTTGAAATTTGGCCTATAAGTCGTGTTGGTGTAGGGGGATGACTGTGGCTGTTCTTGTGAAAAAATGCCTAAATGTGGCCAAGTTGTAAGCCTTTGCAAAAGCTCAGTTTGCTCAGACTTATTGCAGTCACATTAGACTTCAGCAGATGAATTCCTGGAAGGTGCTGTATGCTTTGAGCATGTACCAGTCAGGTTTGCAGGAGCTGCACTGCTGTTTCTGCACCTTTTGTTACTAGCTTTTGCGGTCTTCTTTGAATTTAAAAAAAGAATCTGTGTCAGTATCTCAGTGCCTCCTCGTGAGGCAAGTGGAGAGGAAACTTGCTGGGTTTGAATATAGTGGGGACAAGGAGTTGCTTCAAAGGAGTGGAAGAATGGTAATAAACTAGTATAAAGAAATATGGGCTTCCTGTAAACTTTATGCTGTCAAAGGACAGTGTGTGTTGATATTGGATTTAATAATTTTTGTGATAAAACCTTAGAAGATGGATTTTCTTTTTTCAGCGAGGGGACAGGAACCTAGCCTTAGTGTACTGAAAGTACAGCAGTTAATGGAGAAAATGAACAATCCTCAGCCAGTTTTCTTTTGTACAGGTTTGCGGATTTCAGCTGGACTATTCCATTTCACTTTTTATGATGATTAAGACCTCTCTTAGGCATTAAATCTTTCTTTTTTGAAATGAAAATGATAGTGAAGCCATGAAGCCACAAAGCCTTGAAGGCTTAGGTTTTTTTAGAACTGATACTGTCAGTGGTCATGAGTTATCAGACAATCAAAAGTTTTTGGTTCTTTTCTGTGGCAAGTGTATTTTTACAATGAAAGTATGAAGAAAGATAAGCTCCCAGGTTACACAAATTCTAACCCTAATTTTCTCAAAGTGTTTTGACAGCATCGTAAAACTTGAGTTAGCTTAGTTTACCTTCAGAAACCCTGCTGTGAATGGCACTATTAATTGGTGTACTGTGGTTGGTATGGCAGTGGTTAAAATGTGCTGTTACCCTCAAAATTAGTCAGTCTGAGAAAGAAAAGTTCTCTGTTTATGGCTCAGCAACACAGTGTTAAGTATGTTTGCCTGATTTCTACCCTATCAACTTGCATACTTAGCCTGAACTGTTACTGTTGCATGGGACTTGTTCCTTCTCACATATTACCAGTAACAAATATTCTGCAGGCCAAATTACATCCTCAATTGCACTTCTGCCTTGAGTCAATTTGCACAGGTGTGCAACCTTAATAAACAAATGAAGCTGTTATAGGACTAGAATGTATTTCTCATGCTCTTTTAACTATACAAGCTCTTCAAAACTAATGCGAGTAAAAGTCTCTTCAGTTTCTAAAATGACGGGCCCTGGATAAGCACGAATTACTGGTATTTTAATAATGAAGCTGCCTTTTTTTACAAATTTTTGGAGTAGTATTTTCCCTTCTAGCTTTTCTATAATTAGTTGTTCCTTTGGTCCTTTCAGTAGCTTAAGTCTCTGCACCAGTGTCCACCTCTCTCCATTTTATTTAATGAAGCTTTTCTTTACAGACCGAGAGAGAAAATGTGTTTAAAAATGTCTAACTATACAAATTTAAAAAAACCCTGCACATTGTCTAGCCACATTTTTGCAGGTGCTCATGTTTCTTCAGAGTATTACTTAGATTTTTGTGTTTGGATTATACAGGAAAACTATTCTAGTCAATTATACCTACAAAAGAGATAGCTTTCATTAACATTTTGCAAGAATAAGAATAATAGATTTGGGCCTTTGACCAAATGGACAATCTTGCCTCAGTTAATCATTACGTAAGATGTCTATCTACTGTCTATTCAGTGGTTTATCTCTATGGATTTAGTGCGTCCCCACAGATTTATCGTACATATCTCATCACTGAGCTCTTTATTATTGGCTAGAATGACAATCTAATTCTACACCCAGCGGTAGTTAGTTTAGTCCCTAATCATTTTTGTTATGAGAGCTGCAGACTCCTGTTGCTAATATGTTTTCAGCACTGAATTTGAGGATGCAGCCGTTGCGACATAAACCTACCTAGCAATATCAAGCTCAAAATTGTTACATGGAAAAATATAACATTTTTATTTACAGATTTTTTTTTTTTTGCACCTGAAAAAGCTAAAGGTTTCTGCCTTAAGATGGAGCTTTTGCTAGTAACGCCCAGTTGCTCTGTTACGGTGCAGAGAACTGTCCCTGATTGAAAACTGTAATTATTCACAGCAACCAACACACTGAAGAAGTTGTCAAAGATTTTTTTTTTTAATTTTTCCTTTTTATAGTGCTCTTTAGAATGAGAACTTTGTATATTACTTCATGCATTACGGGTTTTTTTGAAAGAGAAAGCAAAATGGGAGAAGTAATTTTTAAGGACAGAATTGTCTTGCTCAGCTGGCTGGGTAGTGAGTTGGCTGATGGGTTGTGAGTAGGCTGCTGGTACCAAGTAGAAGGGTGTCTCAGTGAGACCTTATCCATGATCATCATGGCTTGCACTTGAAAAATTAGAAAAAAAGCAACATCTGCTGTGGAGCCTGAATGTTTGAATACTTTGGAAGTCTCTGCACATTGGGGATATAGAGACAGATATACTTAGCAAAACTGAAGAAGATTTTCCTTCTAAGTTTTCTGCTTCTAACACACAAAAAAAATCATTTTTGTTTAGGGAGAAACTTGCCAGACGTTTAAACAATATGGTGGAATCATCACATACTGCAATCCTGAAGGACCTTGGGAAAAAAATCATGTCTGAACCCCTACTGTTGAGCAGTTTGAGACCTTTTACATAGAAACAGTTTTAGTGGATGTTTAGTTCAAGAGATCTATCTTGACGTGGTAGTACCTTGGAAATACAGTTCTTGAAGTAGTGGATAGTCAATTTAAAAGAGTGTTTTCTTCTATACCTTTTTAGACATTGACCAGTAGAGAGTTTAAGGGTGAAATTATAACTTAATTTGCACTTTTTATTATTTTTTGAGATGTTCACATGATGTGTGAGGGGCTTGTCTTCTAGATAAATCTCAGTCGTGCAGGGTGAGTTGTGGGCAAATATCTGGACTTGTCTTTTACAGCAGCATGAGCCTGGTTATAGAGATTGCCCTGCAGAGTGAACAGAGAGCGTGTGTTTGCACTGACCTGGCATTTACCCTTTGAGTATTTGAGGTTATTTTTCACTGTGCTATTCTGAGCCCCTCTCTTCCCCCACCCTGTCCTGCCCCCCATCCTCCACTCTCTCCTTACCATCTTTGATCCTAGCAACAAGAGTTCATTCCATAACTCAGGTCAGACAGAAATGATGCATTGCATCACAGCTGCTTTTATGAAAGTGTTTATTTCATATCTGAAATGTTTTTATATACATTTGCTCTGCTATGACTTGCAGGAGGAGAAAGAAAGCAGTTTTACTGGAGGCAAAACAGCCACCTGTGAAAACTAATTGCGTAGGTTGCGTTGTGCTAGTATCTCTGGGAATGATCCATAAGGAAGAAAGTAAATATCCTTAATCTGCAAAGAGATCACCTGTATGCCAAAATGATCTCCTTTATCAAAGTGGTGATTGAAATATCCCTTCAGATTTGTGGTGGTATGTGTATGGGGGGAAGGAAAGGAGGAAGCATAACTCCTGTAGAGACAGGTGCCTCATCCCACTAAAGTGTATATAGATAAATGAAAAATGACAAACTAGAGAGGCTCTGAATAGACTGTTTCATTAAGTATCATAATTTAATGCCTGGTATCCAGTTAATTTCAAAGAAGAATTTCAGGCAGCAGGCTTAATTTTGTCTTTTTTCCTGATTAAGATATGGCTTGCTGTGTTAAGTTATGCCCCTTACTTCCCTTCTTCCAAATTCTGCTCTCCACCAGCTCCCAAAACATCTTGCTCCAGACTTAAAAAGAAAAATTAGTTAAAAAATACAGACCTCTAAGGCAGTTCAGCTGCCTGGCACCTCTGGGTGTGTTGTTCATGCAGTTCTGTGAGTGCCTGCCATGGTAATTGTTGAAAAAATCAGGGCTTTTCTTCAAGGCATAGACAGGAATAACTACTTTGTTTCTGCTACGTGCTCTGCTCTTTGGGAGCTGCTGAGGACTTGCCCACGTTGCCCGAGATGGTAGCTCCCCTCACTGCCAGGGCTCAGGGTGATAACTGAAGCCAGTATGCTCAGTTTTGTGGTTTGTTTATCTCATGGCATGGTGGTAACGAGATCATGCTTTGGTCTTGCGAGCATTTCTCTAACAGGAGATACCCTCTTTGGCTTACTAAATTACTCAAGGCTGGGGTGTTCCATGGGTAGGATGAGTTCAGCCCTTTGACTTGGCTTCTCTTTATTCCAAGATTAGCTGATGTTTTCTCCCTCTTTTTTGACCTTTAGTTTCATTGTGCTTAGGAGACTGGCCAGTCCAAGAGATCACTATTTTCCTGCACCAAAATGGAAACTTGTTACTGACTCCATTCCTGTGATTTTTGACCACTCTTCCTGGCTATGTAGAGTTTTCAAACAGCCGTTCACCCCCAGCTTTTCCCTCCATACGCTTTAAGTATTTCTGGAAAAACTGAAAGAGAGGTTTGAAACAGAGTCTCCGCCATGAAGAAAATGATAGTTAACTGCTTTTGTGATGTACTTGTATAAATAGGGTGTTTGACTGACATTTCGCTATAGCTCAGTCCTTGCCATATGAACTAAGTGAAAGTAAAATACCCTACAGCAAATTGTGAAAGTAAAAACTTTGTACATCTCTGGGTTTTAAGCAAAATATAAAAAACATGTTGTCCCCCTTTTTCTTAAGCTTAATCTCAGCTGAATCAAGTTGAAGTTGGATTTTGGAGGAAAAAATATCGACTGATAAAGGAACAAACAAATTAAATGGCTGGGCTTGTCCTGTGGCATGAAGCCTCAAAACGTGGTTTTTAGCATTCAAGAACTGAGAAGATCAGAGTATTTCGTACTAGCAAGCAGCCTCTGTATGAACTGCCTATACTGAATGCTATTCTACGAATAACAAATAATCAGAGGAACCAAAAACAGAGTGACCTTGCAATCTAGAATTGACCCTTTGTATTATACTCCTAATTAAATTAATCTTATCTTCAGGATTGACAGCAGTAGACATACAGGAAGAGGGAGATGACAAATTGAAAGACTGTATACAGTACTGAAAGATTTTATAACATATGGGACCAGATGAAGTCATGGAACAAGTTTTTAGTGATAGTGAGGATCACATTTCATGAAAAAAATGTATATTTTTCTATAATTATCAGATTTTATTAGGAGGTAAACTGAGGCACAACAGGATTAGATTAATTGGAATGTAAGAGAATGCTAGGCGCTAGTGAAATCTTGAATTTCAGCTCCATGCTTTAAGTGCAGGACGTTCACATTCCCAGAAGGTTAGCCAATGATGTTTTGATTTAATTTATCAGTCATGAATCAGGAGTTTGCTTAGCTATTATATAGTATAGATATTGTATCTTACTTTTCTCAAAAATAAGTGACATTGCTCTGAAAAGCATTCATCATCAATTATCTCTGATGCTGTGTGATATATTAAACCTTATTAACACGACTTAGAAGAAAATACACTACAAGCCTAGTTGCCACCATGGGAAAGAATATTGAATCTGGATGGAAAATGAGACGTAGAATTCCCTACTCCTCCCCTCCCAGTTAAACAGATCTTGTACTGCTTTTGTTTTTGTGTCCTGAAAATGGAATGAGTGACAATTTTCTACCTCTGGCGCTTATTATAGGGCTGCTACTTTTTTTAAAGTCTGGAATTGGACCGATTATTTTCCCTCTACAGTAATAGCTGCTTTTTCAAGCTTATACAAATGGTTGTCCTAGGTGCAACCTTACAGCCTCTCCTCTTACACTAGAGACAGAAGGGCCACTTGTCAAAAGTCTCAAATGCTGGAGGGGAAGAGGATGTTGCTGATGCCAAAGAAATCTGAGAAACACACCTGTTGTTGTTTCAAAGTGCTGTGCTTCTGCTCATTACTGGCTGAGGTTTAAAGCTATCTGTGATTTAGTTCCAATTCGTAATTCCACAAGCGAATTACGCGTTAGGTTGAACGAGGACAGATCAAAAGAGGAGAAGTTACAGCCTTGCATACCAACTTTGGCAGCGGACTGTGGCCCTCAAAACGAGAAGGGAATCCCTGCATTTTTGCAGGCTGACACTGGCACACGTCTTTGGAGATTGGCATGTGACCCACAGGGGCCTGGGGCCGATGTTGGTAAGCCACTCCTACCCTCCTCTGATCCTTGGTCTCCTTCAGCTTGGTTCGGCATGCTGCGTAATGTTTGCTTAGCATTTGGTTGGCCAGTTCCCGTTTGCTGCGCTTAACCACACCTGTTTTTGTCACCAGTCCATCCTGACATGCTTCCTCTGTCAGCCAGAGGTTTGGTGGGTTTTTTCTGCAACTCTCTGTTGTGAGAATTCCTGGCTCCCAAAACTGTTCTGGGCAGCTGTGTTGGGCCTGAGGCTCTGGCTCAGTGTTTAAAACCATTTTTGCTACTGTACTCACGCTGGCTTGTATCTTGCATCACTGCTTTTGCATGAGACAGTGAACTATTACCTAACAGTGTTCAAAGGCAACAGAATTTGGCTTTGTAGAAATTATTGCGGCCCCGAAGAGCCTTCGATTGACAATTTCTCTCTATATTTCTTTTATGATAAAAATATATGTCCTGCCCTGCAGCTTATGCCAAACAATCAGCCTTCCCAATTGAAGGTGGAGGAAAATGGTAACTACAGATTTATCACTCTTTCTGCTGATACAAAGGTGCTTGAGACACTCTTCAGTGTCTCTTCGTTTGTTCATCACTTCCGTTCTTCCTGCTGGTTATTCTCCATGAATTCCAGAGAAGTCTCCTTTAAACATATGCCTATACTCTGTGGGAAGGGGCATTACCTTATTTAGCCTCACTAACTTCAGATGAGGACTGAGTTCAGGGTCTTTACTTTACCAGCTCAGTTTCCCTGGCAGGACACTGCTGTTAAAGAACGTGTGAAGTGGATAAGAAATCTAGTTCTGTTTCTTAATCGTCATTGCATTTCACTTTGCAGATGCTTCATATATCTATAATATAATATATGCTTTTGAATATCTGAGATAAAAGTAGACAAGTCCATCTATAGGCCTAGGTGTGACTTGCAGGAAGAGGGATCTTTTATGGAAAACTTACCCTCTGGGCATCTGATTCAGTATTTCTTTTTAATGTTGAATTTCCTTAAATGTTAAGTGAATATACACTCTCTTCTAACACATTTAAGGAATTTCATTTCTGTTCTGTATATGTAGCTGTAAATATCTACCTGGTTTCTGTTCAACTGTACCAGACCCACTGTCAACTCCTTCTTTAAAAAATACCTAGAAAATATACGTTCTGGAGTTGGATTTGGTGAGTGCAATTGCCATATATGGTTTTTGTGTAGTTTTCGCGGGAGGCCTGGGGAGACCTCCCCTCCCCAGCAGAAGACACAGTGAAAAGGTGGGTTGTGCCTCTCTGTGTGCGCAGCCCCTTGAAGTCAATGCAAGTGCAGGCCTTGCTGAGCTGATGCCATTTGTTTGCATACCATTTGCAGCAACCTGAATGACTGGTTATTCTGGTCAGGAGAAAACAGCACTGACATCATGTGATTCTGGCAAACTGAGCCACATTGGATCCTGGCCTTTGAATACCCAAGGGGCTGGCAGCAATCTCAGGGGTTGGCTGGGAGCCCCATTGAGTTCACTAGTAATCAGTTGACTGCTGGGCTGGACAGGCTGCCCTACTTTTTCTGACAAGCTCTGTCTACAAGAATGATGGGCAGCCTGCCACGGGTGTTCTTCACCAGAGTTACTGCAGATTAACTGTTTAGCGGCTCAGCACTGACAATGCTGCGCTTTGGAGAACGCGCATTGGAGAGGATATTGCTGAGTAACGATGCCACTTCTCTGCCTCGCCTGTAGCATATCTTAATCTTAAGACGCAAGGTTAACTTTTTCCGATGCCCACCCCAACCTTTCCAAATGGCAGAGGAATGCCATTAGATTTGTTATCCTTTGAAGTTTCTGAGGTTTTGTTTTATTTTTTGACGAGAAGTGACAGTCTACTAATTATTCAAACTGTAAGATCCTACACTGCATACATACCTGGAGCAAAGACAGACAAAAGAAAACTCAACTCTTTGAAAGATCCATAATATTTAATGACTGTTTATTAATAGCAGATGTATTCATGTATATTTCTTCCAGTAAGACTTCTGATGTGTCTTCTATGAAAGATGAAAGGGGATTTTCAAGGTAGGGGGAGAGAGAGATTGGTAAATAGTTTTGAAAAGCTGATTGCCATAAACATGAGACTGGCTGTTGGCTATCTGAATTGTGATGAATAAGTCATAATTCTAAACAAGAAAGGCTGTATTAATGAAAAGTGCGTTTCATGGGTAATGCTATGAGTTGGTACAAATACAGTTATTGTTTTGTCTCCCACAGAGCAAGGAAGTCCTAAAATAAAGATTGTAGGACAGTCATTTTTGCAGCAGGTATTTTGAATAGTTTTTGCATGGTAATAAGATTATTTCCAAGATACAAATTTCTTTCAGTCATAAATGATTTAAAAGTGCCGATGGCTTTTGTATATAGAGTTCTATAAAGAGGAGTTAACTGTGCAAATGTTATGATTCAGAGGAACTAATCCAGATTGTTTTGAAGCCAGTGGAAGTCTTTATGGACGTTCCCTTCTATGAAATTAAGAGAAACATAAAAACTTACTGTTCTGGAATGTCTTTGTATTCTGTTACATGTATAGACACAATGCCAAATCTGTATCTAGTATAAACTGGCATACCTTTGCATTAGGTAAAACTCAGGTTAGCTGACTCTTACGGTTTGCTGCAACTGGAAAATATTTTTCTATCTATAAGAAAAATGGCTTGTAGAGAAATGCAGTGATTAAATGACATTCTGAGAATACCTGTGACTGCCAATAGTTTCTTTTGATGCATGTATATAATAAGATTCCATTTAAATATGTAAAAAAAATCCATTTTTAAATGTTATACCATCCTACCTTCTACTACGAATGTCATACTTGGACTTTACTGTGTAAATCTGACTTATAGGACCATCCTAAGTAGAGCTCGGCTGGTGAGAGTGGCATTTATTGTATATACTATATATTTGCTATATTTATATTCTTTCGACTTTTGACCACGTACAGTTCATTAATTTTGATGTTGCTTTTAGATGTCATTTTCTAACACTTGAGAGTAACCTTACACTTAAGCTTATTTCAGGTCATAGGTTGAAATGGCTGTCTGGCAGACAATGATTGATCAACTGACTGACCAGTCATTGTAAATAACCTCCATTGACTAGCTGCTCGGAGGGGACACCTTCTGAAAGCCTGCAATAACCTGGACCCGTTTCTCTTAGAAGGTGCCTTAGCTCTTTCACCTGGAAATGCATCTTTTCATTCCCCCAGCATACCAATGAAGCATAATTTTATTATTTGCCAGTAAAAATGCAGCAAGTATGCAAACAGCAGGCTCCTCTTGAGACACCTGTACTATTTCTCTGCCTTTTTACTGGTGACTTTTACTTGCCTTTTTAACTTGGAACACTTCTTCACTTTGAAGAGTCCACACAGGAGAGCAAATAGGTAGTGATAGGGTTTAAAATTAAGAGCAAGAATATAAAGCTGTTTAAATCATATAAATATCCTAGTCACTCTTTGTGAGTGAGTGAATGAATGGAAAAACATGATTCATAGAGAGGTAAGATATATGTGCAAGTGCACTGTTTTAAAGTATTTTAACTTACTCCAATCTTAAACGTAACACTGATTGCCAAGACACTTCTAATAACACGTATTAATAGCCAAATTTTGAAATGAAGGTTTATTCTTTACTAAAATAGTGTATAGTGTACACTGTATAGTGTAATTTTATGGTGAGATATATGGGAAGGAGAATAGCATAGTAATTCTTGAAGACCTATTGTCCTCTAGTTGGTATGCTCCTATAGTGCATTCATGTATAATTCAAAAAGAGAAACTGATTGCATATTTGGGACTAATATTGCAATATAAGTGCTAATTTATGATTCTTACTTTAGTTGTACATTTCTAATTCTCAAGAGATAACCTTACTCAATTAAAAAAAAAAACCCTACAAGTTAATTCCTTTGCCAATTTAATTTTAAAGAATTGTCATTTGAATTCTCTCAGAACCATTCTGTTGTGATTATGATGTACATGCCTGTATATCATGGCAGAAACATGCCTCTTAACGTCTGCATTTCCCAGCTTCTGTTATTTGATAAATTACAGTAGGTCTTTGCAAGAAGGTAATACATGGTTGCTTCAACTATTAGTGATTCTATTCTTTTAGTCCTTTTCTTTTAGACCATTTAGCCATAAAAATGTAATGTTTCAGTGAGCTACTGCTAATTGTGAAGATTTAGAGAGAGCAAAAAGAAAAGGCTGTGGAACTTTGAAGTTACACTTCTTTTTTCTTTTAGGCAAAGTAATTGTTTTAAACCAAATATGTATGTTCATACCTATGATAATTGTCAAAATGCTAAAAAGACCACCCATAGTTGGTGGGAGTACAGATACTCTAGATTTTGCAGGGAGAGGAGAGATTATTAGACTAGTTTGTTAAGAATTCATCCAGACCAGCTAATTTTGTTAAAACTTCCCTGTGTTGCAGATATTCCCCAGTCATTTGCAAAGCCTGAGCGTATTTCTGAACATGACAGTTTTTTCAGCTTTCTGTTGTTCTATTTCAACATTTCAGTGGGAAAGAGTATTTCAGACATAATTTGAACATTTTCTTGAAACTTTTCTTTCTCTGTTTTTTTATTGAACCATGGCCTGAGCCTATGTAAAATAAATTCCCATGGAGTAGAAGTATGTTATAAGGTCTTTGACTGATACAGAATAATTGCTTTGTTGATTGTATATCCATGCATGATAAGATATGCATAAGAAGAAATCTGGTACAGAAGTATAAATAATACTTATCTTTAAGCCAGCATCTGTCATCTGCTTCAGCAGACAGTGTTTTCTTTCATTCTTGCACAAAAAGAGCTGAGAGATTTATGGAGCAGCTTTGTTTGTGCTCTGTGATGCTTAATCAATTTTTATTAAATTCTAAATTAAAACTTGGCTTTCATCATAGTCTTTTTTTTTTTTTTCTTTTTCCTCCTGGTAGATATCTCTTATGTATACAACAGGAGAAAGGCTCATGACAGCCATAAAGTTTATGCAAAGGTAGGAGGGCTTCAGTGCTGACCTCCTGAGCTTTTTTTTTATTTTTCTGTGGGGCTACTCTCAGTCATTTTTCAGAAGCTAGAATGATACTTCTGTGATAAGTGGTGAAATTAATGAATTCAACTAAAAAAGAACAACCTTGAAGACATTAAAATCTTTGGGCTCCCTTTTCAGTATAATTATTCATAATCATTGGAACAAATCTCTTAAAGAATTTTACTCTTGTGAACTTGTAGAATGTGTGGTCCTTTTCAAGTGCATACCACTTTAACACGTCAGCTGATCCTCATTACATGCTGGGATATGTAAATAAGTAGCATTATCTCCATTTTACAGATGCAGAAATTAAGGCGTAAGTGTTAAGTTACTTATTCAGGGTCTCATCTCTTGAGAGAGGCAGAGTATCGACTACAGGAGTGCTCGAGTCCTTTGCTCAAATCCAGTTTCCTTCTACAGACAGTAACAAATAATAAACCCTTAGGACCTACCCGTAATTTATTTTCAAAGTTTCTAGACGTGAAATAAATTTATCAGTTGAGATACAGAAGCAGATCTTAAATTTACTGTTGTGAGAGAAGAAAATTAGCGCATCAGGGGGTGTTTAAATAATACCAAGGTGACCTTTTGCCCTGAGTCAAGCCACTGTTCATCCTTATTTAATGTAAAATATTATGTGAAAAGAATGCTAAGAGTCAAGCTCAACTCAAAAGTAAGAAGAGAGAGGATTAAAATTATTTTATTTCTAGATACTTCAGATAAGTGCATTTTACTACTACTTCTATTCTGTGCTACTCTAGATAAGTGCATATAAATTCTGTAGACTACTTAAAACAAAGAAAACAAACACATGGAGTCTCAGGACAGAAGGGACATTTGATCTTGTAGTTTGACCCTATTGTAACCCAGCAACAAGTCTCTTCAGCCTAGCAACTTGTATTTGGTTAAGCCTGTTTCCAGAAAGCGACTCAGCCTTGATTAGAGAGTGGTATACGTGGTATACATTGCTTCCCTTGATGGTTTGTTCCAGTGGTTTGCCACTCTCACTCTTGGTAAACTGAGAATTGTTTAGCTCCACCTTATAGTTCTTGCTGTACCATTCACGATTAAATTGAAGAGCTCTCTAGGAACCGTTATTTCCCCTTTGTAGAGGTACTTACGCACTCTAATCAAGGCACCTCCTTTTTGAAGAAGTCTCCTATTTTAAGGCTTATTTTCTTCTGAATGATGTTTATGTCTCAGTCCTTCACTAAAATATGAACAAAGAAGTGTGCCTTTGCTGTCTTTCTCTTTTTCTAGAGCTAAGACTGGTTTTGCCCTGGTTTGTGGCTAGGAGCTTGAATTGGGTTGTTAGTTTTAAAACCCTTTCAAAGTCACATCTTTGGGGGATGTATTCCCCTATTCTGTTAGTGCTATGTAACAAATCAGTGAGCAAAACCTGAAGAGGAACCATATTCTTATTATTAGGATACTCAGTAGGGTCCTGATGGACAATAAAAGAAACTGCACTTGGGTATCTTCAAGGAAATTAAAAAAAAGAGCAATATAAGAGGAAATTTTTTTTAGCACTACTGTTCTTAGGTAATTTGACTTGTACACACAGTCTCTGGTACGCATCAGGCCAACTTTGGGATTGCTTATTATCCTCACTCTACTGAGTACCTAAACACTAACTGTAAGGTTTGCTGAAAAGTGAATCTCATAGTCCCCAGAGCTATTTGAAAAGACTCCTTCCAGTTTAAGTCCTGTGCTTTTAAGATGGACAGCAGGCAGTAAATTAAAATCAGTGTGCTTGAATTCATCAGTTTCTTGTGGTGGGCTGTTGTACAGAATCTGAGAAAATAGTTTTGGTGATAAGTCTGAGGGAAGTGGGATACAGCCTGCAGACTTTTCATAGGTCAGTCACTAATCCGTGAGACGTCAGTTGCTTTTCTTTGTGTCCTTTTGCCTCCTTTATCCATTCAAAACGCTGCTTGTTATCTGTCCCAAACATATTAGTTCTGTGTCCACTGTAGCACTGGCAGCATGGAAAAAGGAGGGGGGGGGAGGAGAAAAGAAACTGGAGGAACTTGGAAAGGAAGACAAATAAAGAAAAGTGTCACTGAAATTTTAAAATGAAAACAGGATGTAGGCTCGATGTACAAGTGTGCTGTCATGATATGGCGCAAGCGGCTTTGTAGCCTCCCAGCTATATGCTGCACTGCTGTTTGCCAGGGTTACTCTTTTTTTGCTGCACGGATCACAATGCAGATCTAGTGAGTTTGTGCCTACTTCATGTGCAGTAAATTTAGAGTGGATGAACTGAGTCTTTGGAGCCATTGCCAAATGAGGTGGTGATGATGGCTGGAGAGGCTTGGAGCTCGGGAGTGCTTCTGGCAGGAACACAACACGCACTGTATCATGCCTTTGACCGTGGTGCTTTGGACACACTGCCAAGTGCTTGTAACAAGATAGTGCTGTTACTGTACTTTGCTTTTAACTTTTGCATAGAGTACATTTCCTTTTTTGTTTTATAAACTGTGCTTTGCATGGTTTTTGTACCTCTGTAAACAGTTCTGGTTAGGCAGATTTTGGCTAGGTATGAGGTAGTTTCATAGAGTTTCCTGCTTGTTATATACAACGTATTCAGTTTTGGTAGTGTGCTCTGTTTGACTCTCTAAAATATGATGAAGCCTTTGATGGCAATTAGCAGTTTGTTGGCAGATGCTAGGAAAAAAAAAAGTATTGCACATATCTTTTAAATGAGCAAGAAGTCCATTATGACTAGGAAAGTCAGATCAAGTGTTTTCTAAGAAAAACAGGAGTTAAATTTATTTGCTTTATATAAGAGAAACTAAGTGTTCCATTTCATAAAATGCAAAAACTGATGATTTTAAATTTTTGTAAATATTACTGAAAAGTGAAAAAGAATAACAATCTTGAAACAAGTATTATTCTTACGTATATAGACTAAAATTCTACAATTTCAGAAGGAGAACAATGACATTATTTCTCTAACTGGCAATCGTCTTTTAAAACTGAACTTTAGCGTACCATTGAGAATGTACCATAGAAGTTCTTAAGCTGTGAAAACTGCTCTAATGCCTTACAGTAATATTAAATATAGTATAATGCATTTCAGCTCAACTACTTGTTCCTGTTTGTATGATTCCTTTTGTTCTGTTTTTAATTCTGTTTGTTAATTGATCTTGCCACTGGGGTCCTGTTTGGACTAAGATTGCCCTTGCATGGCTCGGGTAGCTTTCCCGTATCTGACAGTGGTATATTGTGATTGTGCAGGATCTTAGATTCCTTTGGTTAAGCTGTGATATTGTGCAGTCACCACAGATACCTCTTGAGAAAGTAAGATTATATTAACTAAGAATGTTCATAAACATAAGAGTTTTATCAGACTCCAGCTGAGGACATTTTTGGGATATTTCTGCTGGATATTATATCCCTCATTTCTATGTAAGACTTGTGGCTTCCTCCACCTTGGAGGGCACTGCATATCTGTGGTGGATAAAGAGATTTCTAGTTGTATAAAACCATAACAGACTTTTCAGTTTTTTTTTTTTTTTTTTAATGTTTTGATGTATACCCAGTAGCATGCCATACCCGCAAGCTATAGCACAGTTCTTGTAACTGTAATCTGGTCATTCACATCACGAACAGTTGTGTAGGCTGGTCAGAACGCAGGGTCAAGGCTGTGCAATATGGTTTTGGCAACTCTTTTGCTGTTTCTTCATACTTAACGCTTTTTTTGCAAACGTTATCTGTTAAACCTGAAAAAACATGCTAACTAATAAGTGAAAATGTAGTTGCTGTGGCTTGGATACCCTAATTACTATTGTGAATAACCCTCCTATGCTTGTGTTTGCAAGATTGGTTTTCCACTCAGGAGGTTTTTTTCACCTTGCAAAACTGCACACCTCCTCTCTTTTTTGCCCTGCAACAGTTGTAGCTTTGAAAAGACAGTTCTGTGCTGTACTGTCCTAGCCCTAGAAAAACTGGTCACCACAAGTGATTTCCTGCTAGTGAGTAAATGTTATTACAGAGCTGGAGATTAGGAAGTGAAAAGAAAAGTTAAGGACCAAGCCATCTCTCTTGAGCAAAGCATTTATCTGAACAGCCTGTAGTGTTTATCTGCCTTTTTTTTTTTTTTCCCCCTTCTGGTAAAGGAGTGAAGAATAGATACTGGGTTCCAAAGCATTGACTCATGTGGCTACAATGAAATATTAGGATACAGCCATTTCCTACCTTTGTTTAGAAATCAACTGACTAGGCCTGGCGGATGCAGGCCCTCAGCTGCAGGGCTTCATGGAAGGAAATGCTTTTCGTCTTTATTGAGTACTGAATGCTATTTAGCAATTTCTGTGTTGCATGTGGCAGGCATTGTGCAAAATGCTTTTGCATATATTTCTATATGCAGTAGCCACGTGAGGCCTTAATGTGATTAAATTGTACTTCAGGAAAAGTGCTTGCAAGGTGGATAGAAAAGTGTAATGAGGTAGGTAATGGATTATAAGAGCATCGTCTGCTTGTGTAATTTTTCTGTGAGGACCTCAAGCTGTTTACAGATAAAAATAAAATGTCACCAAAACTTTTCTGAAGCAGGGAAATATTGTTATGGTCAGATGAAGTTAAGCGCAGGAAAATATATATGTATATGTATGCCTATACACATGTATATGTAAATATATCCTGCCTAAAGTGACGCTGCAAATTCTGTGGCAGAACTGAAAATAGATTGTAGAAATTCTGGCTCCTATTTTTCTGCTCTGACCATTAAACACCACTTAAATGTGGCTGTTATAATCTCAGAAAAGGCAACACATTTGCACATAGTGAGAGTGAATGCATTAAAAAAAAATAACTCCTAGGGTAAATAAAGCAATGATGCTCTAAGAGAAACAATGGGAGTACTAAAAGAAAAACAATGACAATTGGAAACTTATGTGGTTGTTGCATATTTATCTTTAGCCTTGAAATTCATTGAGACTTTTTCCAGTACTTTTTTCTGGATTCTTCTACAAATGACTCTTCCAACCTTTCATTTATCAACACTGAAAACAATTATGGCTTTTTATTTTTTCATTATTCCTTTTAATCTATATGGTTTAGTAATTTAGTTTACATCTCAGAGGTAAATTGTTTATTGGTTACTTACTGTTCTTTTCTTAAATAGTGTCTTGTTGGCATTTGCAACCACTGTTAGTGAACAACACATAAAAGAAAGCAAAAAAGTATAATCCTGGAAACTCTCCAAAGAGCAGTTAGGAAACAACGTACGGACAAATGCTCCTGCTTGGAACAAAATACAAAATAGACCCTGGTTAGTGTGTGTGTGCATGCGTGTGTGTGTGTGTGTGTGTTTTTAGTTTTTGTTAAGCCAAAAATAAGCACAGTAGAGTTTACTGTTTGCTGATCACCATGTGTTTACTTTCCCTTCCAAAACTGAAGTTGCCAACCAATACATTTCCTACCCAGTGCTATGAATCTGTCCAAATAAACATGGAAAGTAGTAAAACAATGACACTGTATGAAAACACATCCTCATTCATTAAACAAGGTCCAAAAATTTCTGTGGAATTTAGCAGTAACAGAGAAATGTGCATCTTGTGGGCTCTCCAGCACATGAAAAAATAATAATGTGAATAATGTTCTGAACTGAATCTCCTAAAAACACATATCCTGTCCAGGTACAGAGATGAACATTGATGGTTTTGTATTATGTTCCATTTGTAATCCCAGGGGATTGGTGCATTTTAGGTATCTCATGGCTTTATATTAATTACAAAGGTAAGGAACTTGTAGTGAACAAATAATCAAATTTTACAGCTATCTCAATCATCAAAGGGTACCAATATGTCCTTCAAAGTGAATTTTAGAAGTGCTTCTCTCACAAGTCACAGAAGTAACAGCAGAATTGTTAGATACAAAATTGAGTAACATCTTTTGCTTCTCTGACCAACTTATGTTGGGTGAAACAATCTTGTATGTGTAACAGTAGAGAAACTGTACGAAATAGTTGTCTATCTTTTCCCATCTGCCAAATTCAGTTCATTTACGAAATTTTTGGTCTGCGGCAGAACTTATGCTGATGTCTTCATATGGTTCACGAATGAGTCAAAAGTGGTATTAAACCAGCATGTTGGCTATTACTGAGTTGGAGAATAGGAGATGTCTTTTTTCAACACCTCATACTGTGTTACAGATATTGGGAACAAAATAAAGTAGTGAGGGAAATTTGCGAAATGAGTAGAAGCAGACTGAGACATTAACAATCCTAAATCCTCAAGACTGTACAGTTTTAGATCTGTCTTAGGTTTCACCTGGAGGAGAAGACTTCCAGTACTTCATCAGGGAACCTTGTGGGTTAGAGGAAAGTGGGTTTTTGAGTGAATCACCTACGCTATTGCTGGCTGCTGTCCCTTGTCTGGGGAATCGCAGCCAACAGTGATGCTCAGTGGAAAGTATATGATGTGTGTAAAACTTCACCTGCCCTATGCTTTTGAGGTCTCTTATTCTTGAGACACAGCCCCAAAACGGCAGGATACTCTGTCCTGGGGATCCTCCTCAGCTGTCCTCCACAACAAGTGAAACCACTACCTCTTTCTTCCAGCAGAGCATCATCTTGTCTTCCGTGTAAGTGGGGTTTTGAACCCCGCCCAGAGCTTGGCACGCTGGCCCACACTTTAATCTTGAGACCTGCCATGCAGCGTGATGGTCTAGCACTGTTTGATGGTGCTTTGTAACCACCTACAAAACAACTACCTCTAATATTTTTTTTAGAGTACCTAGGCAGCTGCAATTACTCATTCAGTGGATACTTGCTTTGCTTTCTCAGAGCTTTTATTCCTACTTTTTTTGTAAAAATATTTTTATCCACTAGTGTTCACGAGAGCTGAGTGCTAAGAAAAGTGGTTCTTTCGCAGCTGTGAAGACATCCTTTGAAACGTGAAAGGGTGCACAACTGTCCTGTTAGTCTGCAGTCATGCAGGTTGAAACAAAAGCAGCAAGAGGTGTGAGCTTCCTGCAGTCCTCTGTGACTGGGAGGCTTGGGCTTTGAAGCTGAGCAATTACCTCTGGGATTCCAAGGAGTTCACCATTTCGCTGCTAATCGTACAGGACAGGCCCAGCAGAAGGGTTTGCCTGAGCTCTGCGTAGGGCCTGTTGAGCCTGATGCAGCTGACGCATTCCTTTGAAAGTGAATTCCAGCAGACTGAGGTTTCAGGTTTGAATAAACAGATTGGTATACAAAATGCAATCTGCTGAATATTACTTTGATTGTTTGAGTAATTTAAAAATTCAGGTAAACATAATGCTGACAGCTGGAAAGCTCGGGGCTTTGTCGAGTCCTTGAGGATCTTTCCCCTCCTGCAAGATAATTGTAAGGTTTAATCAAAAAAAGATTTTTTTTTTTTTCTCCCAGCAGGCAATGCTTAAATCAGCTGCGCAATTAGGAAGGTGCCATTTCCGTCTCTTTCTGCTGAATGAGTTGTGAGGATAGGGAATGTCTATGCGTGTTGGGGGGAGGTGGGAGCAGCAGGATAATTTGTCTGTGATTTCTCTCTGAAGAGTTAGTTTTTAAGAAGCTTTATACATGTCAGTGTTTTCCATTGCATGGAGTAAAAGCCTGAGGTCAAGAAAAATGTGAATAAAACCTTTGAAGAAATTGACAATAAGACCACAGTTCCCCGAAGCCTGTCCTTAGCCAGCCTGCTTCCTTTGTATTTGGAAAAATTATAGAAATGACAGTTGGAATCAGAGTTTCATCATACTGGGCACTGAGAAAAGACAGCACAAACATAATATCTGCCCTAAGGAGCGTGCAGTCTGTTGCAAGGCTTGATGCCAGAAGAGGGTGTAGCAAGCAGTGAGAACAAGGAGAAGGTAGTAGTTCTAGGAACTTTTGACTATCCTGTCCTGCTAGATAAACAGTCTGCTCAGTTGAGAATCATCTGGTGAAGTTAAGATGTAAATAAAACCACTGTTGAATTTGGTAATCCTGGCAGGTCACCTGTCTTGTGGCAGACGTGGTGGATTTGTGAGATGAAGCTGCTGTGAACTTGCTTTCTCAGATTTAATCATACAGGCTTGCCGGGTACATTATGCAGGCTTGGGGTTGGACTCATTTAACTTCTCCTCCTTGGCTGGCCATCCCTAACAAGCATGCCCACTCCTTCAGAGAAGCAGCACTGGCATTATGCCTCTGCAGAACATTTATTTCTCGAAGAAGATTGTTTTCTTTAAAGTTAGTAGTTTGGAGTTTTCTTCTTTTTCTTCTTCCCTTGCCAAGGGTATTTCAGATAAACTGAGAAATATTTTCCCAATGTGGACATTTCATTTGCGGGGGAGTCAACAAAAAAAAAAAAGAAAGAAAAAAAGAAAACCTAAGAAATGAGCAAACAGTAGGAGTATTTGAACCAGATAAACCACTTATGCAGGAACAGGATGCTGCGTTCTGTAGCTGCTTTCATTAACACCTCTTTTCCTTGACTCATTTGTCTGGTGAAGGAGGCAGACTCCGCTAGGCAGACCACGAACAGACTGTCAGCATTTCAGGAAGGCATTCCCTCTTCAGGGCATCCGTAGTTATGTTCTTGTAGCTCACAGAGACTGCGTCGAACACCTGCTTAAGTGTCCCGAACAGGGATGAATGGTCGGTAATTAGGGGAGCCCTTAAATAGAGGCCACAGTTTCTGTGTGGAAGTTTATAAAATATTTAGACAGAGCTGTTCTGTGACCACAGGAATTATTGTATCAGACTGAGTCAGTGGCCCGGGATCTTGTATTTAGTGCGTGGTGCAGAACCCCGTGTTTGATAGCAGCTGGTGGAATGTGCAAGAAACCCATTAATTGTCAGTTACAGAATAACCTGCCCATAGGGGAAGTAGCTTTCTAAGCTCAGGCAATTAGTGGTTTTCTTTTGCCTTTTAGCAGGAGTTTGTATACTTTGTCTTTAGTGAGCAAGCAGTTTAGTTTGCTGAATAAGAGTTTTCACTTGGCTGCAGGAAACCTTGTACTTGTGTTGTGCTGCTACTTTCAGAGCTTATGCTTTGTCTGTTTGTCAGCCGCTCATAGGTACAATTTAAGTGAAAACGGGCAAAATCAGGAAGTTCAAAGCAGAAAAGTGAGAGGTATTTTAGTGACACAGAAACAGTAAAACCTGTATAATTTAGCATTCTGGAGCTGTTTTTCAAGTCTATAGGCAAAAATGTGCTTCCTGTTCCTGGTCATGCAGTGATGTGTTTGTGTTCTGGAGTATCATGTCATGTATTTTATTGAAGGATTTAGTGCCTTTCGTATAGTAAATTGTAGAGGTGTAAAAGATATATTAGGTACATGCTCTTCCACTTGTAGTAGTAATGAGTAAATGAGACTAATACTAGCAATACCTAATTCTTCTAATTACATTTCTCTCCAAAAGGCACATCACAAAGATTTCTGCTTCTACAGATGGACTGTGGTTTAGGGGAGGGAGTGCTACAACACTTCCTTTGGGAAAAGACAACAGTGGTACTGTATGTCTCATAGACATAAAAGTTTTCCAAAATTTAGACTAAATATTCCATTTCTGTATTTCTTCTTAGAATCTCAGATTGTTTGCATTATGCTATGTGATATGTCCCCCTTTTTTTTTTGTTTGGACACTTCAGATCTCTGTTGATAATCATCAGATGGCCTTTCAGTCCCATAGCTGTCGTCGAGTTCATGGGCCCAAAACTTTCAGATTGGTTGAAATTTATAATTTATAGCTACAGCATTCTGATTGTAAAATATTTTTCACGACCCAGGGAGAAAATATATTTCTGATCAGCCCTGGAATTAAAAAGCTGGCAGTTCTTGTGTATTGTTGGGGGACAATGGTGAGTGCAGAGTTAAGCAAGTGACCAGTTTATGTTGAACTGAACGCTCACAGTGTTGCTGAATCCCTAATCCCTAAGCAGATGCTTTGCCATAGTCTCATTATAGTCCAGAAGTGCCTCTTGTATGAGAAAACGCAGTCATGCAGAAAGAGTACAAACACTATTGACTTGCCTAGCACTGCTTGTTGCTGCTCCTTCTTTTCTCTTTCTTCCTTTTTTTCCTCTTTTTTAAACAGGAGGCATTGTTAGTTTGACTTTTACCCCCATAATGCCTTTTGCCCTTTACCTAGGATTTCTGTTTTGCTTTTTTTTGCTTTTGAATTAAATATAATGAACATGATGGATCTCAAAGGCCTTCATTACGAACTGCTTATAAACTTGCTTTCAAATCGGACAGTTCTGTTATTATCGGAGGAGACTTCTTTTGCTTCGCACAGCTTTTCACATCATGACATTTCAAATTCCTTAAGTCCTGTAATACTATATTTTGTGAATAAGAGAGAGGGGAAAATAGAGATATTAGCGCTTTCTTTTATTAACCTATTCTTGTTTGGGGCAGAAGAAGAAGAAAAGGGTTTTGTTACCCACGTTGAAGATCTGCCAGCTTGTAAAGCATTCCTTTTTATATGAGGGAGATTAAGTTGGCATTTTATGCACTTCATGTCTTGTCAGAAGGCATATAATTACTGCATTTCACCATGAGCAATCATTCTTAAGTTAAAACCTGTTATAAAGCTCTCATTAATAAAAGCAAGACAATGAAGGTAGGAAGTACACCTTCAGAATGAGAACCAACTGTTAAGGGAGTTAATCTTTCCGTTGCACAATATATAAAGAATAAATAATTTTCACTTGGAGCTTTTCCTTTACATGAAATCAAAATAGTTTGTGATAACAGATCTGGTACCAAGAATTTCATATACACAGGGGTTTATTCAGGTAGGCTTGATCTTGCTTCTGGGCTACTTTCAAACAAGGGAGTTTCTCTATTGAATGTGTGAGGGTGGGCCACCTCCTCCTTGCAGCCTGGCTGCACTAGGGTCAGGCAGAGGTTGGTGCTGCTGGTGTTACGGGGTCCTGTCACAGGGATGTAGGTCTCTACCTCTTTACAGCTTCAACCAGGGCAAAGGCTGGTTTCTGGAGAAGGGAGGAAGAACGTGGCTCGATCATGCTATTCTCTGAAAACCTTTGGCCTGAGCCCAGGGCACTCAGCTGACACTGGCCCTGGAAGCCGCTGTTGGTGAGTGCAAGATCCTTATGTGCCAGGCAGAGATCTGGTGAGGCTTCCAGTCTCACCTCCAGGATAAAAAACACGTTCTTCATATGCAGCTCCACCAAGCCAAAAGATGAAGATCTAACAAAGCAGATTTTTCTTGTTGTTTTTAAAGCTGTCCTGAGTTAGCAGATGGTAATAAAAAGACCTGAAAATTCTTCAGCGTGCTGTCTTCTGGAGTGAATTTCATTGATAATGAGAATATATCTAAGATCTCCGCTCTGTGATGTCGATATCTGAACAGTCCCTATGGAGGACTACTGTGGTATCATGGAAACCTGTGTTTGATGCCAGCTCTAGTGGGCTGCCATACCAGTGCCATACCCAGATGAATTTGCAGTTCTAAAGGGGTGAGGAGGAAGGGTGAAAACGGAAAGGAAGATGGAAAGGGAAAAGGGTTGCAGATCCCATACACTGAAAGAGAGAGCTGGGCTAATGCACCATCACAAGCAGTAAAGTCTGTGCCATCCAAATTCTGCTTCTGGGGTCACTGCATGAGATTTATCACTTGAAAGAAATGTGTCTTGCCATTAGAATTCATTCAAAAATTGCACTTATTGTGTGTAAAGTGGAATGAGATCAGCTAATCTCTCACCGTTGTGCTGGCATGGCAATAGGAGAAAAAATAGCATGTAAAGTAGAAACAGGTTCAGGTGAGATTTGCAGAAGTGGTTATTGATCTGAATGGTAAAACTCTGGGAACTCAGTCAGGTCAGTAGATTGCTTTTCAGAGCCCAGCTCTTATGCCAGGCGATGCGCAGGCTAAATATGCCTGAATATTCAGGATACAGGTTTTCTGAATAAAAAGATAACATTTTGCACAGCTGCTTTGCAGCTTCCTTATACATGGCTGACAATAGAAACCTGACAACCAGGCAGGTTTCATATAATTTTTTGAGACTACATGGTGATGGAGAACGCTTGTTACATATAAAAAACTGGATTTCAAATAAAAATTTGCAGATATATTTTGTTGTTGGTTTTCTGTTGCTTAGTACTGAATACAGTACTAAAAGTTATGCATGCTGAACTCCTCTCTCCCCCCAAAAATAGCTAAAAAACCTATTAAACTAATGTATTCTCCGATGCTGTTACAAATAGGATTGAACCATCCTGGAACTCATTTCTAAGGAACCTGCAGTTGTGTAATATCAGTTATAGTCATGATGAAATATTATAAATAAATTAATTCTTCCAGAAGCTATCCACTCGAAGGCAAAGTGAGAGCCAAACCACAAGCTCTTTTTTGCCTCTTTGAAAGATTTAGATGTCAGATGGAATGCTTCCCAAAACAAGGATGCGCTTAAGGAGAGGAAGAAGAAAAGTAATCTTATTAACCAAAATAAGTAGAATTAAAGTTACCTTTGGTGCTTTGTCTTTCCTATTGAAAAAAGCAATAGAGGAGGAAATGTGCTTAAACATGTTTAGCTTAAATATAAGGTTCATCAGCAATGCAGGATCTACTTCAGGTTGCAGGGTGGGAGCTGACTGCTTTTATTCTTCCAGGGTAGCATGATCTGCTATGTCTGTAAGGACTCTTACAGAAAAAGAGTGCACGTAAAGTTTCTTAAGATGTTTATGGTACACATCCTAGAGTCGTGAAGCATTTTACAGAGGGAAGTACCAAATACACACAACAGCATTCCACTACTGAGTTTTTTCCAAGCTCTTCAAGCTTAATTACTGTAACCAATACCAAATGTAACTGTCACTTCCGCATAATGACCACCTTTGTTCTCAGGTCCGGTTAGGCTAGAGCTTGTGCAAAAATTAGGTAGTCAAACAGTAAAGTCACCAGTTAAGTGGCTCACTGTTTTTCCAGTAGTTTTAAATCTAAAACTGTTACATAAACTAGCACCAACGTGCTTGCGGAATGTGGGCACTTATATTTGGGATTCATATGAAATCTGGGAAGCAGTTATTTCTTACACCATATTTATGAATAATGACAAGACGTTGCCAGCTGGTATGTGTAAAGTCGTCTAGCCCAATCTAAGAACAGTATGTTTGTGCATCTTTTCTTACGGCAGCTTTGAGGGCCAAGGAGGCAGACTGGATAATTTTCCAGTGACTGCTAAGTGACCTCAAGCTCTAGTAGAAGAAATGCCTGTAAACTCTGCAGCTTTGGCTGCTGTGACAGAGACATTGTTAAAAATAAATAAATAAATAAAAAATTTGGAAGACTGTCAGGCCTTATGCTTTAGGACAAACGCTGTCTGAGAGAAAAAGGAAGTTTTCCACCTAGGCCTGATATTTCACGATAATTACAAAGTGGAAGTTTTGTATTTATCATCAGAAGTGGGTAGCGCCGATCACCATTTGAAATAAGGTCATGCGGTAACATTATGAGGCATGATGTGGTGAGGTGGCTTCTCTCCTTGCGCGCCCCAGGTGGGCAGCTGCGTCTGCGCGGCCTCCTGCCGCATTCCCAGGTGAAACACTGCGGGCAGGCCTTCCCTGAGCTTCTTTTCCTGTTTAAACCACATCATTGACATCTCTTGGCATGTGTTTCTTTTGCCTCTTGTGTACACGCTGCGTAGAAGAGAGAAGGCCGTACAGTTGTGTGACACAGCTTTCTGGTTATTTTCTAGTACTTTTGTGTTACAAGAGAGCTGTCCTGTAATAAATGTCTGATGCCAAAACTGTTTGCAGTAAGTGCGAAAATTCTAACCAAACACATTGGATTTTGAAAAGAGGAATGTGTGGGGATTTGGGGGCGGGGGGAGGGAAAGAAAAAGAGAAGGAATATGAATGCTGTAGGAAAGTGAAAATTTTGAACAAGAGAAAGGAGGAAGAGAAACGCAGAAGAATCATAAAGGAAAGTCAGCTGCACTGGGAGAGGCCCCGTTTATCCCATTAGGGATATTTGTTTTCACTTGGTATAGACAGCAACCCCTCCTGTACAACTGATTTTTCACATGGTAAAATGACTGAGAAACAAAAGAAAGCTGAAATGTTACTCAAGGATCACCCCAGATTACTTTGATTCTTTAATTCCTCTTAAGATACATGACTAGGCAGTTCATTTTCCTTTTGCATTTCAACTATCACCTTTTTATGGAAAAACTGTTTATAGCTTAGTCTTGTAAGCAGAACTCTTTGATAATGAGACTATATATAGTTCATAAATTCATAAATATAAAACCACAAGTTTTTTCTGAGTGATCCTCAGAATAGTCCTAAATTCTTTAGTTTATGAAACATGTACCTGGGCAACAGCACTAAAGCTGGGTACAGTTCTTGCTAATCTTTGGCCTCTTTAAGAATTTACTTCTCTCTCTCTCTTTTTAAATTTTATTACAGCCTGTTCACACTTAACATTTTCTTAAAATGAGTATTTTAAGAAGACTGAGTTCAGCCGTGTGCAATAAAAAGAAATAGTAATTCTATTGATCTGTTAAGGTCTCAAAAGAGAGGTAAGCTTGAAAATGTTGCCTGATATAGTTTCCATCTGTTCCTGCATAATATCAAGGTATTGTAGAAAAGGGATACCAGTGCAGGATTTTATTTACCATTTTGTTAGTACGCCTGGATACAGTGAGATGCTTTGGAGAAGGTTGTGACTCTCTGAAGGCACCCAGACAGCCTGTGACTCATTAGACATTCCTGAAGCGTGGTGAAATGGAAAAGTCAATGGAGTACTGTAATATCTGGGTATAAGTTATGCAAGGACAGGTAAGAGCATAGTGTTGAGGGATTAACATTGTACTGGTAGGGATTCCATTTACTTAACTAGAGGATGCCATTCTGAGATCCTGCTATAGTGGTATCTGTACGGAAAGGCATCTGAAATCAGCACGTGGACTTTGAGCTGTAAAGCAAGAGCAAGGTCTGCTCAGGAAAGCAGAGAGGTTTTATTTCTTTCTGGAAATACATGAACCAATATCTGTAACTGGAGAAGCAGCCCCTTACCAGTTTTTGTTTTGCAGTGAGTGCTGTCCGTGTCCCCAGGAGATATGCTCATCCATGTTTTGGGGGAGGAGAGTTATTTAACCTCCTGCTAGAACTCTGCATTTATCATTGAACCATGAGTAGGTGTTAGGGTGATTCTGCCCCTGCTTAGATGGAGGGAGCGGATTCCCTCCTGTGCTGGCTGCCATCTGCTCTGTATCCTGGCTGTGATGCCTGCTCAGGCCTGCTTAACCTCTGACTTTTCATGGGGAGTCTCAGCTTGGTGCCTTTTTCTCTCCCTTGCTGAGAGTCCAGCTTTCTTGACTGGCCCTCGGGGTGGGTGGGTCTGGTTACAGCTTCTTCCCTTGACGGCCAGCACAGCCATCATTTGCACCTTTCACTCACCCCTCTCCCAGGATTTTGGAGAGAGAAGTCCCTCCAGAATGAGCAGGGAGTAGGAGCGAGGTCGCTTCCAGCTGCCTCCGCTCTGCTCTTCCCTTGCCTGCGGTGGCCAGAGGTACGGCTCCGGCTGGCAAGAGGCACAGGAGAATGGGAGAGCTGGGAAAGGATTGCTTGGGTTAACTGACTGGTGTGCAGTGTTATCTTGTATATAGAAGGAAAGCTATCAAATTAGAAAATGACTAAGTAGATTAAATTTTAGCAAAATATTCATGCGTGTGGTTTTTGCCCGGGCCACACCTCATAAAGTCTCATCTGTAAAAGAGATTATATTGAACTAAGTGCAGACTGTTCTCAAGTCATCTGAGAATTTCTCATCACGGATTCTAATCCTAAAAGCAGTAAAGCAAGAGCTGTAGTCATCCATCTATAATATAAAAAGCATTAAACAAAACTGAAATGCATTTTTCCTTTATTAGGGGAAAAAATACGCTATACTATTTAATATAAGATCTTTTCCTACCATTGTTTTGAATAGGCTGGTTGTTGTTAGCTTGACCCATTAATCCCTCTCTTCTGGGACTATTCTAGCATTCCAAACTTCTGAGAGTGACCATTAAACACATTAAAAAAAAAAAAAAAGAAAACTTTTTGAGAAAGTTTTCCTCCTTTATTTTCACTGCAGATGAAGAGTCTTCAGTCTTTTTCCCTAAGACCAAAAAGAAACCTAGGCAAAACAAAGCCTCCAAAACAAACTAGCAAAAAGCCCCAAACCAAAATGATCTAAAACCTAAGGAACTGATACTCATTCTGGTGTGAATGAGCAGTTGGAACTGTCTTGTGCTGGGAGATATGAATGTTAATATGCTGCCATTATATTATTAGGAAGGAGAGATTACTGAGGACATCCAGCCATAACCTGTATGTCTCTCTCATTTTGGAAAACAAGTTGATAATCTGGGATATACAAAAAGTGTTTAGTTCACATGTCTATCCTCTGTTTGTTACGAGTTTCTCTGCCTGTGAGTTACGAGGCCTGGCTGTATGAATGCAGTGTGGTATTTTGGGAGGATGAAATGCCCTGTGGTATCAAATAATCTTTTGCCTAAGTTACGGAGGGGTTTTCAAAACTTCTTTCATAGACCATCCTCCACTCCCAATCAAGGGGAATGCGATCAGGAAAAGCTCATTTTGCAGATAAGGATCAAAAGAAATTTGATATTTCTTTCCTAAGACCTCAAAGACTTGAAACAATTCAACTTAAATACAGGTATCACGTCCAGTTTAAGTTCTCCATGCAGTTTCAGTCATATAAACTATTTTTACAATAGCAAAGTTCATAGATCTGTTGTTAGGATTTGAAAATTGTTTTTTGAAAGAAAGTTAATTTTTAGGAAAGTCGAGGTGGAATCTCTTACTTCCTGCTTTAATTATCCCATTGGGCTTGAATATGACTACTCACAAGTAAGATGTGTACTCAACAGTATGGATTTATTAGGTTAGGCTTATAAACTGTGGCGTCTGTGAGTCGTATGCAGCTAAAAAAGCATATCTCAGAGATGGCTGAAATTCAGTTGTGTGTGAAAGGCAATTCATGGGCCAAACTTTGCAATTGAGTACATAAATCTGGATTAACTCCGATGAAGTCAGTAGAATTATTTTTAGTTTACCTTGGAGTCATTGAGAGTAGAATGCCTTTCACCACATAGACTTAAGTGTACATTTTTTGGGGCCATGTAATTTATTAGCTGTTTTAATATGACTACGTCTTCTCTTATTTGCCATCTTCAGCCAATGGAAAACCTTTGGATAATCAGGTTGCTTGCTGTATTTGGGATCAGAAAGGTGTGATCCTGAGTAGGAGGGTTTCATATAATGTAAATTAGTTGGGTGCATTTCTAGGTGCATAACTGAGTTTTTGAGAACTATCCTGTCTATTAGACAATTGGAACTGCTGGGTAGTGTTTGGTAAGAAAATGTCACTGCTGTTTATGGTTGAAATGCTTAGTATCCAGTAGCTGCCAGATCAGTAAGAATTTGACATAGTTGTGTCATGTATTTGTAAGCTGCTTTTGTAGTAAGTGCTGCTGCGTTTCACCCTTGGCCTCAGCAACCCGTCTGTTTCGCTACTTGGCCTTGTCTGAAGACACTGCTAATTTTGACACATTTTGTGGTTTTGTAATGTGGCAAATTCCCACTAGGTGCTAGACAAACAACTTCTGCCTTTGTGATTTAAGCCACGCTTGAGCTTGGGTTGTCAGAGGTGAAAGATGAATACATCATTCCAGCTGATTAGTTGGTTGTCCCTCCCAAACCCTTCAGGGATGTTTGCACACTGGAAATTTTACGTAACTTTTATTTTTGCATTTGAAATTATTGTCAAAATACATGAAACTATTATTGTAGCATCAGTGAGCAGTCGGTGACATTTTAATTGTTTTGCTAAGGGGTGCACTGATTTTTGTTCCACAAGTTGTTTTCCGTTTCCTGTGCCTTCAGAAAAATCTCTTAATATACTGTTGTTTCAGAATTTGTTTTTAATCTTCAAGTACATGTTGATGCTTATTGATATGGCAAGAGGAAAGGCTGGCCACACCTTAAGGAAAGTTCTCTAATCCTACACCCCCTTCACTCCCTTGGTTGGAAAATCTTGGATGGCTCTCAGAATATTCAATACCTTTCAAGTTTGCCTTTTCCTCTAAAAAAGATGCAAAATACTAAATCCCTTCTCCAAAGGGGAATGTTTTTAATGTCATGAAAAGGAAGAACAGATGGTCTTAAAAAGCTTAAGGGGGAAGTATAGCACTTTAATTCAAATTGTTAGACAGAGTTAGAGACAGCCACTTAGTTACCAGTTGCTGAAGCTGTTTATGCCCCTTTGTGTAAGAGAAACGGGCAAGTTAGACTGCTTTGTACATTTTGGAAAGAAAAGGGTAAGAAAAAAGCAAAATGATTCTATATTTGCTTACCTCTATTTGTTAATGCTAATACTCAAAATGCAATTGATTTTATTAAGCAGTCTTAAAAAATAGGTAGAATAACTGAAAACAGTGTATAATTTTTGGTTTTACAGTGGGCAGGCTTATGCAGATGCAGTGTGACAGCCTATTAGGAAAATAAACAGGTCTTTGTAACTTGGAGTCTTTTACCATTTTCCCTCCACTTTTAACTAAATTAGTTTTGCAGTGCATCAGGGTTTAGATTGTGATTCAGTGCATTAACTTATCCCCATACTGCTTTGATTGAGCAGCAAAGCATCCATTACCAATGCCATATCCAAAGTGACGTTTCCATACAGACTGCCTGCTGTTTCATTCATAACCACAAAGCAGCCTGAAATGACTTTACTTCTTTTTACAACTTGCAAGGAGTTAATGGACTGTGCTGGCCCCCTGCCAAAACCTTTAAGAAACTTTATTAATGTGTTATGAGGCTGGGATACCATAGTGCGGGATTTTATTGGTTTTTCATTTTAATGACTAAAACTATGTATGTACAAATAAAACCATATTTTTAAGCAACTGCCTACTAGTAATTTTTAAGTCTTTGACAATGATATTCTTAATGTTTACTAGTCATCTCTTTGTCTTTTCCTTTTCATAACCTGAAACTTAAGAGCTACAACAATATTAAATTTGTATTGTGAATGTTCCCTGCAGCAGAGACCCCAACTGTAGGTAGGAGAATACTATCTTTCCTGATGCACAAAAAGGAGCATTGAAAAGTTTTTGTTGGACTCAACTGTATCTCTACAAACAAGTCAGCAGATGATGAGAAATACTTTGAAGAGCTATATTGCTCAGGAGCTATAGGCAGCCTGTATATACTGTACAGATCATATGAAGATGTGATATGACGTAACTAGCTAAAAAATTAATGCCGAAAGCCAGTTTCTAACAGGCCAGTTGTCTAATGGGATTTCAGTGTTATTTCGCTGTTTCAGTTTGTTATTTCAATTGAATTGTTGTGAATTGTTGTTTCTTCCTGGTGGGGCTACTGAATTTGTTTCTGCAATACATAAACACCTTTTAACATTCAGAATTCACTAAGAAAATGCAAGATTTCCTTACTTTTCCTTTCATTACTCAAATACAGAAAATGATCTCATAAGAAAAGAGAGGTCGCTTTCATAGAGAAGCATCAACATTTTCAGTTCCTGAAAGACTGATAAATACTATCACTGACAGAAATTTCATAGCTTTAGTTAAAATATCAATAGAAAACCCAAAAAGAAATGTGGAAATGAAACTCAGTGTATAGAGACAGAATGAAGAGTTTGTAGCAAAGTAGAAAGCTTAAATAAAAATGCCTCAGTCTGTTTAAATAGTTTACTATATAAGCAGATGTTGACCACTGTTAAGTTTGCATAAAAGTTTCCATTCTGTTTTCAGACCTCTGCATTTGGTCTTGAAATTTTCAAAGCTTGCTCTCTTAAAAAGCAGTTTACATGTAATTTGAGCAAAAAAAAAAAAAAAAGGCAGTTATTTGGGTTTATAAGGAAAAATAACAAAGTCAATTCTTTTTTGATATAAAAATAAAAAAACGTATCTTGTGACCTTGGTCTATACCCTTCTCCTGGAAAAACACCCGGAGGTAGAAAAATTAGTAGTTGTTAGGGAAATGACCCTTACTGAAAAATGCTGTGGTAATTATTTTAGGTTTGGTCAGGATGTGCACGGTATTTTTCTGGGTACAGTAATACTGTGCTGCAGAGTCCTGGTGCAGTCGTGGCTGGTTCCAGCGTCCCAGTAACCTCAGCGGAACGGCGCAAGAACCAAAGGGCTGCTGAGGGTGGACTGGCCTGATGCCTGGCTAAAGATGGCAAGGAAGGTTTAGTTATGGTAGTGAGTGAACAAAGCTGCCTTCCCAAAGAGGGACTTCATTCGGTAGATCATCTTCCATGGAAAATTTGGACTCAAGAATACATTTTCCAAGTAAGATGGAGGCATCCTGGTACCAATGGAAACTCTGTTTGCAAAATAAAGATGGCTTTATGCATGCATATCTGTACAGATGCTGCATAGGTGCCAAGGCAGTATCAATTTAGCTTGTTAATTCATGCATTTTCGAGATGCATGTCTTTAAGACGTTAGCCTCATTTGATGCACAAAATATGAACAAAGAAGAAAAGTTGTACTGTATATGGTCCAGAGAACTAAGAAAAGATGATATTCCCACCATTCATGGTGACATCTTGACGTTTGAGCATTTGACTATACACTTTTGATTTTTACGTATAGCTTTTCTATACTTTAAGTGAGATATATCAGAGATCTCTAGATGTAAAGGATACATAATAAGCTGATGCAAGAAGCAAAATTAACTTGAGGTAAATTTTTCCTCCTCCTTTTTCAGAATTAAGTGCACATTTCAATGTTCTTTTCCAATAGGTTTTTGTGAAACTTTGATCTAGCAAGTAGCTAAGGAATGTGAGGCAAGAGGAGGTCTTACAACATTTATATGAAGGTGAGGCATCTGTAGTGGTGCTCCTGACAGAGGGAAGAAATCCTTTTGAATTTCCTGTCTTGGATCGTTCTCAGCACATTGAAGTGAGCATAGGCAAGCAGTGACTGTCAGTAAGAAATACTGCAATTTCTCTCCTCTTTCCTTTGAATACTGCAGAAGTCCAAGTGGGGTACTAGTACTTGCCAGTGGAAATGTGAATCAATTGGTAGAGACCTTTCTAAACACACACGTTTCCTGCAGCATTAAAATTAGAGCATGGATCTTATCGCGTTTTTTAGTACAGTAAATAGGATTTCACAGTTACTTGAACTCTGAGAGAGTTAAAATGCGTTCATTTTGTTTTTAGCACAAATTTGTGTGGTGGTATGCAGAAATGGGGGATGGGGAATTGCATTTCATTTGCTTACTGCTCTAAATGCTAAAGCCCTGAGTTTTATGCTAATATGTACTAGTCTTTACCCTTGGTTGCTGGTCTGACATCAAGCTGGTCAGATAAAGGGAGATGCTGGAAATTGAGCTTGAGGAGATTGTTTTTATATGTCTATTTTTTGTCCCTAATAAATGAATAGAAATATATCCTTGAGCAGTTTTAATATTTCTTCCAGTCCAGTTAGATAAAAATTGGAATTTTGGGGATTCCTGGTAAACTAAGTACTTGCTGTTTCCAAAAGGTGAAATGGTCTGTATTTGTTAATGCTGCAATTGAAAGTGCCTTGTTAACCCACTGAGGATGGGAGATGGAGAACAGGTGGAGATTTATTTTTAAAACACGCACATGACTTTGGAAAGAAGAGTGGCATCACATTTACAGAAGGAAGCCTCATCTGTAGAGGCTAGGAGCAGCAGAAAAGGAAGAGAAAATGGCATAACTTTTGTAGAGAGAGTGTTTTACCCACAGGAGATTAACATTGGCAGATTCTTTGGAAAAAAAAAGGCGATGAAGAAGATGTCGCTCTGCATATCTGACTGATAAAATATTTGGAACATAATCCCTTGCTATCTGAGTTTTGTCCTTTTTTGGGGGGAGGAGGGGTAGGGAGCAGTTTGAAAGTGCACTTAGTAAATATTAATAGAAGACAGACCAATTGAAATTGCATGCCGATGCAGTCTCCATGCTCTTTGGAACCTTAACCCTGGCTCACCGGTACTTTACAAGGACATCAGCATTACATAGATGTGCGGCTTTGACCCTGATTACTAATTAAACAGAGGGTGAAAGTCCCCTAATTCAGAAGCCTATTGAGCGACAGAACCATCACAGTGAATGTCCTTTGTATTTACAGGGACACAGATTTGCTTGATAGGTTGGAAAGGACTAGAAATAAAATAAATGTTATATAAATAATTGATTGGACTTGATTTGAAGTCTTCTGGTACAGCAGTGCAGCCACAGACAATGAGTAGTTCATGGATCAGTGGACTAGTGTTTTCACAAAAAGCTCCTGTTCAGAAGTTGTTATATAACGATATTTGATAGGGAGCCTCAAGGCAGCAAACAGATGAGGACAGCACCCACAAGAGAAGCTTTCTGTACACTTACTGTCTGTGAATAGGTTTGAGATTCTTCCACTAATGGAGTACCCGCTTGCAGGGACACTTCCTATTTTCCCTTCAATCGTGAGTGATGATCAATTCCCTGTAGAATTTTACAAATTTGTTAAGGAACTTTAGGCGATACACTGAAATGATATACTCAGATATCACCCATGAATATCCAAACTGCCAGGTCATTCTGGCACTCCTGAGAAACTGCTCTGTGAGCAAACAGAAAACAGTGGTCTCAGCTGAGGCTTAAAATTACTTTGCTTCAGCCATGGCCAGTAAAGCGAGCAGTAAAGCAGGCACAGGGAGTCTCTCAACTTGTATGTGATCTGCTGAGGGACATAGTGAAAGAGTAGTCTCCCATCTTTATGTTCAGGCACGGCATAGAATAGCCAAGGTTTCCTAGTTTTTATCACACGTAAGGCAGATCAGAAAGTCTCTAGGAGATCAAATGCAAAGACACAGGCACACAGCAAAGGCTTGTAACATATAGCAGCGTTTTGTTTGTTTTGCTGCTTTTTTTGGTAAAGAATCTTTTGTTTTTTTCCTTTAAAAGTAGGCAAATGCATTCAGTATCAACTGCATATCAGATGTCACCGGTGTCTTGTGACAGTATGTGGAGTAGCCGTGCTCCGCAGAAGTCTGCAGGCAGGTACTGTAGGCACAGGGGAGTAATATTAAGATCTATGCATAATTTAAAACAATAAAATTAAGCTTCCCTTAAGGAATGCCATTCTCCTTTTTTTTTCCCTCCCCAGTTACTGGATATCCCTAGCAGTCGGTTTTCTTTCCCATCCACTGTCATTTTCCAGGATTTTTATGAACATAACACAACAAATTTGCAGTGCCAGGTCCTGCTTTTGTGTGGAAACCAAACTCTTTGCCTCATTTAATACAATCAGACTGTTTTAAAACCAGCTTTGGCTTTTGCCCTTCACACAGGACAACACTAGGTCGACGACATTTCAGGATAACTGTTTGGCAGCCATTTTAGATACTGCCTGCGCTGAGAGCTCGCTGGCTGCCAAAAATTGCAGACGCTCTGTGCCAAAACACTCTTGGCAGTAGAGATAAACTTTGCAGAGATACACAGTCCAGAAATATCTTATAATTACAAAGCGCAGGGGGCAGAATGTTTTTACAATACAGCTGTGCTAATGTAAACATTTAATTTGGCAGCCTTCTCCACCCACTTTTCAATTAACCGGGTTTATGCAGATACTTTAGGTCTGTAATAAACTTTATTGCTACTTCTCTTAGAGTACAGTTTATGAAACACAGATTTGAAGTATTTTGGGGGCTTTCTATCCGTTTAGCAGGGCACATTGAAAATGTTAGGCGGTCATAAAGGGGAAGTGTCAATTCCTGCTTTAAAATGCCATAGTTTTGGTTTCACTGGAAGCCTTCACTTTAAAAATATATATTAATTGGGGCCTGTCTCCTTTGGTTTATCCCAAAGCAAGTAACAGGATATTAATAGAAAGAAGTGAAATCACTTAAAGAGCTACAAAAGGACATTTGTGTTGGTGATCATTAGAAAAGACAAATGTTCCCAGCATTACGGAATGGTATTACAGAGAACAGTTCCAAACAACAGTTCTTACGGATATAATTACAATAATTGTGTGATAGCTGTGGTAATTATTCGTACAGAGTAAAAGAAAAATAATTTCCCATCTCAAGCCTTATTCAGCCTTAGACATGCAAAAGCAGCCAAAGATCCTTTTCTGCAAACTTCAAAATGCTGGAGGTTAGAAGATTTCAAAATGAAATGAGCTAATTGACTTTGTGAAACTGGTTAATGTTTTATAATATACGAAGACATATTAGATCATATCTTTCCACTCAGTATGAGATTCATTAAAGTAACTTTCTCTGCTTCCTGTATGCAGTTTTGGGGAATGAAAAGCTTTGGTGTCGCTTTGAAAGGCCAAAATACTGATGGGAGCTCTTTGTCCTGGGAGAAGTCACACCACCTCAGAGGGACTGTCCCTGCTGTGGAGGGCTCTGTGTTCGAGGTCGTGGCACAGAAGCATGCTTAAATTACCATTTTCTCCAGGGATGAAAGACTTTGAGATTCGAAGGACCAGTTCAGTTTGGGCAGGCTGAGGAGTGTGGACAGATTGTATTTATTTGAAAGTATATTGAGACTTCTCTGAAAGTATATTGAGACGTTCTAGTCGTGAAACTCGGACTGGAGTCCAAGAGACGGCTATCTTGACAGCTTTTGTTTTGGCAGTCGTGTCTGCGGGCTGGGCCACGCTCCCTCGGCGGCGGCAGCGGCCGCGGAGGGAAGGTCCCGACCGTGGGTGGTCTCGCAGCGGTCGGCCTCTGCCCGGCTCAGCCGCGAGCTGGGCTTTGTGCCTATCTGTGGCCAGGCAGCAGCAAGGTGAGGCAGGATGACCCCTGGTGAAGGGCACCCAAGTACCCTCACGTGTATTTTCAGCTGAAGTGCAGAAATGTGCTGGGAACTGGATGGAGGATTTCTGCTTTAGGCTTCAGTTGAGGGAAAGAAAGAGGTACAAATAGATACAAGGCGCAATGCTGTGAGCATGGCTGAAAACGTAAATGTCCGGGAGGGTTATAAATGGGTGTGCTATGGCCCAAAAGCAGGTGAGTGAAAAAAGCTGCCTGAGTTTCTTGTGAAAGTTTGATTCAAAATGTGAGGGAGAAGTTGTCCAAAAAAACCCCAAGATCCTCTTCCAATTGATTTACCCATTCCTAATTTTAATTTTAAACGTATTTCTGAATGTTCTGAAATAAATGCAATTAAGGTCATAATGACTAAAGAATAGCAACAGCGATTAAATACCATGTTAAAAAGCTAATAGAAGAATTTCAGCAAAACTCCCATGTTAAAGTCCTACTGTCATGCTAGTATCTGGTTATGAGGCTATTTCTGTCCCTGCTGCTGTCATGTATTAGATTACAAATATATTCTGTAAGGGTGAGAATGTCGTTTATGGATAGCATCTCACAGACTTGATTACTGGAGGAATTCAAAATACTTCTTGCCTCTCCTGATCACAGGAGACTTTCTTAGACGTTTAGCTTAGGAAGTTGTAACTACTTGTAATTAAGTGTTGTAGCCTTACCCTTTCTCCCAAGGAATGGATAAATCAATCTTTTTGATAAATTGAAATTATCTAGCTGTTTTTGTTAAGTGCTGTTCCCTTAATTAGAAGCAGCTCGATTGTTCAGAGTTGTTGCTGTGGTTAGAACGTGAGTGTAGCAGAGAACAGAAATGCCTTTAAGAGTAAAATGCTAAAAAGTTTTAAAAAGACTTTGGCTATTTCATAAGCAGTAAGTATGCAGTTTGGTGACCTCTAATAGTTTTGAAAGGATCTCTGCAGGGTGATCGTTCTTCTCTACTCCATTTGGCTGCTGAAGTCTCTGAGAATGCTGATCACAGTGCATAGGGAACATTTTTATTTTTAAAAATGACAAATTGTGATTCCTTGATGTTCCTCAAAATAAAGCATGTTGTGAAGATAGTAAAAGCACTCGGGGTGGAAACCTTACCCACAGCAAAGTCTGATGCAACCAACCGCCTCCAGCCCAGGGGTTTGGGAGAGTGCAGAGAGAGCAGGAGACCAGTCTTCTGGTCTTGGCCTGAGGTCTCATCCCAAATCAGAGAGTTGAAGCTGGGTGTTCACCCGATGTTTGGGGAAAGGTATGAAGTTAGGTAGTCCTGCTCTCATAATGTATATTGCGCTGTGTGACAAGAATTAAAAAAAACCCCATCATTTCTAAAGATGTAAACTCAGTTTGGCACCATTGGTCATGCGCTGCTGTATCCTGGGGTGTTTGGAAGCTTGGATACCCCAGGAGTGGGGAGAGGAGGGGACAGAAAAGGGACATGTGCAGTGGGGATTCCCTGTCCTGGCATTGTCTTAGCAGATTTTTTGAGGAAGATGTTGAAATGAATATTCCGAGAGCAAGTTTTTAACCTGCCAGTCCTTACAAGCTAGTAACAGTGCTGCGTCAGTTCTTTGGGAAACACATAAATAAGGACAAATGAAGTATTCCCCTGTACAGTAGAAGATGGTTTAAATAGATTAGGTTCTGGCATCGCACTTAAGTTTATCAGGCATTTAGTGTTTAGGATGTACAATACAGCCATATGTGACTTGCCAACTATCTGGGCTTCCCCCAGTGTTTCTGGTTTGGCAATGAGGTGGTTTTTCACCCTGTTGAAATACTGACTGCCAAGGAGACATGGCCAGCTTTCTGCTTCCTGTCTTCCTCTTTGTCCTGGCTTAGCCTTCACTGTGGCTGCCAAGTCACAGATGCCAAAAGCTTCTACAAAAAGGTCAAGCAACTAAGGCTTGAAATCACCTATGCCAACATTTGTATTTTCTTTCTATTCTCCTGTATTCAGCTAAGTGAAAAGTATACAGAACATAACTGCAACAGGAGTATAGAACTTTTTTGACAATAGATATGTATACACTGCAGTTCTGCAAACTACTCACAGACACAGCGAACAGTAAACATTTTAAGAGGAACTCTGATTAAAGTTCAGTGAAATGTGAAGTGCTAAAGTTATGTAATAATCTTTTTTTTTTTTGAAGATTTACAGCCTCTCTCCTCCCCTTCCATCCCCACCCCTGCAATTTCTTTTACTTACTTATGCAGTTATACTGTATTTGAGAGTCAAGTTCCTTTAGAATTTGGTACCACATATCTTTGCAGTTGAATCTGCAACATCGTTAATGTCTGTGACTCTTTTGTAACTACTAAGAAAATGTAGCTTAAGATAATATTTAAACCTGGAAAGTTTTAATAATGAATGTGTTCTGAACCTGTTCAGCACATAAAGTTCATCAATGTATATCTGAAAACTTATTAGATGGATACCTGCCCTGAACAGTGTTCTACATTTTTTTCCCCGAGATTGAATTTGTTCCCTTCATTTTGGTTCAACTTCTCTCTACTTTGTGAAGATGAAGTAGGAAATTATGTCTAGCACTTTTATTTCTGTAATGCTTCTTTTCATGGCTATGATATTTACCAGGGCTTTCATTTCTTGGTTTTGGAATAAGTGCTAAAGCTGATAATAGTAGCCATAGATGCATCGTGACTGTGGGCCTTGTGCTGTAAAGTCGCGTGATTGTAGGGGGAATGATCTGTTCAGATGATTCATCAAAGCCCAGGTTGCAAAGCACAGCTTCATGTTTCAGTCCGTCTTCACAAGAGGCAATTTGCTTTATTCATCATCTACTCAGCCTCTCCCCTACCTCGCACATCTTTAAAGAGAGGGTGTTCTTTTAAAGTAACAGCAATAAGCAAGAGAAAGAAGAGGAAAATTTCAGGAACAGTCTCCTTTATAATAAGCGGTGTTTGATTATCTGTCTCGTATGCAGCTGCCTAACAAACCTGTACAGTTCTTAGTGGTTTTCAGTCTGTCGAATTAGAAGTATTCTTTTGGACATACAGATCCTGTTGCAAGGTTGAGGAATATTTGCAGGCATAGGGTGACAGCAGAAGAAAGCTTGAGAGACACTGTGAAGAGGTGGTAGTGAAAGGAATAGGTTGTTGGGTCTTAGTTCATTTGAACAGGTGGTTGTAAGTTATCTTAGAGTAAATCTTTAACAATTTCATATCCAGCGTTATTCCTGAAGTTAATTATGCACCTAGATCTTGGGTAAAAGGATTGCCAGTCTCGTTAACAGAATAGTGGCGTGCTTCCTAGAGTCAAGCATTGCACATGGACAACCTCCCGTAGTGCTACACGCACAAAGCCACATATTCTGAATTCGTTGCATACCAGGGAGTAATCTACTCACATGTATGCCCTCTGCTCCTAATAAAGCAAAGAAAAATCCTCTATAACTGTAGATGGCATCAGCAATTGTTATTATTACCTGTGTTTTCTGAAGGTGAATTGGCTGTCTCTATCCCTCCAGCTGTACTCCACTAGCTTGTGATTTATGCACTGCTAACTGTATTTGCCTCCTAAGCAGGGAGTATTAGTGAAGGAGTTGAACAGTAATCCAGTTTTGTTTGTTGGTGAATGTTTTGGATGTTCTTCAGTGCCTGGGTGGGGATAGTTATTTTCTCATGAAGCTGAAAATGAAACATGGGTGCACAGTTACCACATTTCACAGAGTGCTAGCTTAATTTTGTGGAGTCTTTCAGGAAGTAGTCTCCTGGGAGCGCCTGAAATCAGCAAGATGATCTTGATGATTGCTACTGTTTATTTTGTGACCTTAAAATTGACTCATCAGCCCTGCAGAGGGAAAGACTGTAGGTATATTTATATGTATTCAAGAATTCAGCTCTTTACTACTTCAAAACTACTTCAAACTAAGTGATTTCCCCTGCAGATCAGCAACCTAGTATTTACTGTTAACAGGGACTGAATGTATGTAGCCATGCAACTGAAGCGTCTTCAGTCTGTACAGGCTGTTAAAACCAGTATTTAATCGCTATAAGGAGACGTTGGTCTTTCCCACCCATTTTTGCAGATTTCAAGATAGTAAGTGGTTTGTCATTTGGGCTAAGAACTTACCTTTCTGGTAATATAAACCATTTGGGTGTTGGTCATGGGCTCTTGAACGGTGAAAGGGGAAATATATTTCAGCAGTCTGCAAGAATGCTTTAATGAAGTACGGAAGCATAGGAAAAGTATGTTTTGTCGTACAGTCCAGTTATGCCCATTTACCATGGTTCTCCCCTACTAATCATATGGGAACATATGGTTCGAAGAGTTTGCCTCGTAACCACACCTCTTCTTATGCCCCATAGTCACTACATTTCTTTTTAATGTCTCATTGCTTAATAAATGCTATTTCTTAACATGTGATTTTTATTATACATGTTTAGCCTCGTCTTTATTTTTTTATTGCGGCAACATACTGATTACATTTTTTGCATCTGTTGATTATTAAAAAGGACTTATGCTAATAAATTTAGGAAGGCAGCTATCATCTCTTTTTGTTCTTGATGTATGCCTTTGCTCAAAGTTTCTCATGTGATTACCTGTGATCTCCATGAACTCATGAACTAACTTGAATGAGACTGTGACACATAGTTTGACGTGGTATAGGTGAGAGATCCCCAAGCTAGCTGTGACCAAGCCATCTTATGTGTGGGAAACAGCACAGCCATGTAAGCTTGACAGGCTGCTGAGACTCATGATTTTTTGGACTATGTCCTGTATGCCTGCACATACGGTCTAACAAACTGCGGTGACCTGTAGACTAAACCCGGTATAAAGCTTTACTTTTTATTCTTATTGTCATGGCAGTCTGTCTTCATGTGCTGTTTCCATCTCCTGAATGCTTACATCATGCTGCTATCAATCGCTATGCATATGGAAGCGATTTGATTTGATTCATTTGATTAAAATAGAAGAAAGGGGCCATACATTAGTGCTAGTATTTCCTGGGGGGACACAGATTTTTAAACTTAGAGCAGACAAACCAGCTTGGGATGGAGTGTGTTTTAACTTTGTTATATGAACTTAATTTTGAACAATTGTGTATGTAGGAAGGTAAATGGCAGACTTTTTGGAAACTTGGCCAAAAAATTAATGCTGGCGTATTCTTAGTTTCCTATGGTTGTTTTGCTGCTGATGGAGTTGTCTGCTGCCAGTCCTGACGTTCCCTAGCTCTGCTTCGAGCAATTCATGATATTGCTTCCACAGATCCCTGCCATGAGAATCCCTCGTTCTGCTGCTGCTTGTGGAAGTACATTGGTGCCAGTGAAAGCCTCGTGTGAAAAGTGTTTGTTTCAATGAAGTCTGTCATGCTGAGCAGTTTGGTTATGACAACCCAGAATGTCGTTGTAAGCACTAGAATCAGAGGTCTGGACACGCAGGTTGGTCGTCTCTGAGCATGTCGTTCTCTGGTATACCTACTCATGACTCAGGAAAAAGACATGGTTTCTGTTCGTGACCCCATGTGTATTGTGGACTTTACAGCCTCACTGTATGAAGTGGAGATGCAAAAGAGGACAGGAAAGAAACTGAATGCCGCTCTGTGCTCTGCACCAGAGAGCTCAGCTGTGTCTCAGCCTGAGGGTTTAGGCAGAGATGGGAGTGAAAGGAAAAAGAAGGGATACATTGCTATTGAACAGCTTCAGGCTGGAGATGATTTGGAGCAAGCCTAAGGCAGGCTGAAGAGCAGGCTTCTTTCTTTGCTGCATCCTGGGGATCACAGCCTTTTGTTTTGGGTTTTGGGCTTATTTTGGTTTGTTTTCTTCAAGTGCGAGGTGTGACTAGTGGGCATTCTGGAAGGCTTGCCTGTCAGTCACACCCACTGGGTGGAGAAACACAGCCCTAGGCCAAGGCGAATTTCATGAGAGAGTTGGATTTTCTCATGTTCTTGCTGCTACTGATATCATACTGCTGTGCTGAAAAGACTCTACTGTTGTTCACATTTTACTTTTAAGTAGACATTAAAGGGATATTGTTTGTTATTCAGATGTACAACTTCCCCTGGAAAACTGTTTGAAAACATAAAAAGCTTTTGGGGCTTAGGAGATTTGCTTTCTATAGCTGTTCATAAAGCTAACGATTATTGTATAACTAGCCAGTGGGTCTCATTTGTGTTTCAGTGCAATTATTAGCAATTGCATGGAAATTTGAACGGAAAGCCTGCTGAAAAGGTAGGCTGATCAGAGTGAAGTCTAGTCCTGAGATTGCACCTTTTCCCAAACCAACATTAGGTCTCTCAAACAGCACAGACAGATTGACTTCACACTGCTCTCAAGTGTTCAGCAGCAACCACAATGAAAGAGGCTGAGTTTGAAAGGTAGCTGCAAGAGTATGTTTTCAGAAGAATGCAAGTTCTGTGCGTATATGTGGAGTGCAGGGGAGGAACAGCCAGAGGGAGAAGAAAAGCAAAAGCTGAGAAGTTTGCAGTTTTGAGTTAAAGCCGTTTCATATGCTGGAAATCTGTCATAAAAGGGTTTGGCGTAATTGCAGTATGTACACCCAAACTCTTGTGCAGCGCTCCGTGTCTCACCTAACTCCTTCATGTCAAGTGAGTTTAACCTATTTATCCAGGAAAAATAGAAAGGAGAGCTGTCAGCTTTTCTTGGGTATTTACTATGCATGTGCAGAAATCGCAGTACTTGAATACACATAAGATGTTGAACAGAATCTTGAACCTGCTGTGTACATTCATGAGGGGGGAATAATGGTTAATATTGTCCCCCGAAAAAGGTAAGTATAAGTATATAAGAAACTGTATTTTTCTATAAAGTCTTAAGAAAAATCTGAAAAGTTTCTGTAAGAAAAGTTGTTGTGAAAGTGCTGTTTTTCACGTTCATTTGTGTGCTTCTGGTGCTTCCCAAAGCATTAGAATTGCCCCTCCACAAAGCCCCATACCGTTTGATTTATACATAAGAAAACCATGATGCTATATGCATTTATAATTTCGGTACACACAGACGCAGGGACATGGGCAACCAACTTACTAAAAAGGAAAGAAGTGTTTGGGGTAGTTGTTGTGTTATGTCTTTATCCAGCTGGGTTTTTAATAAGAATGCCATTCCTGCAGCTCCAGGAGACATGGTGAGTGTCTGAAGTTCCTCATTCTGGGTTCATGTCTTGGCTGTTGGGTGGTGAAGCGCTTTTTCCTCTCTGCTGCAACTGAAACTTGAGTTTCTGTTGTAGTTTCAATAAGCTTGTACATGTTTGCTTAACTCCAAAGACGTAGTAGATTTCTCAAGGTCCTGTTGTGGTGGAACAGTGGTAGGAAAATAAACCTTAGAAACTCTGGATGGTTAAATAACATTCCAGGCACTGGCAAGTTACCAGGTCCAGTGACAGTTTTTTGCTGGCACAAATTCTAAGTTGTTGGCTTATGGCTTATGGTTTTTTTTTCCTTCCTCTACTTAATTAACACTTAATTTTTATTCATGCAAAACAAAACCTCAAGCCATGCAATAAAAATAAAAACTTTGGAATTTGAATCCATACATCTGTTTTTTAGATAAAAAGTACTGTCCTTTTTACGAGGATATAATCCTCTTAGGTACAAATGACTAAGACGACTTGCATCAGCTTTAGTACGTAAGTTGAGGTACAGACAGCAAAAGCAGCCTCTGCTGCATACTGAATGAGAAAGCACATTTTAAAATCTTAATCCCAAACTGTAGTTTGCATTGCACCTTTATCTGAACGTTTCACCTACGTAGATGATGCTAATTCATTAGAAATTAACAGAAGTGAGGGACATGTGGACATGTAACATAGAGCAGAAGTTACAGAATTACAAAGCAGATGCTTTCATGTAAAAGTCACAAAGTGACAGCTGAGCTTTTTTAATAGTCTTGGTCCAATATGACTCCAGCAGCAGTACAACTGCGAATAGGGAGATGGAGAGTCTGTGAGGAAAATGTTCTTAAAAATTGCTCTTTTTAAAAGTAGAATACAAGGTTTAAACTGGAATACTTTTTGGGCATGGCTACATGGTTTAAAAAAGAATTGCTTGCCTTTTTTGCAGAAAATCTCTCCAAAAAAACAAAATAGAGTTTGTCATGTGTGCTTCTGCATTTTAATAAATATAAGATTAGGTACTTCTAATTTTTACTTATCATAATAGACCAAAGGAGACAGACAATCAAGACATTGATCAGGGCTGAAATATTTATTTGGTCAATGTTACTTAAATATTTGTTATCTGTTCTCATTATCTATTTATTACTGATTCACGTATTAAGTGCTGGAAAATAAGCGTGGTGGCTGTTTGCACACATGCAATTCCAGTCAAGCTTTTGGACCACTAGTAGGAAAAAGTGGGGTAATTTTCTCTAGCCCTTCTTGTGCTTTGCCTACTCGGTGCCTCCTGACATGCCAAAAATCTGGTACCTTTATTCTCTCTTTTCTCATAGTTAGGTTTTTTTTTTTTTTTTAAATAGTGTATTTATGGGATAATAGACAGGCAAAGCAGCATATAAGTATTTTATCTATGAGTTTTTAGACTATGACAAACTAAATCCACTATATGTAGAGTATGGTAACATAACATACAAATTTTATGATCTGAGACATAGCTTTCATAAACTTGATCTTTTGTTAAAAATACTTTACTTAAGAATACATGAGACTACAGTATTTCCTGTGAGTCTTCTCTTCTCTCACCTCTATTAGATGTAAATTAATATTCTCACAAATTAAAAATTACGGATGGCATCAATTAGCAACCTCAAGAAAAGAAATACTTACCAGTGTATGGGGAGCATGGAGTGCATTGGAAGATAACACCACGTTCTTCTAGGGTCTTTTGTTAGTGCATTCCATTTTCTGTTATGCTAAAGATCATGTTTTATCACCAGTCATAGTGCTGAAATAAACTGAAATGAAAATGTATGGTATATAGTTGTGATACCACTGTGCATCATAGATCAAAATTAGAAGATGCTTAGGAAAATGTTTCAGTATCTAGAAATACTACAGTGATACTCAGGTTGTCAAAAACATAACAGCTTTTTCCTCCTTTTTTAAAGAAAATATTAATTTTCCTAAACACGTATATACTTACTGGCAGGGCCACTGCATCATGCTGCTCTTAGCTGGCTTGAAGAAATACTAAACACTAAAGTGTTCCCACCTAATTCTGGAGTTTCTATGGTTCATAAGAAAGAGGCATTTTAGTTTAGTTGCTATTTATTTTCCCCAATTAGCAGATAGTGTGGTCCATACTTAGCATTTCGGGAGATCTCTCACTGTAGAATAACAGAGGGGCCTCGAGAGCCTCTGTTAATGTCTGTAAGCTGCTCTCTGGGTTCTTGGGTAGGTGACCTTACAGCCTTGCAAAGCAGTGTATGAGTGTTAACATTTTGGAAGACTGAAGAATCTGGCTTTTAACACTGTGTATTTTAATGGGAGATACAATGTAGTTAGAAGAAAAATGCAGTTCTAGGCTATGATATCTGTTGAATAGGGCTTTCTTTTGTGCTTTTAAACTGTAAGTAATTTCCCATGAAGATCTTCATCTGAAGCTCACTGGAGCAACTTTCCATTGATTTTAAGACCCTCTGGCTGAGATCCCTTATGAAAAAAACTGATTTTTTTTCGTGGTTGTGTCATCATTATTCTGTGCCTAAAAATATTGCCTTTTGTAGCGGAAAACATTTTATCTCTGTGGACCCTTGTTACTTTACTGCCCTAAAATGCTAGGAGAGGATGAAATCCTGGCTCTATGGGAGTCAGTGGTAAAATCTCTGTTGATTTCTATGAAAGCAGGATTCACCCTGTTGTTCTTAGATACATTGCATGAAAATGAGGGTTGTTTTTTGTATTTCACAACATAATGAAATGGACAATTTATTAATTAGCTGAAGATGTGTGCAAGAAAATGTCTATTCTTTATGTGCAAATACAAACTTTTTCATTACTACAGTACATCGTATGATTTTTTTCTTTTCTAATCCCCCAACTTCTTTTCTACCTTCTGCCTTTCATTTTCTGAAGAATCTATAATGAAAGCCTTTTTATACCATAAAGTAAAAGATTTCTTCGTTTCCAAGAACAATTTCTGAATGTTTCTGAGTATAGATAGCATCCATAGTATCTCACAGATGGATAAAATTAAACATTCATATCTCATCTTTTCCTACTGAATCTTGCAAGTTTTGGAAAGAAACTTCATTCTTTCACATTCGTCCACATGTGGCAAGATACCTCTGTAAATCTCTTCTTAAAGTGCATGTCAAAAAAGAGCTCAACTCTTTTTGGGAATGAGAAACATTTGTTTCAGGCCATGAAAAAATATAAATCCTTTACCTTAAAAATGTGTGTGTGTGTGTGTGTGTGTGTGTGTGCGCGCGCGTGTGCGCGCGCGCACATGCACACGTGCGTATATGCATATATATGTGTGTGTATGTATGTACGTATGTATCCCAGGCACAACTTAACGTATAACACAGCTGGGGAAAGTTGTTCAGTTTCCAAAAAGAGCAACATATGGTGTATATAAATTGAATAAGGAATATTTTGAATAAATAAGTGCTGTGATTTATTTTACATAAACAAAAGAGGGAATTTAAATTAAAAAGATAAATCTGTGCATGGAACATAAAGCTGAAAAGCTAAGTATGCTTATTGCTATTTTGGTTCTAATAAGTGTTTCTAGGTCCTTGAATTTCTTTCAACTATATGAAAACTGGATTTACTCCCAGAGCTCCACTTCTTAACTAGCGCATTTTAAAAACTAAACAAGGGCTGAGTCAGTTAATTAATTTAAATGAGATTACAAATCAGAAACACATTACGTAATGTTGATTTAATTACCATTTTTTATTTACCTAATTAAAAGACTCTGAAGAAAAGTTAACAGTCCTGACAATGGCCAGTTTGGTGACTTGGCAGTGGCAGGTTTGCGCTGCTGATAAAGCAGGAGGTGAGCCTGGGAGCCAGCCGTGACCTCTCCTGCTCGAAGTGCCCCAAGCGTCAGGCGCTGCTGCTTCCTTCCCTTCGGGGCTAGCCCAGAGCTGGTGCTTGAGGTCGCTGTCCCACGTTCACCGGGCCAGTGCCTGGGCACCCTGCAGCCAAACGCTGTGCCACCATGCTGCCCTCGCCATGCCGGCCTTGTGCACCTGCCTGGAGAAGACACTGGGGTTCTTGCAGGGGTGTCAGTCGTGGGCAAACTCGTCTGTTCCTGGGGCGTGTGAAGGAGTGCAATGAAATGGGACTGTCAGCCACTGAGTAGTTTTTGCCGTGTCCTCACTCCAAAGTCAACAGGCTCAAACTGAAATTTGAACATATCCCAGCTTCTGTCTCCCAAGCAAGCTGTCTCAGATTTAAAGCACCTCCAAACCGTGTTGCTTATGAAGCTGGGGAAAGAGGTGAGGCTTCGTCCTGCAGTGTCTTCTCACAGGGAGGCCCTACTTATTTTTGGAGGTCTGCTTTGTGTGAAATGTGGCTCATACCACAAATCTTGAGCTATATCTCATAAAGAAAATGGTTGCAGTCACTGTTTTATCATACTTATGCTGTTAGCCAGAGTCTTCAGGAGAAGTAATTCCTTCAAGTGTCTATGAGAACGTGAAGAAATAAATCCCCCCTAAAGTTAACATACTTCCAAAAGGAAGGGGTGATATTTACAGCTATTCCACTGCCTTCTTCATAGTATCGTTCCAGCAAAACTTAATACAGTACAACACTATTAACTTGTTTATATCATAAACAAGCTAAGATATCACTACGGTTGGTGTAAATGGTGCTCATAAAATTATATAATAATTTAGAGTCATCAGACTGGTTTCTTATAACATCTTAAAAGATGTTACTTTTTCGAAATGAAGTTGTTAAAAGTCCACTCAGTTGCCTTTACAGGGTAAAATGACATAGGAACTAGAAAGTAAATGTGTAATCAAATTAGGAAAATAATAGTTAACAGTAATCTTTACAAGTACACAGATGGAAGAATATGTATTTGCTTTATGTAGTTTTGCTGACCACATTGTTTGCCTCTGTGGGGATGAGGTTATACTGCTTGTTTATTGCTGTGGATTCTTCCCTGCCATGGAGATGCTCTGAGCTGTCAGGCTCTGAAAGATGGACGGTTGCATGTGGAATGGATTTTCCTGCTGGGGACAGCCCAACAGTGGAGCGAGCCAGGTTGTCTTGTCTCCATCCTTGGAGGTTTTCAAGCTACTTTTTACCGAGGGGGTAAAGTCCAGAGCGACCTGGGCTGCCCCTACGGCAGAGCCTGCTTTGACCAGGGCTGGACTAGGGACCTCCCAAGGTCCCTGCTGGCCCAAACGGTCCAGCGATGCAGTGATTTTCACTGGTAGGACTGCTGCACCCAGGTCTGCAATGGCTGGTGGTGAGGTAGCACTGCAGGATGACAGTCCGGAAGGCAGCAGCTGGTTCTTGTTCACGGTAGTGGCTCTGTCGGTTGTCGAGTCAGACCCTGTACAGGTATGTGAAGACTTGAACCGCATCAAAGTGATACATGATGTCAGATCTCCCTGTTCCTTGATCCTCCCCCACACCCAAATCACAGGACTATCAAAGAACAAGGCTGTATTTACATGATGGCAAATGATTAAATTAGTGCCTGTCAGCTGAGATGAACTGAGTGCAAAGGCTGTCTCTAGTCTGTGGAAAACCAAAAGGGGAATGTGTTCACTGAAATCAGTGAGGAAGTTTATTTGATTAGGGTGAGACCTGAGGAGAATCTGCTTATTTCTAGGACATGGCTGGAGAAAATAGTTTTTTTAAAAATAGATTCTGTCTCTATTTCTTTTCATGGACTTTAAAGTTGTACTAAGGCAGAGAGCCTTAAAATAAAAATATATTAATTCTATGATAGGGGGCTTAAGGGAAATATAGCAAAACTTACTTTTTAAAGAGAGCGTCTTCTCTTACTGGCTGCATAAAAAAAATTGGATCATCAAGGAATATTAAAAATCCCTCTGGAAGCTAAACTGGTGAACAGCAGCATGACTTTCTTGGCTTTACTGGGGTGTGCATTCCTCCTGCTGCTTTTTGTCAAAGGAGATGTTCCTCTCTGAGGTGTAAAAGGAGAGAGCGTCTTGTTGCTACTCCGATGGTGAATCAGCAGCTTTTTCCCCCACTCCCTTATGCAGCTGAGAATGATGAGTCATAACATGACCTTTCTCCCACTGACAGGGGAAATGGGCAGTTTTTTTTCACCACCAGTCATTTTTTCTTGACCTTGCCGGTAGTGAGAGTTGTCTATACCCCTAGACACTCATCAAGGTTAACCACTAGAACTGAAAATGTGGGAAACAACTCAGTATAAAATATACCAGCTTGTTGACTCATATTTTGTACTATCTTCTGAAAGAAGGAGTAATTTGAGGTAAAGATTTTAAATATCCTATTGGTGCTCAAATCGAACCACAAGAGGTTACATTGAGTATATCTCTAGTATTAGGGTTACATGCATATCTGCCAGAAAAAGATAAAAGGTTTAGTTGGACTGTTCTGGTATGAACTGCTCATCCATGAGGCAATGACTGATCAAGACTTCATCCATTGTCTTTTGGAGCAGTTAATTCCAAGAAGAGCAGATCAGAAGCTATGCTTGCTGTGGTTGTGAGACACATGCGAAAGTCTTTCCCTGGAAACGGTAGGTGTAGGTGAGCAAATAAGCAGCAAATAAGGATAAGTAATTCTGAGATCTTTGTAGAAGAATCTTTCCAAAAAAGCATACTAACAGTAAAATTTGAGGAGGAGTAAAATTAAAAAAAAAGTGAAAATGTAAGAAAATTTGTAGTTGGGAGAAACCTGATTGAAAATAGTGAAAATTTCAGGTCTGTCATATTTACATATGGGGTTTTATTTGCTGCTGATTGCATAGATTTGCTTAGAACTTCTGACCGAGAACATCTTTCTTTTATATGCGCAGAAGTATGTAGTGGTAAGATCGAATGCAAAGCCAGCGAGATAGACAATGAGTCTGGCTTATGTCTTTCTCCATCACACTGGAAGAAAAGCCTACAATTTCTGATGCCAGGGCTCAAGTTATTTACCAAATTAATGATCCTGTGTAGAAAAAGACAAACAAAGATTTAAAATATCTTACCATGTCCTCTGCTTCCTTCCTTTCTGTGACTTTTTTAAAAATGCTTCTTACTTTCCCTTTTAGAAAAGCTTTGTTCCAGTATCTCTTTTCATTCACTGTTCTGCGTATAAATTGTTGTTCATATAATTTATTCATATGATGATCATGGTTCTCTTGCACTTCGTAAGGCTATTTGCATCAAATCAAATCAGAAGAGTGTTTTATAATTACTGATACTGGTAAAAGAACCTGATCATCAGAGTCATCACAGTTTTGTGTCTTTCATCCCAGGAATGAGAATCTGTGTATTTTAAGTGAAGAGTTGCATAAATTGATTCTTCTATTCAATGTATAATGATTCTTCTCTTTCTTGATATTAGTGAGATCCCACTGGCAAATAGCAGCATCTACTGATCAAAACACTGTGAAAGAATCAATCTGTAAAAATCACGATTGATCAGTAGTTAACATAAAACGAAGCTAAGTCTGACTGGCAAATTATGATAATTACCCATCCGCTTATCCCTGTGCCTGGAAAATTCCATACTAAGTTTATCATATTATAATGTGAAAAAGAGTTGTTTTAACTAACATCCTTCATTAACTCCTGGTTTATGGATCCAGAAGGTTGCCATGTTGACCAAGAGAAAGCAGGACTTATGGCAAATTGCTGTGCAAACAAACATTCTTTACTTTTCACATTTTTGGATGAGTTTGAGCAGAAGAAAACTTTGAAGGCTGTCCTTTGGAAGGCCTTAGAACGTTAATCCAGTTTCAAATCTGTGTTATCCTAAACACTTCATTTCGCCACACATCTGCAGCAGTTTTATACTTGCACCATTGCTGTGTAAAAGGAAGCCCCTATGGTAATCTTATTTTAGAAAATGATATCTACTATTTGCAGAAATAAAGAATGCCTGTTAGAAGATTATTAAAGTTCATGCTCTGGAGGGTGAACCTCTTCTGATTGCAACACGGGAACAAAGACTTTTGTTCTGATGAAGGTCCCTATGCAGAAACATATCGTATTTTTAGCATTTCTCGTAGCTGGTGGAGCTTTCAGATTAATTTGATCTGATTTTTTGAAATGGTGTGCTGAGTCTTATCATGAAGAGATACAGGCATATAAAATGGATACGTATTGTTCATTGTCTTTCACAGAACTCATTCAGGCACTTCAGGAGATTTTCGTTAGCGCTGCAAACTAACTTATGAGTATAACCAAAAGGAAAAATCTGATCTGTAGCAGTGGCTATTGGTTGTTTAAAAGGGCTTTTTGTTACTTGTAAAGAGAAATGTGTAGTATGTTATTGATTTACTCAGGAGAGAATTACTTCCCGTGTAATAGTTCTGAAACTACCTAGTTCCTCTGCGCTCCAGAACTCTTGTTTATAATCAGTTTAGGATTTTATGGAAGCCTAGGCTTTAGCCGAATGTAAGAATACACGTGTTGTTTTATCAGCAAATAGGTTTATATATCTAGGAAGAGTAACAAAGTATTAGATCCAGAAAATATGAATTAAAATTGAGAGTTGAGGTTAACTTTACTTTCCTTCTGGGCTCTAGCCAAAAAGGATTAGGCATGGAAAAATTGAATTAAAAATAGGAGTTTTGATTTTTCCCTGTAACATCCTTCCTCTGCTTTCAGACTTTTCACAGCACATGTAGCAATATGCAGAAAAAGGAATTAGGTAATGAACTCACTGATAAATTGTTCCCAAAGGCCCTTTCAGGCAGAGGTCCCTTGTCCACTACCACCTACCGGATTTCTCGGGAAGATTCAGACCCTGAGACCAGCTATGATGATGGGAATCTCAAGCACCCTGGTTTCTCTGCACTGGGGCAGGTCTCTAAAAGTGCCCTATTTCAGAAATACCATGGGATGCACAGAATTTGATGGGGGCCTGCTTTTTGTTCTGCTTACGCTGCTTAGAAGAAGATAGAGGAAATTTCATGACGTGAAATTAGCTTTCCTGAATGCATTTTACTGTGTGCAAGAATCCTTTTTTTCTGAATTGAAAAATTTAGTTGTGTTTTTAATAGCATTGAAACTGGATTCTTGGTCTTCCAGAAGACCAGTTAGATCCCCAAATTCTCATCTTCTGAAATTCACATAATTCAGATGAATTCAGTAGTTCATCTGAACATAGTTCGAGTGAATGAGTTACAGGACGTAGAAGTATATTTCCTTAGAGAACTTCTCCCACATCTTCAGAGCTTGAATTCTGAGATGGATTTCTGTGTCAGGAAATACCTTCTGTAGGACCAAGTCAGTGTTAGCTTAATCTGTTTGGAAGTCATGTGTGTCAAGCCACGTTTGCTAAACTGTATAGCAGATGGTAACAGATTTTAATGAGCCTTGGGTAACAAGCGGAAAGAATCTTTCATTCTAGGTTAAAGGCTATATTAGCTTTAAGAAGAAGCGATGGGGATTGAGGGACCAGTATTCACTGATTTATGTAATTCTCTCCTCTCTTACCTTTTTTGCTTTAATTTAGCACTGTAGGCAGGAGAGTGAACTTTCAGTCGAGGACCCTGACTTAACTCTGGACAGTGGTGGGATCCATCTGGCAGTGCAGATTTCTGTAGTGATGCAGTTTCTTTGTGGTCCTGTGCTACTAAAGAGCAGCACTGTATTTTAAACTAATGGCAACTTCTTATTCAGATTATGAAACTGCTCCATTTCATATACCTGTATATAGAACAAATGATCATGGTTCATTTCATTTCTTACTTTCTTTGTGTAGAAGATTGTCTATCATGTTGCATTTTGTTGGTAGTATTTTCTGGCAGAATGTTATTGTGTTATTGGTGTGGGAATGCGGCAAGAAGTAGATATTTTTAAAAGGAGCAGTTTTCATAAATAGGGATCACATTTATTATCTAGTGTGTTAACATCAAATTGCATTCTTCTCCTGATTCATTAGGTGCATGTATCAAGAGGAGAATGCACTCTTTGAAGTCTGTGGGGTTTGTTTGTGTTAGTTTTTATGTTGCATTAACTTCCTTTCACAGCAGCTATCCTAACAGAACGTGAACACAAAGGCTGCACTGTATTAAAACAGACAGTCATATTTTCAGTCCTGAGTCTGCGGAAGCACTCTGTGCCTTTATGCTTTAAGGGAAGGGTAAAGAAACAGGATTCATCACCACAAACTCTGTGAGTTGCCTGATCTGGTACATCTTTCTGGTCATTGCATCAGAAGAGGCTAGCTCTGCTTGGCTGATTATGCAATATTATATTTGGGGGATGGAGGGGGAGGGAATGAAAAGGTACCCTTGTAGACGTGTTTACGCCCTGAGTATTTACCTGAATGACTCTCTTGTCCTTATTCAGTGATCTATGAGTTTCTCTTACGAGGATCGTTGCATCTTTGACAATGTTTCTGATTCTGTATAAATGGGTTACATACAGTGTGTTTGTTCAGTAATGCCTCCATGTAGAAAGGCAGGGGAATGACCTTTAAAGAACAAAGTTAAGTATTCGTTTAATACCAAAGGAGGGTATTGAAGAGTTGTGAGATACTTTCAAAACAAATTAGTAAAACACTTCTTTGATTTCTTTATAGATTCTGGACAACCAGGAAGTCCAAGCCACAATGATCCTGCCAAGAATCCACCAGGTAAATATAAGTTCCAGGACATGTGCAGTCTAACATTGTTTGAGAACAAAGATACTACTGTTAATAGCTAAAGAGAGCATAATTGGTCAGCAACCTATTTTGCACTGGTAAGTACGTATAAGAAGGACTAGCTGCGATTATTTTAGCTCTTTTGAAATGGCAGTGCCTCAATTGTAGTTTCACCAGGATTCATTTAATCTAAAGAATTTTTGCCTCCATTTGCTCATAGTTTTATGAAATTTGTAAGTGGTGATGGGTAGAGGCATGAGGAGACCATCCCAAACCTTCATAAAAATCTCCAAACGCTACAATTATTCATTTGTCAGAGACAAAACAAAATTACTCTCCCTTTAAAGTCTGTGACCTAAGTTGTCAGCTTCTTCTTACCTTTAATTTTATTTTATGCAGGCATTTTAAGATGTAAAAGTGTTCGATTTTTGTAAGAGCATATGAACTCACAGCAGTTTCTGAACACATTTTTAGTGGGTCATGCTAACAACATTTGGCTTTTTTTTTTTGAGAGGGAGAGATATCAGTGCTTTTATGGAAACAGTCCTATCAAGGATTCTCTAAAAATAAAAGATGCAAGAGAAAATCAGAACCAGACTTTGTCATTCCACACTATTTAGGCCAAAGGTTCTTTGTATTTTTGTGGATTTATCCTTCTAATAAATTGGACTATGCCAGTAAATCTTGTAAATCTTTGTTTTTTTATAAATTTTATTAGGGTAAGACAAATAAATGTGTCAGACTTCCTCATACTTCTTAATGAGTAAGGAGTGACTCCTGCCAGTGAAGCCATGTTGTATCTTCTCATTTCAGCTCTCAGAAGAAGTGAAAGTCTGAAATAAGTTGCAACTATAACTCAGATTCTTCTTTTTCTAAATGCTAAATGAATCACACTCTAACCAAGTAATTGTGTGATGCTGGGCCTTTAAACATACATGACAGTTTTCTGGGTCTGTTTTAACATTAGGAAAACAACCTGTGTTGTGATTATGCAGCTCTGTACGACAGATAGGATCAAAGTCATTCTATAAGTGTCGTGGACTATGCCGTGTGTGTCAGATGTGAATACTCAAAAGCGGGAGAAGCATCATAGCTCATTGTATAATGCAAAAAAATCACATGGCCTTTATAATATGAAAAACAGAAGTGAATACAGGAAGATTGCAGCTATGTTTTAGAGATAGGAGGGCAGAACAACTTCATACGTGTCAAACTCTTTCGGATTATTTTCTAACATGATTTTTTGCAAGGGATGATGCAGGTTTATATTAGTTTGAAATCATTTTTGGTGGGAGACTATGACGCTGTTTCTCACCAAACTCTGTGGGATGTATGACTAGGCTTTTATTTCTCTATTAAACAGATGACGTAAATTATGTAGCTTCGTGGTTTAAAAATCCCAAAGAAGCCACCACAGCAAATTTACACCTAAAACAAGCCTGAAGAATTTCCTCACAGATAATCATGGTTTTGCAAAACTTGGAGTACTGAGCTCTAGAGCATCTATTTTTGTTTTAAAATATCTCTGTTTGGAAGTGCAAGAAAAAAGCTTAATACATCACACCTTGTCAATCTGAAGAACCCAATCTGTAGATCTGAGAAGCTGAATGCAAAGTCTGGAGCCTCATTGTTACCTTTTTCCAAAAAAAAATATCCATTTTTAAAGTACAGTCTAACATTTGGGAAGTAGAGGCACATATTTTACCATTGAGGAGCATATTTTACCATTGACTGAGCGTAGCAGATACACTCATTGTATTTGCAAATACACTCACTATTTGCTTATGCCTTAGTCTCAGCTCCAGGTTATGCCAGACAGGAGTAAACCTGTTGCCAGCAACAGAGTCAAGGGGTGGGTAGAAGACAAATCCTACAGGCTTCCTTTTGCCTGCCCTATGGGGTGAGATCAGATGCCCCACGATGTCTCATGACCTCCAGTGTCCCAGGAGGAGGAGGGAGGTAGAGGAGAGAAAGATCTGTTTCTGGTTTCATCATGAAACTTTCTGCTTGAAATTTGATCATAACACTTTCTCATGCCTTGGAGCCAGTGCTGGCAGTATTATTCCTTTTATCTGATGCCAAGTGGGGACAGAAAATGGAAGCTGTGCCTTGAAACCCTTCATTTGAGCAGAGACAGGCACATAATTGAATGTCATCTGTCTGTTTGAGGATAGACGCACTTATAGCATTCTTCAGCCTCCCTATGCGATGCTGTCTTGGAGTTGAACTGGCAGGAAGAAAGCACCGAGGTTTGTGGGACCGCACAAGAGCAAGCTTCTGGGGCTGCTCAAGGGAACAAGAGGGACTCACACTCATTTAAGGCTGTCTGAGGAGAAGGTCTGCTGTCCAAGTCTTTCCTATTAAACTTCACATGAATCTTATTATTAGAACCAGGCTGTCAGTTCTGTCAAAGCCCCAGAGGATATCCACTCTGAGATTTGTTTCCTGTCTCAGGCCAGGAACCCTTGGGCTGGCAATGCCAGCATAGTCTGTTCCTGCATCGTGTTTTGATCTGAGGCTTGTGTATCGAGGAGCCAGGAGCCAGGGCATTGGCAAGGGATCGGTGCTGTTAGCACTTGGATGCCAATACCTTCACAAAGACGTTGCCAAGAAAAGGGAGGCTGAGACCTGAGTGGTAGCTGGCGAGGCTGCTGGTGTTAAAAGTGGGTTTTTCTAGGGCTGGCTAGACTACTGCATTCTTTAGGGTGTCTGGTAATTTGCTGTCTTAACCATGGGGGGAGGGTAATGTCACTTGCCAAACAAAAGAACATTAAGTGCACTTGCTGGAATTTTTTACAATAGGTTCCTAAAAATACACGGAATATTTTGATAGCATAATACAGTGTTAAGATGGTGTAGCTTGTGGTGGAAGTGGTATGTAGCTTTTGTAGCAAGATCCAGGGATAGCCTCCTCTTAAGTTTTGCTTGTCAGTAACTTTCATCTGGTATATTGCGAAGGAATGAAACTTTCTTTTCTGTAAGCTGGGCTGTAAAGGTCACTGCTCTGTAGGGGTTGGTAAGTAGGCTCCAGACAGACTGATGAACCATACGCAAGTGAGAGAGAGAAGAGAAGAGTTAAACGCTACTGTTGTCCAGATCAGCCACATAATATGTGGTCAGGGCGTTCATCTAAGCATAAGATCCCTGATCTGAATCAGACATGGTTAGATTAATCCATATCCCCAGCCTTGCTTCTCTGGAGTTGGTCTTTCCCTTGTATTTTCATGGGAAATTTTATTCTGGGAACCTATTCCGAAAAAGAACTGAATGAAATCACCATCTATTCATTTTTTCTTCTAATTAAAAAAGGTGTTGCCAAAAAGCTTGCAACTCGCCTCACCTATCTCTCAATATGCAAATCTTCCTTGCAGCTGTAGAGCCCCAAAGGCTTTTTTGAGCTTAAATAAGGGCCAGGAGCCATGGGCAGAACATTCCTTTGGATCAAGCCCTAAGAAATACGTAATAAATTTGCCTATATGACTGTTCTAGAAAGAAGTATTTTGGTTTTATGTTTTAGAATGTACACTTTCAGAAATAATCTCTTAGGAGTAACATGTGGTCTCAACCTTTGCACTCTTTTGAAAATGTAAAAAGCAAATGTCTTTGAGTTTTGAATCACTCAGGACACAGATGGTTTTGTTGTTTTACTGTATTAAAAGTTACCCTCTTGTGGATGGGGAATTAGCCCCCTAACTACTAGAAAAATAGAAGAGGAACTCCCTGGTCTCATCATTGTAAACAGCTTTTCTTCTGGAAGCAATGATCCCTTAGTAGCAGTTTGGGGAACCAGGCAGAATTATATTTAAACAAACATATATTCTGAGCCTTGCTCTTTCAGCATGGGAGTGGATATTCTGAAGTGCTTGCTGTTTTCCTGTATGCCTGCAGCCTTACCATCTCAGATAGCAATCTCCGAATAAAACAGCATTGGGCTTGGTCAGGGCTTGATTTTCTGTATTCTCCCTCTCCCAAATGCTCCAGGAGTTAGTAATGACAGTGATTGAGAGGTGATACTCTTCCTCATCAGTGTCCCAGCCCTGAGCCCGTTGGGGCGTTCTGGGGGCAGCGTGCAGCTGTGCTATCTCGACAGCCAGAAACCTGCATGGACCCTTTTACCAAGAATAGAGCTTTTGGCCTTGTGTCCCGGTTTGAATTCTGACTTTGGAAGTTGTTGCTGTCTGCCGATTTGAGATTATTTCCGAATTTACATTTGGATGCGCTATCCTTCTCTATGAAGCTAGTGAGTGATGGTGTCAAGCTTTTATAAATAGTGCTGCTTTTCATTTTTGATGCAGTTGTGTTCAATGGTGAGCATGCGTTTTTTTGCTTCAAAGCGTGCACAGAACCGATAGCTTACTACAAACTACTATGTCAAAAGTTAAGTTTCCGGAATCCTGCTTTGGCACCAGCTAATTCTTTTTTGTTACCACACAGTTCCTTAAATGTTAAAAAACAGTTGCTCCAACCTCTTTTTAACATCTTGGCTGTAGTTTGTACAGAACTTGAGGCCCTCTGGAGTGAAAGGCGGGATGCATTGTGCTAGATCCTCTTTATGTTTCTTGCTAGGTTTCAGGGCAGCACACCTCACACCTGATGGACTGCAGTACTCCATAATGAATTAAATTAAGTGTTTATCTTGAAATTACTGGGACATTCAAAGGCGTTGCTGTTTTGTTTATTAACTTGACAGTACTGAAAATCTATCTTATTTGTTTTTAATATCGGCACAGGCATCTTCTTAGGCCCTTACTGTGCTAAAAAGTTCAGTGTAGTCAGGGGATCTTTTTACAACATGTTTGTCCCCTGTCCCAGTTACAACATGACTGCAATTTGCAGGAAAAAAACTGTGGCTATGCAACAAGGTCAGAGACAATCATGTGGTAACCAAAATAGTCTCATTCCCTGGACAGGACCTCAGTTCAACTGTTTCAGCTGACATCACCCCTGAAATCTTCTGCGTCACTCCTTGGCTCGTGTTGTCCACCCTTAACTGCGTTTCAGAAGTTCTGGTTCCATGGAAACTGCTTCTGGTACTTTACCAAGATATCAGCTTCAAAATGCATGTAATAAGAAAACAAACTTAAAATTTGCTAGACTTTACATTAACTTACTTATGTATAGTGTGAGGCTAATTTTTCACTGGCCCTACCGTGAGTAGTAGCTGTATGCTGTTAGTGTTCCTGCTTATATTAAGGAGCTTCCTGAATAAGTTAGATGTTGCAGAGAGAAGTGGTTATCTATTTTCAAAGACTTATGATAAAAGAATATAATCAAACGATTTTATCTTTAATCATAGCAGTTGCAAATCTGTAACAGCATCAAGCACATTACATCACCTAATTTAAAGTCCAGCCTTCCTACAGCTCAACTAGTATTTTGTAAAGAAGGCTGAAGCTTCCAGCCTTTATTTTCACAGCTGATGAACCTATTGCATTGCTAGTAAGTCTCCCTACAGCTTTATAATTCTCCTTTTAAAATATACAAAAATAAAAATACAGTAATAAAAAATATTTCCTACAGTACTTTGATCCTTACTTGTGCTTGTAAGCTGCTCAAAATCAAGGCTGTATCAGTGAAAAAATGGAATATTTAATTATACCAGGAAGCAATTTTATATTTTGGCACTAGTCAATATACAGCAGAACATAAACAGACATTCTATTCATAAAAGTACAATTAAATCAGAAGACACTGAAAAGGCTGGTTAAAGATTTGTAAAGCCAGACGTTACTGGTAAGCTTTAAAGTAATTTGAGAACAAATCCCGTACAGCATATGCTAGAGCAAACTGAAAATATTTTCCAATAGGCTTAAACAATTTAATTTTTTTTTTAACTCTTAGTAAAAGCTGTACTTGTAACTCAGCTCTTGACTGCGTAGCACAGGAATAGAGAGGAAGACTTTTAAGGACTGGAACTGAGGCAGCTTCTAAAGCAGTTAGAAGAATTACTGTAGGTTCCTGTTCTTTCCCAACTGTATTAGGATAGCTTGATCAGAACTGCTGCTTAGAGATTGACACTTTTGTCTTTTATCCATAACAGCATCATTCTAGTCACTGTAGTATTAAATTTGGAAATTTTATTTTTTAAGAATGTCTTTTATGTAAAAAAGCCAAGGAGAGAAGCCATATTTGTACAAAAGCCTTGTACAAAAGCTAACAGGAAATATGGAAAAAACACCTACTGTTATTTTTTGGTTTTGGCTGTACGAGTTGCATATAACATAGATTTTAAAACATGATGATAATTAATGAAATGCATTTCAGAGCGTGTCCTCTCTCAAGCGAGATGAATTTTAGTAAATGTTCCATGCTTATGTTAGATTTGAACAACAAAGAGAGCAATGCATTTTCAGGACCATCAGAAGATATAGTAAATTGTCTATGAGGAATACAGCAGTGAAGTGTTATCAAGTCCTTCAGCTTCTGTACTGAACAGTTCAGAAACACGTACCAAGAATGTTAACTGAAATATATTTAACATATTATTGCAAGCAGTGCATTAGGGAATACTTAATCAAAATCAGTAAAACCCATACTGTATGGAATATCACTGTATATCTTTTTCTTGCATGCAGTGTAATAATGTGAATATGAGTGTTAAGTCTTGTTCAGTGGGGAGATCAGCTTCCCAAGGTAAAAGACAGTGATCATTAAAATCAAAATATTCTACAATGCTGTACTGCTGTATGCAGAGCCTTACTGTTCATTCTTTATCATATTTACAGTGCCTGATTCTGCAACAAATTACAGTAGTTTAATAACAAAAAGTTTTTCTATTGCACAGCTGGAAGCCAAGAAAAGTTCTGCAACATATCCACTGCAGATTGGGCCCTAAGTAGTTAAAATTGCTGAACTGCGCTGGTGGTGGTACTAAACATACTGTTTATTTTCCTGTACTCAGAGGCACCACTGGAATCCACCTTCCCTATTAGGATGTATATCTCGGAATGAAGTTACTCAGTGCCTGTGAAATAAAGTGTTTATAGTCACTCCAGATTTTTTATAATTTGTCACATTATATGGAGAAAAAAAATCAATCTATTTCTTAAGTTAATTGAGACAGACAATAGCTGCACACTTTCCCTCTCTTTCCAAAAGCCAAGCAGAGCATTTGCATGTATCTATGGGTTTGATTATTTTAAACAAGGCAGGGTGAAACCTGAAGAGTGTATTAGGCAGGCAAGGGGAAAGATATTGGTCCATTAGTCAGTAATACATTGTTCTGTGAGGGGGTCACAAACAGTGGTACCAGCTCTGCTCCTGTTCCCTATCACAAGGAGGGAAACTTGTTACTGCTCTTTATGCTACGTGGGTATTCTCAGCATTGCCAGTGAGAAAAAGTAAAAATTCATGAGGTAAATCTCAAGATTATATACATATGCAAATGCACATGTGTGTCCATACATGTACACATGTGTATTTTTATATATAAAATCCTACATTGGAGTTTTCTTTTTTTTCATATAATGAGCCTTGGGGCTTGTTCTCACTGAAACAATAGTTTGACTAAACTGCGCTTAGTAAAGCTCCTCTCAAGTTTGCCTAGCCTGAATGAGAGAAGCGGGGCTTCAAAGCAGTGGTATTTGGATAAGCAGCACAAAAGTTCACAGACTTTGTCTCATTACCAGCTCCAGAGCTGGCTCCACATTTATACACTGGCTTTAAGCCACACTGCGCTTACAAGCCAGCTAAAATCAAGAAACCAAATTTTTCTTTGGAAATCTCCCAGTTGTGAACTACTTGGGACTGCTCTTGCTAAAGGAAAGAGAAAGAAAACGTCAAAGATGGCCAGTATCAGAAGAATTATTGTTCTTTGACCAGGTTGCCCACTCTTAGGTTAAAAAATGAAAATGAGGAAGAAACAAAAAGAATAATTGACATTTTGAAATTTTCTGTGATATGTATGCCAAGTTCCGTCACATACAGAAGAAAATACTTGAGAGGGCACATCATCTTTTCATCCTATCAGAAACAGGGGAAAAGGGTACAAGGGATTGTAGGAGATTCAAGAGGGAAGACCTCTTCTTTCTTAGAGAGCAAAGACACCCATGGAGGACAATAAGAGAGGAATAAAGTAATAGATGTTGAGAGAAGCTGTTGAAAATGAGAAGAGGAGGAATGTGAGAAGAAGTAAATAAGAGAGAGAGGGAGATATACAGAGCTACTAACAAATGAAGACAGGCAGTGATATCATATTTCATATGGCATTGACTGAAGAAGGAAAGATAATGGCATGGCATAACACGTTCAGAAAGCTTCCATATATTCCATAGCTTCATGGTACTCCATACATCCACTGCTCTTACTCACTTGAGGGTTTTTCAGCTCAGGAGGGTTGACATTAGCATATAGGTATAACAGTATTGCTGAGATATCAGGAAAGGCCATGTATAATAAATGTTGGGCTTGGTTGCATGCATTCACATTTTTCATCTTGCAATGTCAGGTGCATTGTTTATGCACGTACTAGTAAATATTGTTAGAGATGCTGGGTGAGTCAGCTCTGCAGGGCCAGTGAGACTGAAAAACTTCAAAAACTCCTCCTTCTCCCTATCCCTCCTTGTGTGCCCCAGAAGAGTAAGCAAAATTTTCTGCAGATGTGCCAAGGATAGATCTCTCAAAAGTGAAGTGTACTGCTTTCACAGTCACTTTTCTGGTGATGGTGGCCCTTTTTGCTAAGTTATTTGAAGATGAAAGCAGTAATTGCCAGAACACACCTAAAGAGAACAGTACTGGGCCATTGTTTTCCAAATCAATAAACATTTCAAGAGGGCCATTTTTTTGTTTATTTGCTTTCTTTGTTAAAATATTTAGGATCCTGCTTTTACTCATTCATGGAAAATGGATAATGAATTTCCAAAACAAAAATGATCTGTTAACTCAGAAAAGAGACTATACGAAATACAGTAAGCCGTGCTTAGCGTGCCGTCTCATGCAAAAGCAAATTCTCAGTGATAATATTGGAGCAGTGATCTGTACAAAGTACAGATCCCAGTAATTTGGATGGTAAATGAGTGGCATTCTTGCTTCGAAGGACCCGTAATGTTGCATAAGCTCAAATTCAGTGAAGTCAGTTTATGTAGTGATTACTGACAGGGAACTTCCACAGAAGTCTGGGTTTCTCAGACCCCTGTTTATACGGTATGCAGTTACAGTACTGGGATAATTATATTGATTATTGGCTGTTGTTTCACTGCAGTATTTCAAAGTTTGCCTCAGTTTCAATGAAAAGAAAAGTGAGTTGCATCTGCTTATCTCAGAATAAACAAACAGAAGCCAAAAAAGCCACATATAGCTTCTTAAACATAAGATTGCTAAGTATATTATTTATTGTGTATGTAAAAACCCCACTGAACAGCTAAACTATTTTACCCTACTTTTATTGGAAATAACAGTAGATCCTCATCTGCCTCAGAGTTGACAGTTTGGTAATAGGTGGTAACGCAAAGTCACTACACAACAGGGCAAGAGTCAAAACCTGTTTTGTAGAAATGTGTTATTCAGTGTCTGGTAGTGAAGTTGCTTAGTCCACTTTACAGTGCTCTTAGTTTAATATTGACTGAAAAATTGAAAAGATTGGTAATAGGACCTCATTTTTTGACTGTTTCTGGATGGTTAACTAGGAACTCAGTGGATTGCTTGTTAATTTTCCTGGGCATATTAAAGAACGACATTCCTATAGCTCCTCAAATTTCTTGCACCTCTGTGCATTTGAATTTCAGCTTTTATTCCATCCTGTGGAATTTCAGTGTATTTTAATCTAGTTTTGGGGCTTTGTTGATACTGTTGTTAGTTGGTGTATGTGTTTATCTATAGTTATTTATTAAACTTCTCGTTATACTGATTACAGTATTGTGATTTTTTTCAGTGTACCTTGAAGATAGTTTTGTAAAATCTGGAGTGTTCAACGTGTCAGAACTTGTGAGGGTGTCCAGAAGTAAGTTAACAATTATATTTAATCATTTCCAAAATCTACTAAAATCAAGTGAAAGTTTTTTCTTTACCTGACTTTTTTTTTTCAAGATGTAAAATGTGTAGGAAATGCCTATCATTACAAAGAATTTTGATAGCTTTGTGCACAGTATTACAGTCTTCTTGCATACATTTGTAATAAAACACACAATAGTCCTTTTTTGTCTCTTCAGTTTTTAGAAATAAAATCGATCTATGTGTCCCTGTGCACAGTGTAATGGACTGTCAATAACATTACCATACCTAACAAAATCTTCTATTTTTTAGACTTTCAACTTTTTAAGGTTATTCTACACCTCCTTGGATTCTGCTAAACTATCTGATTATTCTTTTAGTTTGTTTTCTAATTGGTAGCTGCTAAAAGAAAATCATAGCAAGGATAGAAAGGATGACTAAATTAATATATCATAGGCTGGTCTATTTCTTTTTCTCATAGCACTTTTTATAATTGAATTTCTACTTACATTAACTTATTTTCGGCATCAGAAAGGTTATGCACGCAAGCATGCTAAGAACCCAAAAGTAACATCAATTTTAAATATGCTGGGACAGGTGAAGGTTTTATTACAGACAAAAAAAACCGAAATGGAAAGAAAGATCTCTTTTGTTGACATCTAAGAATCTGCTGTAATGCCATAGCATGAAAACAGTGCTTACTTTCATTTGACATTGCTTTCTGAGCACTTCTTTCATCCCTTTAATATCAATACGATTAAAGTATTTCTCTTAAGACTTCATTAAGAAGTGAACAAAAACATTTAAAAGTTGTGTTTAGTAGTGTCTGCAGTGATGACACAATATAATGCCAACATGATGACAGTTGAATGGTTCAGTAAAATCTCTTTTATGATGAGGCGAGGACAAAAACAGTGAGGCAGAAGTATCCAAAGCTATCTGTCCTAGATTTTGCAGAGGAGCTGATTCATGCCAGGACAGGAAGCTTAAGGAATGTAATTGACTTAGTGAGGCTTAGGATTTAACTATTGTTTTGTTTGCCATGGTCAAAAATGAAAATTATGTGAAATGCTTCAGCAAGATACTGAGCATTGTGGTCCTACAGTGTTAAGACAACTGTTATTTTTGTGCTTGCTGAAGATATGTTTTTTCTCATTTTAAGTAGCTGAGGATTTGTGTATATGAAATACAGGCTTTGCTTGTAGCTGACCAGTGGTTAAATATGTTTTAAAATATTTAGCCGTTAAAATTAAAAAAGGATTAATGTTATAGTTACCTTATGAAATCATATCTTCTGCTGCTGACTGTTAGACAGAATATACTTCTAATAATAAACTGCAAAGCATGTGGTTTTTGTGGGATTTCTTGCCATGCATTTGTTTAACCTCAAGCCGCAACAGAGTTATACTTTAACTGTCGGGAAAAACACAAACCTTCAGATACATTACACAACATGCAATTATTCTTTTAAGTGCCAAAGATAGTTAAAATGCGCAATACACAGACAGTGAACAAAGGTAAATGTGCCACAGCGTATAGCATATAATTTATTCTTGAAAAGCTAAAATTCACAGCACATAGACTCTGAAAGGCACGCAGACCATGTAAGGAGGTGAAGGTAACACTCGGTGAACGTGTGTTTGCGTGTAGGTGGTACTTGTGGCACTGGGTGAAAGAAAGAGGAGGCAGTACAATATACTGTCAGGACAGAAGGCTACTTTTAGTACAAAGCGGTTAACACTAAGGGAGGAAGAGTCTGTGCATCCCAAGTTTGTTCTTTCCAGTTATTTCAGTTGTTTTAATAAAGGATATAAAGGTTCTGCTTACAAACCTTGCCTCTTTCACTGTAAAAGTCATTCGGCAGAAGGCTCAACTTGGTGCCATCGCATGTGTTACTTCTTCACGTTTGTGATTCCATGTTGTCTGCTATAAAGACATTATGTACCACAGATACGTTGTCTGCATAATAACTGTTAAAGGAATTTCTGGGTACTGGAGAACTGGGTACTTATTTTAAGATATATAAGCATTGACAGAACTTGTCTGTACTTGGTTTCTGCAATAGGCAGAAAATTAGGTTCATGTAGGAACATCATGACATTTTTCCCAGTGTTAAAAATAAAAAGATTCTAACAAGATAGAAGATTATCTTTGACTCTTTATAATGATGTGTTTTTCAGCGCCTATAACCCAGGGGACTGGCGTGAACTTCCCGATTGGAGAGCTTCCGAGCCAGCCATATTACCATGATATGAATTCGGGAGTAAATCTGCAGAGGTCCCTATCCTCTCCACCAAGCAGGTAAAAACATGAAATAGATGCTAATGCACAGTAAGCTTTAATAGGGTGGGGAAAGCAATTCACAAATACTGTCAACAGCTTACTGTTTATTTTATGAATTTCTTCTGATTTTTTATGTAGACTGCTTATGTACCCTACCGTAATCTGTGTATGGAGATAAACACACACACGCGCGCGCACACACACACACACACACACACACACACACACACACACACGTTAAATAATCTTATAATTAGAAATTGTATCATTATAGTGAATCATTGCTATAGACATCACAGATGATAACTTCTGTCAGGTTTTGAACTGTTAACTAATGATCCACTGAGAAAACAGTTGTACATCCTGAACCTGCTGCTCAGTTGCAGAACAGTCTATCACCTTGGAGCCTGCTAGCAGTGCTTAGTGCTACAAGGCAAATCCAGGCACAGAAGCCATCTCTGACAGCACCTTCAGTCAGGAATTATGTGGACAGTGGGACAGCATTTAAAATAATTTTGATTTTTGACAGGACTAGAACATTATTCCCCCAGGAGCTAGTGTTTGTGAGCTATTTAATAGCTCATATCTCTGAATTTACTTTCATTGAATTTTCAGATTTACAGTTCACCCAGTACAGTTAAAAAGGATAGATTAATTCTCACATTATTGTATAGTAGTAGTAGTAGTAGTAATAATAATAATAATAATAATAGTAATAATAATTCATTTAAAGCCTTCATCATGGTTTCCTTTGGCAGTCTCCGTAGCAGCTTCCGTATGTATTGTTACGAAGAAACTTGACTCTCCTTCACTGTATTGAAGTGCTGCCTCATTTTATATAGTGTAACTTGAAATGTGGGCCTTTTGTTTTCAATTAAACTAATTTAAAATGAAAAGTCTTTGTTTCAAAATAGATCTCTTTGAAAAGCGTAGGATTTTGACCTGGTGAAATACAGTAAACTATTTCTCCCTTATTAACACATTCAGAAAAATTCCTGGTCTACCTGGGCTTTATTAGTAGCAGTTTTCCAGTGCTTTATTTTGCTTTCAGGAGTGCGCAATAGTGTTTGACCTTCTCATGGTACAAACTTTGTGTAGCAGGTTACAGGAACTGGTTTCTTGGTTGTTCAGCGGGATGCTGATAGACTTAGAACACTGCGAGCTTTTGTAGGGTGGCCGTTCCCACCACCTCTGAAATACAGGCCTGTGAAAAACATAAGTGCAGATCTGCATTACGCATTATTACATGACAGATTTAAAATCTGCTGTTTTTGTCCCTTTTATGCCCAGATTACTTTCTATTGAAATATTTGTTGAAACCGAAATAGTTTCTATACCACTACTAGCTGCATGTCGTACTCATGGCCAAATCTTCCATTTCTTCAACAGCAAAAGACCTAAAACTATCTCCATAGATGAGAATATGGAACCAAGCCCGACAGGAGACTTTTATCCTTCTCCAAATTCACCAGCTGCTGGGAGTCGGACATGGCATGAAAGAGATCAAGGTGAGTGATATCAGACCATTTTGCCTTCAAAGTATATTCAGACACACAGCAAAGCTCTGCATCCACCTTTCCATTATTTCAATAAAATGATGCTTTTCTGAAAGAATCGTAATTGTTCTGTGTGATATATATGTGTGCTAGTTTTATAAATGCAGTTATAAACAACAACCAAAGGTATAAAGTATGAACAATCACATAACAAGTTTTTCATCTCGTCCCTGCCTGTTGTTTGAAAAGATGTGTTGCAAGTGAGGTGCTTTATATTGTGTATGCTGTGATCATCGCAGAAGGTTTATGAGTCAAATTGTTTCAGTAAAAAACAAAATATCTGCATTCTGTGGTTGAGACAGGACTAGTTCACTCAACTTTTGTTTTGCAAAACATGATACAGAATTCTGTATGTGGATTTAGCCCTTGCTGTGTAACTCTGAAAGGGTCCAATAGGCCATTCTCTAAGGAGACCTCCCGTAGCTCTGGAGGACTATATCCATGGGCTGAAGTGTGTGGTTTTGCACAGTTGTGTTTTGGGACATCGGAAGCAAAGAACGTGTTTGTTCAGAGAAGAAAATTATGACTGTCAAAACAGAAAAATTAATTATCATAACTTCCCCTGATGTTAACTTGATGTTTTATAAACCTTCATGCTAGTATAGTCTTTTCCCTCGCCTTTGTGATATGAAAATATACTTAAATTTATGGGTGTTTGAACATTGTAGTGGTTAATGAACCCAGTGTTTGAGGTTCTGGAGCTCTCTGGAGAATATGTGAAATATGCAGCACAGTATGTAAAAGTGAAACAGAGAAAAAGATATGCAGTTTCTTCCTTTGCTGCTTCTGATGTTTGCCTTTTGTTTCTCCGTATACTGCTCACCATTCCTCTCATCACTTCAGTTCTGACTGACCCTTTGGGCTGCTCTTTTGTTATATTATTTTAGGCTTCTTCTTCTGCTTTTTTTGTTGTTGTTGCTAGGATTTCTGTTTTATCTCTGTGTGCTTGGTAGCGTGTGCTCAGTATTTAATTTAGCTGTACTTTATTTTCACATTTTGATGATACCTGATCTCCTTTAAATTTATTTTTACCTCCTGTCTGATTTGTGTTCTCATTAGGCTATTTCTCACATGCAACTCATTACACTATTTCTCTTGTTTTTTTTTTTTCCTTTATTTTTTCTGTACTTTCCTCTCCTGGGGTCTCCAATATTTTCTTGTTTTTATCTATGTTCAGCATACCCTGTTGAATTTTAGCAAATCTAGCCTGTAGTTTTAGGTAACTAAATTTAAGAACAGCAAAACAGCAGGACTATTTATCAGCTTCCAGAAACTGTCCTCTTTGTCCAAGATGTTCTCATCTGTGACTCTGGTCTGTTTTCTACGACACCTTTATTACCATTTTTCGTAAGAGACAGAACTATACCTCAACTGATTTTTTGTTTTTTAAATAAAATATTTGTGTGGGTGTGGGAAAAACAGCTGAAGTGGTCTCTGCATATCCCCACTTGTGAAATGAAGTCCTTCTCTGGTATGAGTGAGCTGTAAGGCTTTCCTAGAAAGGCAGTGCCTCTTGGGCTGCCCAAGCCCAAGTCCTGCTGAGACAGACTTTCACAGATGAGCTCTGCAGTCCCCAACTATCTCAACTCCTTTTTAGCTATTTGATCATTTTAGTTACAAAGAACTGTGCTCTCTGAACATTGGATTTCCTTGATTTTACCAGCCTTCTTTATTTCACGTTTATCAGTAGTGAATAATGCTATTGTCTGAGAGAGAATGAGAAGTGGGCTTGAATCAGTGTATTTTAAGTCATATAAGTCATATCTGGTTTTTTTTTTTTTTTTTTTGGATTGTGATGCAAGCAAGAGAATATCCTATCCTCCAGCGCTGCTGGGTGTAGTGAACCTGTATCATATCCCTGAACACTTGGCAGTGAGGTTATCCTTGAGACACTGTGAGTTATTTCATTTTGTCTGTCCTTAAGATGTTCTTCCATTCCTGTGAAGGGACAGGCATACCGCGGTCTGGTCTGCAAACCGTTAAGCTCGGGGGAGCACAAGCTTTTTGCACCTAAGCATTTATGCCTGGCTCTGATCAGGTTCAGAGTTTATCTTACTACGGAGGGAACAGTGTAAGGCAGTGACTGCTCAGTCACTCTTGGTACCTGGTCTCTTGGAGAACTGACATGGATAGTTCCTGGCGAATTTGTTCCACAGCTAGCTTGTTTGACGCTTGATATCATCTTCATGAAAGCATGTATCTATGTAAAGCTCCTTTCAGATGCAGAAGCTTTATCAGGAGCTGACATTTGTGAAAGCCTATATTGTGCTTTCCAATGCCCTACGTACAAAGATAATAGAAGGAAAAGCTCACAGAGGTTTTCTAGACCAGATAGATAGGTCGCTGGCACTACTTCCCTCTCTCCCATGGAGATCTACATTTAATATGAGGCTAGTCTTTAGTGAAACTAAGAAGAAGCCATTTGGGATTGCATTTGTGATCACCCACTGTCACCAGGGGATGTTTGTGTGGTCCCAGTAGGCACTGCGCTTCCAGACAGTGCCAAAAGGTCATCAGCACCAGAAATGTCAATCATCCCACAGTCATGAAATCTCTGTACCCACAAATGAGAATATGCAGAGGTATCACACTGATGAGTAAGTAGCTTCACTTTCACTCTGTTGCTCTAAAATTACACTAATGCAATTTTAACTTTTCTAAGAGAAACAAATTTGGAAGTAGAGGTAGAATTAAGATACAGCATTATGGATTTCGGCTGCATTGTCCACATTCTGAACCCAGTGGAGTAAAGTCTGAAACTTGTGACCTGAGTTGCATCTATTTTCTTCATCTGAATACCTATACTTAGTATGTTTTCACAGCAATAGAAATTACATAGATATTAAAGATTCTTTTACCATGAAGGTTATTCATGTCTTTGTTCAGCTGCATTTGCAAAGTAAGAGAAATGGGATGACAATAATAGGTTGGAGCTGGACATAGTGACAATAAAACAGCGACTGCTGAACCAGGTTTGAATAAACTGGTTAAGCTGGGTGTTTCATAGATGTCTAAGTGGCATCTAACCCCTTTGAGAGGCAAAGGAAATGGAACAAAGTCTAATAGAAACCATAGAAATATATTGGCATTAAAAATGTGGTAGGTGAAAAATGGAAGTGGTATGGCTTAGCTTAGATCAACCTTTTATTGTTGTGAAAAATAAATATTACATGGTTTAGCAGGTGAGTAGGCCTCAGGAGAGGACACTGTGTGAGTGATCCTGTTGTAATCCTCACGGGTCCTACGACTTTGCAACCATATAAGCAAGTACCAGGAGGGGCTGGAATGTGACTATGGGAGAATTTGCGGTTAGGCCAGGATGTGGCCGATGGGAAACTAAGAAAAAGAAATCTAACTTAACTACAGTAAAATCTTCCTCATGCCACACGCTACTTTCAGTTGTAAAACTCCAGACTTTGTCCTTCTACAGTTATCAGTCTTTTTCCTGTTATACTACTTCTGAATATGTATTGATAAGACTTCCAAGTTGTTGTGTTTTATAGTCTGTTTCAGGAGTTGGCTGTTTGAAGATGCAATTCTGAGTAGAAGTGAGTAAGCGTATCTGAAAAATAGAAACTATATATGGCATTTTATTGGTCAAAACCAATCTACAAAGGATTATGACCGGCAGTTTTATTTTCCTGTGTACTAGAATTGTCCTGCACGTCATTGCCACAAACATTTGTCATTCTTGTCAGCTGTCAGCTAATTTGAACTATAGTTAGAACTATGTGTTTCTGATATTAACACATGTATTCTGATACAAAAATATAAAAACTCTAATTTTAACCAGAATTAGTATTAAAAGTAAATTTTATTTTGTATTTATCAAAATTGGTTTATAAATATTTATGGAGAAAACAAATGCTTTTGAAGCCATATTTTCTTGATGGCTTACTTCATTGGCTTGAGAAAATTTGTGAATATTTTAAAATTATATGTAAATACAGAAACATATATGACAGTTACTAGAACAGATTAAAAAATATTGTCATAGATTTACAATCTTTTTGAATTTTTATACTTTTAATGGTTATGGCAACAGTCTGTAGTTTGTGCTGTTCCTGCTGCTACATTTAAATAGTTAAGGTGTATAACTCTATTTCCATGACTTTTGGGAAAAAAAAGTGAGATCTCCTTCCTGCAGAGCAAATAGACAAATAATTATAATTGCAAAGATTTCTCTTTTATCTTCTCCCAATCATAAATCTTTCAAGTAGCTAACCATCCTCCAAAAACCCTGAAGCCTAAGAAAGTGCGAAGTTTTCCATCAGGATGTTCATTACTTAGTAAATCGAGTCCTAATATTGCGTTTAGGAGTTCAATTTCTGTGCCTGCAAGATCTTGTGCAAGTTGTTTATTCTTTCGTGCACCTCAGTTTTTCCACTTGAATGTCTTTTTAATTTCAGTATTGTCTGGATCACATCTTAGCTACATTTTTACCAACTGGAGGTAATATCTGAATGTAAAAAGTTGCATGCTGTAAACCTCTGTCAGCCTTCATTTTCCAGGTTGCTATTACTGAAATCTGTACATATTTCTGCATAAAACAAAACTGTTTTCCTGCAGTAGAGTCCTAATACTTTGTGAAACAGATTGAAATTGCTGCACAGTTAAATTTCCTGAGTATTTTTGAAATTCTGGGCAGAATTAAGTTTAGTTTAGTTTAAAAAACACCAAGAAACACTTTCACATTTGGAAAAGAAAATTGCTAAAAAAATTAACAAAAATATTAGTGTTATGGATAAAGCAACCATAGCTAAAAGGCAAGGAAGAGTTGGTGAACTTGATTTATTATCTGGTAAGTAAAGCAGATACTTTTTCCTTAACTGATAATCAGAAAGGAATACCTGAAGAATAGAGCACAGTGTGTGCACCTGTGACTTCTCTTCTGAAAGCTAGCTTAACAAAGTGCATTGACACAATCTCAGACAAGTTCAGTAGTTGTCCTTGAGACCTGTTTTACAGTTGTAGTGTTACAACACTGGGTGTATTGTAAATAAATAAAACGGGCATTATCAACAGTGCTCGCTCTCATGATAAAGGCGAAGAGATTCATGTGGATTTCTGTAGTAGTCAGGTGTTTAGAAGTGCTGAATATCAATATACAATGAAGTGAATTTTAATTTTACAGTTGCTTCATCATGTTCCCTATCTCACACCTCACCCACCTCTACCAACAGTCAAGAGTCAAGATGCCAGCATACCATTAAAACTGAACCCGCGGGACCCCCTTCACCCGTTGACTGGCCAGCAGCTGTTGGACCCTCCACTCCTCAGGCCCCGGCCCCCTTTGCTGGATACCCCTCCTCTGGACACTTGTCCCCTTTTGCTCTCTCCCCACCTGCCGGACACTCCTTCCCCATTGGGGTCCTTCCCGATGGCTCTGTCCTGGTGAGGCCTTCTTCTCACGGACTCTCACAGATGGACGTGCTCATTTCCGAAGTGAGGGAGCTAAAAGAGGAAGTAGTTAATGCGGTCCAGGAGCTGAGAACGGTAACAGATCACCTTGGCTTTTTAGTGGCCTGTGTTGGACAGAGTGCAGGATTTTTTCCAGCTCCTGATGCTTCTTCCGAAGGCTAAAGCTTTAGAAACTCATAGTCTCCATCTAACAGATGAATTCATCTTGAAAAGGTTTACCTTGATGAATATCTGTTAAATGTGTTTCTATGTTTTTGGCTCAGTCTGAGTTCTCAAAATCCTTGTATGTCAAAGCGTGTTTTAAAGTGATTTATGTCTTGTTAGTAACCTGTTACGTCTACCTTTGTATTTTTTTTTAGTATTTAAAAATACTCTTTAATCAATTGTATATACACACATATATAAACACACATATATACGTATACATACCTTAGGGAATCTATCTGAATTTTCTGTGTTTTTAACAAGTTTATTATGTGCACAGTAGTCCAGTGCCGACTCTTGATCCATTTTCCTAGCGTCAGCAGTCTTAACATTCTTAAAGTAAGAGGTACTTTTCACCAAGAATAACTTTCAAGTATGTTTCAAGAGAAAATTCTTAGTTGTGGCTTCTCTTCTGTGGCCTGTTGGCAGCTGTGTTGCTCAAAGTGGCATCATGGTAACACTAGCATTAGCAAGAAAGACTTGTCTGGGAGGCTGCAAATTCATCTTTCGTATTGGCTGAGAAATCATAAGTTGGTAGTAACCAATGAATGGCTGTTACATCTGAGTTTTTAAAATCAGTATGTCTACCATGTTAGTTGAAATAAATGTAAAAGGAATTGGTTTACTTTAGGTTTCCATAGTGTCAATTTTACAAGAAAACATGCTGGCATTTGAAGTGAGTTAAATATTACTCTCATTATGAAAAGTACTTTCCTACCCTTAGAGCTTTAAAAGCACTAGGTTTTGAAAAATATGTGAGAGAGCTTTCAAAAGCATCTTTATTTAAAAAGGCAGAGAAGAAGAAAAAAATCCATGAACAGGACAGCAAAAATACTACCTTAAAATGAGAAAAGTTGCTTGTACATCAAGGATGTTTATATCCTCCCTTACTAGGTGAGAATAAAGTTAACTGCTAATAAAGTTATACTCTGTACAAAAATAAAAAAACAGAGATAGTATCAGTTTCCTCAGCAAGCATAAACGGAGATGGCGAAACAAAAGTGGTGGTTACAGAAAAAAAAAAACCAAAAACCTTGGGATGCCAATGACCCTAGAATTTCATCAGAGATCTGAATTCTTCTGTGTTTAGAATAGCTTTAGACCAATTTATAACTTATTTATAATTTCTTGAAATATTCAGAGTAGTAGCTAATGGTGTTTCTACTTTGGGCAGAGTAAGATCCTGAGTTTTCCTTTAGCCCATGCACATTGCAGAGTGAATGAAGATTAATGCAACATTTGAAAATATAGACAGAAAGAAAGACAGAGATACAGAAGAAAGTATACAAAAAGGTTTGATTTTTTGCATTCCTCAAAATGGCTGTTAATTGCTTAATAAAGTCATTGTAACAAAATCTTATTATAGGTTCTTTGTCTTTTATTTTCAAAAGTATATTCTGATGAGGCCTATTATTTAATATTTTGCATGTGTGGTTAGTAAGTTGAATGCGCTCAGGGCTAGTGTATGCATCTCCCATGTATCAGTGGAGAGTGTAAGTGCGAAAGGATATTCTTCATACATATGTACTAGCCCTAGTTCTGTGAAGATCTTTATACTGTGTCAACGTCCTGTTGCCTTGACGGTCAGCCTGAATGTCCTTTAACTGAAGGTAGTGGTACAATGCGTATATGAAAGCGATATTTGGCTCAGGGGCTGTTATGTGTAACTGTCTTATTCCAGTGTTGGTGAATGCTGGTATTTTTGAAAATGATCAGATCCCTTTTCCTTCAGAAATTGTGGAAAAAAAACATAATACAGTATGACCTGACTTATATGGTGCAGGATATCATGGGTTACCAAAAGAATTGGTATTTAGCGCCCCCTGAATCATAGATGTCTGCATCGTCTTTTCACCAGTCGTGGCACATTCATGAGATGGAAAAAAATGAATTTAGCTCAAACACTGCGGCTTTTGTAGGTATATCTCTTTTCATCTTTACTTAAAAGATATTCTGTTTCTATGCTATATACACTGATATATTTGAAAAGGTTTTCTTCCCTTTAGTGCTTTCCTGCAAACCACATCAAACTTGTTCAAAGTAGTGTGTTTGAGTGAGAGCTAATGATTTTATCTCAGTTCCAAACCGTTCCCCAGATGGATCTATAATTGAATTAATGCTTCACACCTATTAAATCATCCTAGACTATTACAAATATAGGCTATAACAGCAATAAAAAGGAGATGCCATAACCTAAGTGCGTCTAAATCAACACCTTCCCTTAAATTATTTCATCTCAAATGCCTCTTTAATCTTATTACATTCAAAATCATGAATATTTTTCTATCTTTTGCAGTTAAGGTTACAATATTGATTTCTTTTACTAGGCCAAGTTCCTTGGATTATCAGCATTAATAAGATGCTGTAGTTATGCAGTTTTCCTTGGAGTTTGGATGTCTTTCTGTAGGATAATTTAATAAAAGACTAGAGTGTACTCTAAAGCCGGTATAATGTGTTTGGCTTTTTAATTAGATTTTCCCATAGTCTCCCCTAATGCTATTTTTTCATGGATATCTACTGCAACTAAATCTCTTAACAATGATTCTTCGATGATGAAGTGGTCCAGTCTGTTTCTGAAGTGTAGAAGTAAAACAGAAATGTAGTCAAGTACCTAAAGTAGCCTGAAGTAACTGCCTGAGGGTTATTTATATCAGTTCAGAGTACTTTGTGGCCTCACAGGGGTTTGGAAATGACAGTAGATTTCTATTGCAGCACATTTTCAATAGCAGCAGTAAGTATCTTTGGTTTGACACTTTCTGCCTCTCTTTCTGAAGGGGGCGTTACTCCTTGTGGCATCTAACACGTGTCTCGCAGGTGGCCACCCGTTGAGCGCTGAGCTGCTCCTGAGCTGGTCCGTCCCCTTGGGTGCTGTGCTGCTGCAGAGGTGGCTGCACGAACTGAGTACAAAGTTCTGGGAAGCTGTGATCAGGCAGGGGCTGTGGGGGTGAAGTTGTGCCCAGCCGCCCCGCTCATGGCTCGCCGTGGTGCCGCCGGGGATGTGGCCGCCTCCCTCCGGCTGCAGCCCCTGATCCCCGTGCTCCCCAGGGGTGCAATGTGTCTCCTGGGCGTTCGGCATGTGGCACGTGGGGTGAGGAAGGTTGGCCAGCTTTGTGCCGGCAGAGTGATACGTTGAGAAAAACGGTATTTTTCTCCTCACTAGAGACAGCGCAGTTATCCTTAGGAAGTCACGCTGCATAACATACTTATAACACTTCCAAGCTTCCCTGCTAGATTTACCGCTACCTTTAGATGAAGAAGTAAGTTTTCAGTCTTCAGGATGGGATATCTGGCGGAAAAGGGTGCAGAATTACTGCCTGCTGCTCTTGCAGGATCGTTTGCTGTAATTTCAGCCTAATCTTAGCGGGAATAAATGTAAATTTAAGCAGGAATAATCTCCTCACTGTGGCAGTTAATTACTTACGTGCCATGTGGCAGTGTCAAACAATGGTTATGGGATTAGGTCTGTACATCCCATCCTACTGTAAAACATCTTTTGACTTTACTTTGGGGCATGGGGTCTTTTAATGTGTATATAATCAATAGCAGTACTCCAATTTGACCTTCAAATTTTCCTCTTTTTCCTAATTGATAAACGGGCTTTTGTTTAACCTGACAAATTAAAAAAACAAATATTAATTTTAAGAAATGTGTATGAAGGTTTCCAAATACCCGCACTTAAATAACTGCGCTGGAATTACACTTTTCAAATGCTAGCATACGTATTTTTAAAATTCTGGGAACTATATTGAATTATTTTACTTTACGTTCATAAAAATCAAGATAATTTATAATATAATGAAAAAATTCAGTTGTCGATCTTGATGCAGTTAATCACACACAACAATAAAAATACCCTAAGACTTGTTTGTGCAAGAGACCTTTTTAGTTTTCCTAATATCCTGGGAGATATAAGGGGCTTGGAGAGACAACACTTCTATCTTCTATCCGAACCCCTCTCTATATATGAAAAGAAAATCATCAAGGTTAATACATCCCATAAAATGTGAGGTTTGGACAAAGCAGAAGACTGGCAATGGAAGTCAGTACTCTGTGAGTTTGCTTGTGGGTAAGGTGGAGAAGAATTATATGTTTTCTCCTTCTAAAAGATTTCTGGCTCTTACAGTGTTTTGATAAGCTGAAATTTCTTAACATCACTCATTTCCCTTAGATATATCAATACTTTTTGAGCATTAGAAATAAAATAATGAAATTTATTCAGAAAGTTTCAGAGAGAATGAACAAAGAAGTAATTCAGTTGTTGTAAAAAATTTATTTGTGTATTCCCATTGTTTCTCTGAATTGTGATATTGTCGTAGTGTTTTGCTCTCCAGCTTGCAGGACTGAAAATAGCACTGAAGAACGCTCTCTAGTTTCTCTTCTTTGATCTTTCACCACTGATCACGAAACATAGCAGAATGAAATATTTTACCTGCTGTGAAATGGCAAAGCAGCGCAACAAAGTTTTTGATTAGCCTTGGGGAAGAAGGCTGGTAGGAAAACCAGTGTCATGGTCTGATAGACTGGATTGCTCAATATTGGAGGTATGCCTGTGAAAATAACATTGGAGTGCAGTAGGTTGATTTGAAGATGGGAGATTACCAAATGCTTTTCCATTGAAATATAAAATATGCATATGTAAAATATTTTTCTACACTTGATGTAGAAGCAAAATTAATATTGAGATCAGTTTTTTAGACTTGAAGAGAGCATCTCTCTTCAAACTTTCACCCAGACTGCTCCTTAAATTCAGAACACTCACAGCTGCTATGCAATATGTGTATATATCTTCATCTAAGACATCACGGTTTCTCTCAAAAGAGGATGCACTTGATTCTTCACACTGAGAGCTGCTACACGTGTCTCGGAAAGTCACCAAACAGAACCGATCTGGAGTGTTTTGTTGATTTTCCACTCTGGAAAACATTGATTACCAAAATGGATTTTTTCATGGAAATAAACCAATCTTTTCAATAAAAAGTGTTAGGAGGGCTTCTCTCTGGTCCGAGATAAAATTTATGGTGCAGGAAGAACAGACTGCAGATTAGCTAATAAGCAGATAGTTAGGGTACAGACTTGGGATGTGGGAGAACCAGATGCGAAGCTTGATCTCTGCCTGATGCTGAACAGGAGTACAGGCAAGCGCTTCACTATTCCAGGCTTCGAGTATCCCAGGCGTCAAGCTGTTCAGGTGCATTTGTCTTTCCCTACCATTTATTTATAAAAAATGTTACAATTTCTTTTTCATAATGAGGAAAAATAAATTAAAATGTTTTGGCTTCCTGCATTCTTGGTTTCCATGCAGCCCCAGTGCTAAGTCTTTGGGACAGACCTAACAATATATTTTTAAATCTATAAGGATGGTAGCTGCACTTTAAAGTCACTCAAGTATCAATATTCTGTGTTAAGTGTGTTACGAAGGCGCACAGAAGAGAGAGATGCTGAATGCTTCCAGTGTTAAAGGAGATCGGGCTCAGCACCTCTGAAATTTGGTTACTCTGAGCAGATTTGTTCTGATAGTTCTTCACATGCACTGGTATAAAGCAAAGCTAATTCTGCTGGGCACAGTGGACATGAGTCATCATCATCTTACAGCTATCTGACGTGAATTCAAAATTGTACTAAGATTTTATGTGTGTTTTGCACAATTGTGCCTACCACACATGGTGAGGCAATGGAGCGTGAGGCCCACCTGAACGTGATGTGTGTAGTATACGCTAGCAGCAGAAATTAAGCCAGATATAGTGCTTCTGGGAAACGACTGATTTCTTTAAAACTGTAGCATGAAGAGGTGTCTCTTATAGCCTGTGAGTAATGTAATGGACCCCATCGTTTTCCTCCTTTCACTACAGTTGTATAAACAGTACATTGAACATGGATTTATCTTGATTTCTCTGGAGGCAAAGCTACACTAATGAGTTGTAAATGAATCGTAACAGATTGCTGTCTACAAGAGCATACCTTGTAAAGAAAGACTGGTGAAATTAAGCTGTAGAAAAGATATTAATAGGAAGAGATAAAGAATGAACTGGATTAAAACAGATTTAAAATTTGTTTATTCTTTATTTCTTCTTATTCTGATACTCTGCATGCCTCATGAGAAGAAAGAAAAGCTACCGTGTGGTGGGGTTGCACAAGAAGCAGATTGGGGGTCCAGAAGTGGGCAGGTGGATGTTTGAACTTGCCCTGGATCACTACTGGATTCCAGTAAAATTCTTCTGACAGGTGGCTTGCTGTTCGTTGTGACACCTATCCAGGGAACTACTTGGATGACAAGCTGCTTCAGACTGAGGAAGAGGGTCTTTGCTTTGATGAGGAAATTGGCAAAACTCATGTCTCATTAGTGTTTCCTAAGGTTCTTAGGAAGTGAACAGCATTTTAATTAAAGGCTGACGTAAACATGTTTCTGCACACTTTCCCTGCAGCCTTTTATCACATTAGAATTGATCAAAATTGTTGCCTTGGGCTGTCTTGAGCAGATATACATCTGGAGCACCATTTGTGCAAGCTGCTGATGAGCAGGCTACATACACTGAGCTTCACAGCAGCACTGCTCTGCCTTCCTATGTAGGTGGGGTTACCTTGTTGGGAGATGAGATGATCTAACCCTTCTTATTTGCATGAACTTATATATCTTTTATGTGATGCTCTAAAATTTATGCCATCTGGGTGCATACATACTCTATCTCCATGGTAATATTAGAATACAGGAAAGAGTGATCTGGAACAGCACTGGGAATTTTTTGTAAATGTAATCTGTTTTTTGCATTTGCAGAAAGTTCTAGGCAGAACAAGACATGGTATCATCTGATTAATGTTGACCTTCTGATAACTTTGTCCAGCTGCTTTTGGCATCTTTCTGCTCTTCATGTATACGTAGCATTTTTCAAAAAATCTGAAAATAAATCACACTGGAAGCTGTTTTATTTTCATTCTCAAAGCAATAAGGATTGGCATTTCATTCCTGAAACTCTGACACAGACATGAAAACAAATAGCCTATTTTTGTGACCTCTATTTGTCACTCATTATGTAGTTATCAGTATATAATTAAGCTGTATGTAGCAACTAGACTATATCTCATAATTTGAAAAAAGTAGATATGTTTCAAAATGAGAACAATATACATTGTCTGTTTTGCTGAAGCTACTGGCGAAGTTATATGAAGTCTCACTGTCACCTTAACTCATTCTGCTTTATTTAAAGACACTGTTTTCTTAGGAGCAAAATTAAAGACAGTGAAAAACTGCTTTGCCTTTTTGTGCCTTTTTTGTTTTTGTTTTTGTAACTGGTTACTCTACAAAGAAATGTAATTTGTGTGGTTTGTTACTAAAGCTACAAACCTACTCTCTTGGTTAAGAAGGAGACCACTGCAGTCTTTCTTCATAACCTATACAAACAGTTTTTGTTCTGGGACCCCTGTAGGCTGCATCTGTTATTCCACTGTGAATAGGACATAAATGCTCCATTATGATGTCAGTGCATACAAAGGGAGAACAAGAGGTGTGTGTGTGTGGGGGGGGGGGGATGAGGGGAGAAATAGCTCTCTGAATTATTTCACAATGTGAAATATATTGTTTTAACAAGGAGGCTACTACATTTAAGCCATGATATTTTGAAATTGCATATGCTCTGTATGACACATTTCTGAAAATAGTTTGTGGTGGTCTGCAGTGTAGTGTACATTAAAAATCCTGTTTTGGCAGGTAATGAATATTTTTCTGGCAGTGCTGAATTTTGTATTACTGACTACCAGTGGGCATTCAGCTTGATGAGGAAATGATCTCTGTAGTAGAAGCTCATTGTATTTGCTTTGCAATTTATACTGCCTTGTATATGCTGACTACAATTACATTTTTTCTGTAAAGTAGGAGCTGGAGAAAAGACAGTTTTAAAGCAAGATGCTAGAGTTACAATAGTCACCAATCCTCTTTTCTGTGAAGTCTTTTCAAATGAGTGATGCCACTGGGGGGCTAATGGATACTCTGATTACATTGCACTTCATATAGCATTCTTCTTTCAAGCAATTAAAATATTTTGGTTTCGAAAAACACAACAGTCCTTGCTTGTTTAATGAAGTAAGTCACTAACCAAATTAAATCTCTGTTGCATTCCAAAAACCCGCTCTGCAGACTTGTGCAGAACTTCAGGAGCTAGGCAGTATTTTCTTCCATGAGGTCTTTTACTGGATGCGGGCTTTACACAAGTGAAAGAGCCTTCGCCTCCAATGCACGGTTTGTTTATTCCTTGGGGAGAATTAACTGCAGTACTTCTAATTAGGAATTAAATTAAACTGTTTGTGCAGCCTCTCTTTTGCGATACTCCATATGTGGTATTAGCAAACTCAGCCCCCCCACCCCCCCACCCCCTAAAATTTTATCATGGTATTTGGTTACTGATAAGTTCTGTGACAACTTTTGATGGACGCAAAGTGATAGTGGAAGGCTGTAACTACAAGCTAGCAGGCACTCTGGAGTGTTTTTGCAGAGACACACTGTGCACACAGAGACCCCCCAGTACAAAGACAACAGTTGGTTAATTTTGTCGAGTGGCATTTCTAAAACCAGATCACTACTGTGGAGGGGTGAGAAGTTTCTTGCTCTTAGATGAAACTAGAAACTTAAAGGAAGAAGCTGGGCCTGTCATTTGAGCAGAAAATAAAAACATAATGAAACGTTTGAAAACCATTCCAGAATTAATGTGTCTTTTATCATGGGATGCCTATGCAAGACTCAATTTAAAAAAAGCCATTTTAAAAAAGGAGTTCTGTAGCACAGCAGAATAAATGATGCTTACTGAAACTGTAACTGTTTAGTAACTTTGTCTTTGCTCTCTGCTGATAGAGTGAAAGAAATAAAATATCCCTCCATTTTCTCCATCAATGACAATTTATTTACCGAATTTGTCTCAGATGGCTTAGAGGTGCCTCTGCCAGCACTCAGTGCCCTTGATGAGAATGTAAAATTGCAGCAGATCGGCATAATAATAGCAAAAAGAAAACATGGTAACCTTTGCCATATCTCTTAAAACTGAATAAGCACACAACTGAGGCAAAGCTGTTCCTTGCTTTCACTGAATGTTTCCCAGACTAACAGTCGCTTTCTCAGCAGCCTTCTCAAAAAGGGGAGCTGTGGGGGAGTCGGCAGGTTTAGCTGTGAGGCTCAAGGGGCGCGGGGAGTTGCAGGGCAGGAGCGGAGGGTGCTGGCGATGCTCTGGGTCTGGTGTCGGCGCCTCTGCAGACCTTGGCTGAGAGCAAGTGGCAGAGAGGCAGAGCGGTCCCTCAGCACGAGGGGTCCTGCCTTAGGTACGGCTTTTGGGGTGAAAAGGCACACTTAAGGTACAGCCGGTTCAGCAAGCACTGGATAGATTTGCTTTTGGTAGGGCACCCCCGCTTCTGAGCGTGGGCCTATCTTCACCTTCCAAAACGATTTAGTGTCCCCAGGAGTAGCACAAAACAGTGTATTGATATGAAAAGTGCCAAAATCACTTAAGGATAAGAGTAGCGTGGCCCGTGTAGAAAAGTCAGCTGCAACATGGCCCCAGTCCAGTGAAGTACTTATGAAATGAGCTTTACTTTAAACATGAGGTAGTCCCATTGATTTGAAATTGATCCCATATACGATGCTGATGTATGTCCTAAAACAAATAAATGTTATAATTAACTCTGAAGTAATTTAATTCAATGTAAAGTACACTAAAAGTTTTTAAATTAATTTAAGCTTTCAGAAAGAATAAAATTACTTCCTGAAATACCAATAAGCCTATGTCATAGAAATCATTCATTTGTCACTGCTGTTGTGTTACCTTCCTGCAGGGAGCTCTAAAGAGATGTTTTGCTGATAGGGAAACTGGAAGGAAGAGGTGGGAAGGCCCTCCTTGAGACATGGAAAATATGAAAGAGAAATTTAAGTATCCTTTCTCCTTAGGAAGGTTACATTGTTTCACTACCGTTTTGGGGAGGGCGAGGGATGGGTTTTGAAATAACAAAATAGTAAATGCCCTAAAAAGGCATGTGTATGGCAGTTACCCTACACACCTGATCGAAGGTGTTCCATTAAAAAATACAATAAGGAATATGCAGCTGTTGAAGGAGCAGATGATTTGGTGATGTTCTGTAGAACTGAAATGTGGCTAGGGAGGTTCTGAAGGCGTGTATTTCTTCACTGTTTGGCTTGTCTGGTATGCGAGGAATGTAGTTTCTGTTTTGCAGGACAAAGACCACTTAATGGATTATTATTCATTCTCAAGTTGGAAGGCAATGGTTTAAAATTAGTTCATTGGTCACAGGGGAGTTGGGTCACCAAACAATATTTATGTAAGAATTGTAAAAATAAATAACCTTGGTTTCCAAAATGATGTGTCCTGAGATGTGACACAGGGCTTGTCAGCTGATGTCTCTCTTCTGTTGTTTTTCTGTTGCAGATATGTCGTCTCCTACAATGAAGAAACCTGAAAAGCCTTTATTTAGTCCTACATCTCCCCAGGATTCTTCACCAAGACTGAGCACTTTTCCCCAGCATCACCACCCAGGAATCCCAGGAGTTGCACACAGTGGTGAGGGCTATGGAGGAGGAAGAAATGCCTCCCTTTTGTTTGGTCTCTCCTCCTTTCCCACAGTCTGATAGTGATGCGTTTGTGTACGTTTTCTCGGAGACCTGCTACCAACTATCTTACTCTTGAGAATGGAAAGGGAGAAAAATACATTGCAGAGGCTGAGATATCCTTGCAGGAATGCCCATTAAACTCGTCTCGGGTAGCTTGACCGTTGCAAGTCACTGGAAAAAACTTAGGATAGCCAATGACTAAAATAAGCTGCAAACTGCATGAAGAAAGTAAAAGAGGAAAAATCATCCTAGTCTTCTCCTTCCACTTGCACCCTGTTCTGTTATTGTTGCTGTAACTGTGTTGTATTTACATGCCATAGTAGGTAGAATTTCATACATAAAGGAAGTCACAATCACGCTGAATATGCGATACAATGAAGTAGGTAACACTGCTTCTTTTAAATGGTATCTAGGGAGGTTGAGTCCTGATAACTATTTTTCATCCTCTATTTCCTCAAATCCGTAATGAAACTTCACTTAAAGTGAAGAAGACCCTTTCAGTGTGATGGTCTGCAAGTTATCGTGAGGGCTTATCAGGAATAACAGGAAAATTCCAGCAGCATGGTCTGTTTAATTTTAGAGGTGAGAGTGACCCTAATTCTTCAGATTAGGGTTTGGCACTCAGAAATCTCTCAGTGGCTCATCCTATCGCCTTGCAAACTGTATATAAAAGGATGCATTACTTGGACAGGCATGGGTGACTTGAGGAGCAAAGCAGATGTGAGCATTCTTTCTTCTTTTATGTAACGTGTAGTTTTTGCTTTAGAAAAATTCTGCTTCGTAATTTCCCTGTGATTTTGAGTTCATATCTTTCAATTTCCATGTAAAGATTTTTTTTCCCTTATCATCCACTTACTCTGTGATCTGAAATTCAGTTTGGACTCTGAAACTCAGTTCTGGTCTCTGTAACAATTCCACCATCAGAAAATACTTAATCACATCAGGGATGGTGCGTGAGACAGAACAGATAAATTTCCGCTCACTTGTGTTTGTTTTGCACAGCTCCCACATGTCAGAGCAGTAACGAATGTTTTGTGATTAAATTGAGATGATATGACTGTCAATTCAAGTAAGATACATCGGTCAAATAAGAAGCTTCTAGAATTATTTTTTTACCCTATACTTATGTGTAGATTGTTATATTTACTTTTGTGTATAATTTTAAGGTGTACTTAAGTGACAATCGCAACCTAATTCTGTATGGGAGCAATTTATTGGCCGGGAAACCTGATTTCCATTCTGGTTACCCTGTTGTGTTATCTCGATGAGCAGTGATTTGAGATTTTCAGGGTTTTGATTGCAAGGTACAGCAAGTGTGAAACATTCCTACTGTCATTTTCACTAGGCTAACTTTTACTTGTCCCCAGCTCAAGAAGGGAGAACCATTTAAAAAGTAAGCTGAAAAGAACCTGAAGATGTGAGAAGTGCCCTTTAGATGTGTAATAAGGGTGGAATGTGGATTACTGCCTGGTGTAGTAGAGTGATGCTCCCGCTTCCAGCTCGACGAGGCTGCAGCAGCAGGACATTCTGTACATTCCTTTCACTGGGAAAACATTGCTGCTTGCTTAGACATTACATATAGTCTATAGATAGAGAAGTGTGTGTTTTGTAGGGGCTGGGGAGAAAGAGAATGCAAAGAAAAATATGTATAGGATAGATCCCTTTTTGTTTGCCAGAGATATTTTCATTGGATGGAATGGTTTCCCAGGCCCTGAAGTTGAACGTTCATTAGCATTTTCACAAAGGTTAGCTAATTATTCATGGCATTATTGCTTAGTAGTTATTACCCCCTCCCCACATGAGGCAGGTAGAGTACAATACAGTTGAGGGATCACTAGCTGTTTCTTAGGACACGGTGACTTTGTTCTCCTCTGTTGGATTGCTGGGGATAAAAATGTAGGTTTTTATTTATTTAGTAAAATACTTGTTTTATGTGTTTGGGCTCCAGAGAGGAAAACTTTGTAAGTGGGATATCTTTTGTGCTGGATAATCATTATTATGTTTAAGAAAAAAAGAAATAATATGATCACATATCCCACAAAACCAAAACAAAACGTAGAGTTTATGAATTTGGAACAGCAACCCTTCCCATTGCCTGAGATGGTGTGAGAGGAGGACACCGAAGTTTTTCGCTCAAGTACCATGAAGCAAGAGTACAGTGTACTGTTTTATAACTGACTTTATAACTGACTGTTTTATAACTAACTATTTTTCTTGCTATAAAGCAGAGGTGAAGAATTTTAGATGAAATTTTAGAGATGAAAATTTTTGATGCAAAGTAATTTTAATTTTATTTTATCTCCTTCAGTCATCTCAACTCGAACTCCACCTCCACCTTCACCACTGCCGTTTCCAGCACAAGCTATTCTCCCTCCTGCCCCATCTAGCTACTTCTCTCATCCAACCATCAGATACCCTCCTCACCTGAATCCTCAGGATACGCTGAAGAATTACGTACCTTCCTACGACCCGTCCAGTCCGCAGACTAGCCAGGTACTGTAAAACACTGTGAACGCTCCAAAAGAAATCCTGTGAGGAATGCGCATTTAGGCCTGATATCTCCCTAGTTCTGGTCTCAGAGCAAGCCGGGAGGTGGAATATGAGTGATTCTGCGAGTTTTCCGATTGAATGTGGTTGAATAAAGGGAGCAGATTAGTTATATCCGCTATGGATAGCGGGTTGCTGCCGGCAGGCGCTGCGCTGCTGCTGCGGGGCTGAGCCAGTGGTGCGCCGGTGTGCACAGGCACGCACGCACGCGTGCGTGTGGGCCGAAAGGTGTATTCGTAGACCCACACTGAAGCTGAGCAGTAGTGGGGCAATACTTGTACTGTTTCACAGGCACCTGGCAAATCTTTGCCCAGATGCAAAAACATGACTGTGGTGGGTACAGCACAGGCCCACAGACTTGTTTGTCCTTTGTTTTGTGGAGAACGTGCAACAACAGTTCAGTTTCTGGCTGCTGTGCTGATTCAGACTTGTTTCTGATATGGAAAATTAATGTGGTTTTCATTAGAGAGGTAATTTGCAACAGCTCTGTGCAAAACTGCTTTCCCTGATGGTATCGGCACATCGCATTAACTTGTGATCTGCACTGTAGGATAAGTTGCAGCTGAGTCTTGCTTGGTCTATCAATACCTGGAATATTTCCAGTGTCAGTGTAATGTAATCTTCACCGATCAGTCTGGAATCTGGTTTTGCTTCCTCATCTGAAATGCTGCTGTGGAGTCCTGTAGCTTGTGCTATAGTGTGTTTCTGGGAGCGTCTTGGGAATATAAACTGAAGCAACAGGGCTCAGGTTTTCCTGCATCCAGGAACTAGTCTTCTTTGGAAGGGCTATCTTATCAGGGATGAAGGGATTGTTGTGATAACTCTGTTTACAAACACTGACAGGCCCTTTACTGTGCATTTCAGGCACAACAGTGATAGAACTTGAGGCTGAATCAAGGTTTCTGTGTTGAATAACAGATGAGGCCCCTCTGGGCTGCCCAGAAGCTCACTGTGGCTGTTGTCCCCACTGGCTAACGCTCTGGTCTGGCTGCACGACTTTGTGCGTATGTGAAAAATGTGTCGATCCATAAAGTTATACCCGGCTTTGAAGGGAAAAGCCTGAAGGGTGTGATTTTTGTTGGTTACAATATCAAAGCAAGTTAAACCGAAAAAGTGAAAGTAGAGTATGTCGGCTTTAAACTACACGTTGCTGTCTGTGTGTGGATTAAAAATCTTTTGGTTCCATATAGCGTTTTTGCTGAGACTCAGCTGGGAGCGGTACATGCAGGACCTCGTTTTAATGTGTGTAAAATTTCTATGAATAACTGAAAATAGCTGTCTAATTAAAACATCCATTGAAAGTCCTCAGTGTTAATTCAGTGCAGAAAATCTTAGAGTTCGATTGGATTTTTTTTTAAACTGATGTCTTAATTAGGCACTATTAGGGGAAAAATTATGCAAATTAAAATCAGGCCCTTAGCGTTATGCATTTTTTTAATTATTCACTTCTTGTTTTACTTACACATTAAAAGAGCAGATTAGGTGATAATCTCTCTGAATTGTTCATAATTTTGCTTCATCTCACCAGTGGAAAAAAGCAACATCTGGATGAAGTATCTGACTTTCTTTCAGACATTTGACAAATCTATTATCTTGCGATTTTAATATTGCAAAGTGTATTAATTGAGAAGAAGCTGTTTCAACTCTTTTCCCAAGAAGAACTTACTTTTTTCTCTTATCCGCAGTTAAAAAATTAATCTCTTAACCTTAAAAGATAAGTTTAACTCTGCTGATGTTTGCAGAGTAGCGGCAAACTGAAGACATTTCCTAGTCTTGTGTTGTGGCACCAGAGGGAATAACAGGCCAAACGGTCTGCAATTTACTACTTTAGTCACTTTTCATAACCTTTATATTAGGGTAATGTTTTTCATTTAATTTGATGTTTAATTTAGTTCCTGAGAAGAGGGGACGGGGTTAAACAACACCAAATATGGGATTCTGCTCATCTGCACCAGCAGTTCTCTGTGATTTATTATCATTAATCACTATTATTGATAGAATCTCTTTTAAATTTAAATCTTTAAAGTTCACCACTGAGATATGCCCTACATTGGAGGCTCTGCATGCCCAGTCAAAAATCTCTCCTAATAGAAAAGTTACATGATGGCTGTACAAAACAGTAAAGTAGCAAGAATAATTTTTTTTCCCTAGGAAAAGAAGAAGCAGTTGTCTGTGAAGTTTCAGTGACAAAGGGGAATTGTTCTGATACAATGGCATGCGTTGAGCCAAACCAGTTTTTTTTTTTCCTAAATAAAACATGAATTTTTATTCAAACAAATTTAATTATTATAAAATTCAAAACTGCATCTGTAGGAATACCACATCAAATTTAATTATACTTTCTCACCTCAAAACATATTCATTTGGATTTCAAAAAGAGAACTATGATGATAGTTTTAATTTCAGCTTTAGAAATAGAAAGAATGGATGCCCTGACAGCATTTACCTAAAATGAACCATTCCTCCCCAACATCTTTCAGTAATACACTAATTTAGATTGTTACGACAAGCAACTGAGATGCCTTGTACTCCCCACAGCAATTTTGAGATTAATTACATTACTGCTGCACTGATTATAGTGAGACAGTTATGCTATTCAATGGAATACTTTCAGTAAAATTAGTTTAAAGATATAGAGCTCCCATAGGTTTCCACAGGGGGAAACAGTGGCCAATTTTCTTGACATAATGTTAAATACTTCAAATTATGTGTGATGAACAGTCAGGAAGTTCAAACAGGCCCTTTGGCTGCAGTGAAAAGTGATGCAACAATGGATGATCCTAAACAAAAGAGAGCCATGGCTTTCAGTTTTGTGTGTATCTGTTTTTTATCCCCTGTTCAGCCTGGAGAATAAATAAACAAATATGTTGAACAGAAATGAACCTGGTTACGTGTACAACTGGACTTACCTTGACCTAGTAATCTGAAAGTTTCCTAAGAGTTCCAGAATTGCTGTACTTGCCTCTAAGTAACTAATTCTGCTGAACCCTTTGGATTTTATCTTATCTTATTTTATTTTATTTTATTTTACTTTATTTTATTTTATTTTATTTTATTTTATTTTATTTTACTTTATTTTATTTTATTTTATTTTATTTTATTTTATTTTTAATTTTATTTTAACTCTGTTCATCTTAGCTTAGTGTACACATCACTGAATAGATTGTGTGTATGAGTAGATATGTGTTTTACAATAGGGTGCTAGTTCCTCCACAGTTAAATTGATACTGGATACTCATTGTAAGTTTTGTCAAAAACTGGTCAGCTGGTATGTATCTATCCAGCTACAGCATTTATCTGTTTGTACAGCAGCTTGAGGTTTTCAAAGCTGCCTGAAATTTTGAAAATCTTTTTCATTTGTAAATGATTCCAACTGGATGTTCCAGTCTTGTGTATGGCTTGGAAAATTTCACCTCATGTGTGTATGCACATGTGTGTGAACACACATGAGTTTGCACATGCTTGAAATGCGTTAATCACCCTGAGTACATAGTATTAAAATCAGACTTCCAAGCATCCCAAACATGTTATCAAGCACAGCAAAAGCTGTGTGATTAAAGGCAAATCCAAAAGTTCCAAAGTTAATGCCCTGTTGAGCTAAATGGAATCATTTCCTGAGTAAGATGTGGTGAAGCACAGAAGAAGGGTAAGCATGTTGATGAGGAAAATGATGATAAAGCAAAAAGTTACGGTGAATCCTGCCAGAGCACATCCTGTTATCAGTGGAATTTTTTTGCAGACCTTTTCTGGAAAAGCGTTCCACAGCTGAATATTGTAGGGATCCCCCTGCTCCCTTCTGACTGAACCGATCTTAAATAGAGAGTCTTGCAAACCCTTTCGGATTGGATTGTGAAGGACGTATAGCCTTACCCTTAAATCAAATTTCCTGATATTATTGATGAAACACGCAGATCTCAGTGGCATGGTGAAACTGCCTCTGATTTGGGGAAGTATCCGTTCCTATTCCAATAAATGGCTTACACTTGCTATGTACTACAGTACAGGTGAACTGCTCTCCATATATTGGCTGAAATTCCCAGGGGCATTAATATGTACTTGGTTGTGATGTGGGCTAGTTTGCAGCTATATTTGAATGGCTGTGGGTTTATCTGAAGAGAAATTTCTAAACTGCTGGAGAAGAGCTACTTCTGGAAGGTGGTGAGGCCACTTATTTTCCTCTCTTAATTGACGAGGATATTCTTTTTATGTTCACTGAAAGAAAGGCACACTGTTGAGAAATTCCAGGCAGATGCTTTGTCATTCTTCAGTACTACTACTACTGCCATCATTTAGTAACAAAGAGCAAATTTTGTAAGTTTCTGTTTGGGCTCGTAAAAGGGTTTTTCCATTTGTTCCAAGGAGAATTCTAGCAGAATAAAGTAGTGCAAGTAATATGTGTATATGCAGTTTCTTTGGTATAGCTATAACCTTTATTTATTGACATTTAAGAGTTTTGAATTTCATGGCCAAGCTTTTCCTTCAAGTTTTTCCTTGTAATTTCCAACAAATTAATGAAGATAAACTAAGGTAATGTATGTTTTTAATTATAATTGGGAGACAGAGGGAAAGTGCTGGCTAAACTGTATCAACTGGCAAGGGCTTTAAAGATTTAATTCCAATTATAAATGATTATTTTGTATTTATCTTACTCATTTTTAGTTTATTAAATGCACAGTTATAAGTCTACAGAGTGCATGAACACCGTTTAACCTGAAAATGTCCTTCAAACGTTTATCTGCAAAGAGATTTCCTTTCCTATGTTTCTGTAGTATGCACTTGTCTAGCTGTTAATACGAATATCCGAAGAAAAGCTGGGTGCTCTACAAGTCAACAGCTTTGGATTTTCTGAGGTGACAGGTAAAATATTAGTAGAGAGTGGAGGACTCTTCACTTAGAGTGCCTGGTGCTATCTCTGTCTGAACACTGGTTGATGTTCCGATGCCTTTTTGGTGTTTTTTCAAATGGATAAGACTCAGCACCCTGTAGATCAAAGTCAACACCTTGATTTCTCTCAAAAAGTAATACAGAAGTGATGTTGTCAGCCAACAGCTGGCAATAACATGTATTTTTCTAAAGGTAATTCCTCCAAGCATACAGGTAGCTGCATGTCACGCCACCTGAAGCTCTTGTGTGGGATCTCCCAGTGAGGTCTGTGTAGGATGTGTTGTAGTAATCAGCTACTGAGGTTGCAAGGGTATGGTTGACTGTAGTGAGATTCATCCTTGGAAGGTGTGGTAGCATGCACTATAAACAGGCAAAACGTATTCTTGTTGCTACCGTAGTGTCCAACAGCAGAAGAAGAATCTGCATCACTTTGGTTCTTGATAAACGAATGAGTACTGGATCCATGTTCCTGTGGGGAAGAACTGCTCTATGGTATCTTCTACAGTCTTCCTGGCAGGGCTCTTAGAATACTCGAGTGTCAAAGATACTACATTATATTACTCATATTAACTCCACACGTGAGGATATGTCTTCCAGACATTTGCTGACATGGCCTCCCATACCATTCAGCTGTCTCCTGGGGCGGGAACTAACATCCATTGGATGAGTACAGGGGACATAACATTAAGGTGTCCCATACAAAACCTCTGGTGTTGTGCAAGGTTGGGGTTGTGTCATATTGCAAAAAGAAGGGGGGAGGAGGTAGAAAAATGGAAAAGAGGCGTCTTCCTATTTCTTCTACTTGCAAATTTTCTGAAACAGTCGTCACCCATGTGCATATTCCAAAGCACAAAAACATGGACTCATTGACAGCATTTATCAGTTATGAGCTCCAGAATAGGTGTGGCCACTAGTCCACTTTTAAAAACAGAACTTTTTTTGTACAGTGAGCAGAGGAACAAAAATGTGGAAAACTAAATCTTCTACAACTTTATCAGCAAAATAATTCAATCAGTGGTCTCGAAAACTACACCATCGTAGGGTTCTGAAATGGCATCAATCACCACAGTATCTGTACTTTACCATTACTAGGGACTGGAACCATAGAAAAGGAATGAATGTATTTCCAAACACACTGGATCTAGTGTGACAAGATTGATTGCTGTTACTGGTTGATCATCTGGTTGTAATAAGGCAACATTCTTGGGAAGCATGGAGTTTCTGTGGAAAAGTTTTGTTCTGAATGCAGTTATATTGTTCCCTAAATAGAATGACTAGCTGGAGTAGCGTAATTTTTATACAGAACCCGCAAAGCTTGTTTCTGAAATACCTGATACAGTATCCTAAGTACCTCTACCGAGGACTTGCACAGGAGCAGGATAATTTCTGGCCTTCATAGATTTAAAAAAGAAAGTGAGCGTGACAAAAAAGTTATCCATAAATATAATCAGAGGCCTTAGGTGTAAGTATGCTTGCATTTGGGAGAATCTGTGAACAGAGGTCTGAGAGGAGGTTGGTTGATTGCTGATTATAAATCTCATAGTAAATAGCAGCAGGGAAGACAGCTACGGCAAATCCCAATTTTAAGAGAGTCCGTATTCGTATCTGTTCTGAATTTCTGTCCCGACTTCAGGCCTAAGGGTTCACTGAAAGCATGCATAGTACAGACAATCAGGTATTAACTTTTTGACTAATCTGAGTTTAGTTACATTAGAGCTGTGACAGTGAATGCAACTCCTCTGTGGCTCTGGACACATGAACGGGTTAATCTGTGGCAACTCAAGCTACTGTGATTGTAACAAGATGGAATATATAATGCAGATCTTAAAATCAAATTAGTCTCTAGCCCAACAATAAAGAAAAGTACACCTGCATAAATTAGAGCTAAATTTGCCAGACTTCCATTGTGTTTGCCTGCTTACTTCTCTGATTTTCAAATGCACAGCTTGCTTATCTAACACAGCTGCCTCCATGCAATTTGCTAGAGGTTTATGCCACGGGCGTCATCTTTCTCTTTGTGAATCCATTGCATAGACATATTGGTGCCCCAGTTGATGATTGCAGTCGATCTTTAACCTATAATGCATTAGTTTCTAAGAATCTCTTTGAGGAATACTAGAACTAGAACCTAGAACTTGTTTTAAAAAGGACAAAATGAATTTGTATCAAATGTTATGCTATAAATATTTGATCTTGTAATATAAGTAAATACTATCGCAATAGATATGGTGTGTCCATGTTAAAATGCCTCTTAAACGAGTCTTTTTAAAGAACTGCCAAAGTTAAAATGAGAACAAGTCACGGAAGCTATTTCTAGCAGACAGTTTTTAATTAGAATATTCAGAATTAGTAACTTCATAGAGCTATTTCTGCCAAGAGGGTCTGCCTCTGTGCGCTGGAAATTTGAAGTGGGGCAGAGGACTTTAGACAAGCATGAGAGTCAGTGTTCTTGAGCTTGTACTGATTTTCTCGAGGTGCCAGAGAAATTAGCGCTAGCATGGATGAGGTGACTGAGCCATTTTGAAGTTCCAGTGCAATCCCGTAGTGGCTATTGACTACTGTACTACAGGATCTAAACTGTTTTTTAAAGGCTTTTGGTTTTACATTTGCAAAGATAACCCTGGAAGTGTGAACTTGGTATAAATCAAGGCCGCAGTCATGTCAGTGTGAGTCTGACGACAGGCCTAAACAATAACTTTGATACAATGAAATGATCTGTTCAGGATTATTTTGTGATCTTAGGCTGCAAACTAATTATGGTAATTTAAACATTGGTTTTGCTAACATTTTCACTGTTATTCACTACATGCAAGAAAGACAAAAGTGTGGATATTTCAAGAAGATTTGTTATGAATGGCATTCATGTAACAGAGTTTTGGAGAGTAGAAGTGTTTTTCATAAAAACTGTTTTCAAATGTAAAACGCCTGGGAAAAACACAAAAGTATCAGAAGGAGGACTTTGGTTCACATCTGAAAAACTGCTGGGATTATTGAAGAGGAATGATATTTGTATAAATCCTGATAGGTATATGCTTGGTTACAACTACAACTACCTACAACTGAGGCTAATTTGAAATATAAGTAAAGGAAACTTTCAGTCTAGGAAAGAGGTTAACTTCTTTGACATGGTGCATCAAGCTCCATCACTTAGCACTTTTGTTATCCCTTTCATGGAGCAATAACTCTTAAGCAGTTATTGAAATATACTGTATTTTATGATATTGAAAAATTTTTAGAACAAATTTTGTTACAGCTAAGCAAACATTAGACAAACCAGGAGAAAAATGTGAAAGTAGAAGTTACCTGGAAAAGGAAGGGATTAAGTATTGGAGATTACAAAAATAAAAGTACAACAAATGACAAAGTGCAGTAAGGAGGTACTTCAGTAATGTGACAAGATATAATAAAACTGTTAAGAAGCAGGTAGAAAGGTTATAATTGCATTTGAAATCTAATGTGCGTCAGTCTGAAATGCTGGAAACATAAGAATGAAACTTGCTAAAGTAGTGAATTTTTTCTTTTCTTACTTTGGAGGATTTATTTTTCTCTCTTGACCTGAATTTCCTTCTATTGTGCCTGGTTCCAGTTCTACTTGTAGTACAGATACAGAACAGTATCTACCATTTAAGAACACAGTGAAAAAATGAAATAGAAATGCAAATGCTTGGCAGGGGAGTCACAAGCCACGCCCACTACAATTAGTAGTAAATTCCCTGTTGGTTTCAATGAGGACAGGATTTCACCCTGGCTTGGATGAAGTGGGAAGATGTACTGAACCACTGTTCTATGTTCTATATATATTACAGCGGGAAAATATGGTTTATATGATAATTCATTTTAAGTTTATCCTTTGTTCTATAATTCAGCAGGGAAAGGGTTCACTGTTTCGGGCCATATGCACAAGGACTAATCTGGAGTCCATGTGAGCTCTTGCATTCCTATTGACTGGATCGCTAGGGAACAGTAAAAGGTGATACATTGCTGTAAATAGTGCTGGACTCCAGCTGTGTCCATTTAATTAATTTGAGTCTGGCTTTGGAGACAGAGCTGCTTTTGGAAGCTGGTAACACTGGCCACTTTAACCCATAAATTCCTTGGAATCTTCTTTCTTAGTTTCTAATAAAAGTTAATCATCGTGGTAAGGGGAATCTCAGTTGTTTTGTGATACATTAGCTCACCACATAAACTAAGCCTTCTAAGGTAGCTGTACGGTTGCAGGTCGCTGGCTACAGCCGGCGAGGAACTGCCAAACAAACACCCCCAAGACCCTGGCTGTGCATGCAGCAGCCTGTGCGGTGGCTCAGCAGTGCAGAGCACCAGAAGGGCTGGCTTCTGCAGCAGGCATCCAAGAAACATAATGAAAATCAGGTCCATTATAGCAAGCAAGGCTTACTTACAAGACTTTTGGTGTTTTAGAGATGATCTGTATCGTAAGGCCTGCCTATGTTTCCGACAGTTCTCCCTTCAAATGCTTCAATCTGGGTCAAGCCTCCTTTACATATTACAGAGCCTGTTTTGTTTCAACAATTCCATACTGTACATGCAGTGAGTGAGAGTATTTGCCTCTAAGTTTTGGCGTATCTTGGATTCTTTTATGGAGAATCTGTTTAGGTAATGCTTAGAGATTTTCTGCATGTATGTTAACTGCAATTTTCCTTTTGTTCTAAGGAAAGCAGAGTCAGATTTCTGGTAGTGAAGACACCTCATTTTAGAAGCTGGCAGGCCTTTAAAATGCAGCCTATAAAATAAAATTCCATAAACCACTACCAAAACAGATTCTAAAGAAAACAGAGTTATTGGCATACGTTTTATATATGACTGTTTGCTGTAATACAAAGGTTTCATCTGTATTCTTGAGGAAAGAATTATGTAATTACTGAACGACTTTCCACTTATGACCGATGCAACCGGTTAAGTAAACTTTTATGCCATATCATTCTCTGTAAATTGTCTTGTGTATATTCTGCCATGTGTCATCTTCATCTCAAGTACGTATAGTAAGGGAGATCTATCTTACTGCTAAGTTTCATCCGATGAATAAAACTTTATGTAGCATACCAGTGATTTGAGGAAATTTAAAATGTGAAAGTATTGTCATTCCCTTAGAATCAGTGCTTTTTTCTTATTTTGAAACTGCTTTGGCATCTGACATTTTCTCCCCAGTTAGTAAACTCCTGGTAGTACCTTTTCAGTTTGTATAACTATGAATATGTACAAACAGTGGTGAATACCACCTGACAAATTTGAATATCACTTCCTGTATTTGCAAGATCTTGTAAAATGAGATGTTGGGATTCCATGGTGCTTCCTTCTCCTGCTCCAACCCAGACTAAATATAGTAAAATTTAAAGAGTTGGTTTTTTTTCTTTAGAGCAGCAGTTTGTTGGCCCTGTCTCATTAAGGTATATTTTTACTGTAATTTTTCATTGTAAGACCTAAGATTTTAGACAGTGAAATAATCTACTAAGTGCTCAATGTTCCTATGAATACAGGATTGGTCTTTGTTTGCATTTTGTGTTTTCTAGTGTTTTTTTTTTTCTAGTTATTTTTAAGTAAGTGTCTTAAAGAACAAGGCTCTCACTGTCTCCCTTGGGGCCATTTGCAAAGTCTAATAGATCATACTGCCAGGAAGTTTTCCTGCTATTCATTTTAAATTTCCTCCTTCTTTATTTCATTCTATTGCCCCTGGTTTATACTTCCTGTACTTTCCAAATAATTCCTTCCTCTTGTGTGTGTTTATACTCTGCGTATACTTGCAGTAATCATCTCAGCCCACAGTTATTATTTCATTACCATGCCCACGCTTACCTCTTTTAACCTTTCGTTATATTAGTTGAATCAGGTCCTTTTTTAGTCTATTTCTTTTCAGTGAGTTATCTCAAGTTTTACAATATCCTTGTGATAGTAAGATTGCCGGTAATTTTTACGTTGTGTGGTTGTATTTTAAAATGCTTACAATTCACAGAGCACACAGTCATCTTCAAACAAAAATTGTCTGCTACTTTTGAAATGACTGCTTACTAGTTGCTAATTTTTGCTATATGTTATCTACTGTTGAGGTATTTGCAGTAATGCAGAATGTCAGTGTTTGCACATTGGATAAATGTATACGTTTAGTAGTACACATTATCAAGTTCATATGTGCAGGAGGTGGAATATCACCCTGATGACCTGCACCATTACGTCATATGCAGCTTACCTTTTCTACATACTGTAAATCTGTCTAGGAAAAGAGGTAATTAGGCTTATTATACTCTTGACTTGTAGAGTTCCCATTATTAAAGATCTCTGTGAAGGATGCTTTCTGGTAGGTGGCTTCTGGCCACGTTTTATGAGATACACATTACAGTGCATCATATCCTAACCCTCTCCCCACCCCCAGACATGCAAATTATTAGTTAGTCTTCCAGTATGTGCAATCTTTGTGGACAGCTGTGGTTAAGCCTTGGTTATACTCCCAGCCAGAGTGGTACAGCATGTGAAAATAGAGGTCTTGCTTCATTCATTTGCGCTAGTGCTTAGTACATTAGGGCCTGTGCCTGCTCAGCTGAATCTCACTATGGTGGGATTTACTGTGGCTCACAGTCACTGTGAAAACAGCAACTGAAGTATGAAACAATCTGATGGACCCTGCATCCAGAAAGAAATAAAGTTTATCAAAATGTACTGCAAGTTAAGCATGTAGAGCCTGCCTGTGAATGAAAGGATCTGCTGCCTGCTGAAAATATCACACAGAAATTCACAGTTTTATGAGAGTGGCATTTTCCAGCATGTAGGTGCTACGGTGATGGGCATTCTGGAAAACCCTGAGATAGGCGGGTAGGTTCCTTAAACACAATGTGTATATTTCACAAGGAATTCTTTTGGTTTTGTTTTGTAGCCTAACAGCAGTGGTCAAGTAGTAGGGAAAGTGCCTGGCCATTTTACTCCAGTTTTGGCACCCTCTCCCCATCACAGTGCGGTGCGACCTGTGACCCTGACCATGACAGATACTAAACCCATCACTACATCCACTGAAGGTGAGGCATCTTCACCTACAGCAACCAGTAAGTATTTCTCTAGGAAACAAAAAATGTCCATCGAAGATTCCATATGATTTCAAATTGAGGCCAGAAAAAGGCGCCTTTTCCTACTATTTGACCAAGTGGATGCTCATCATTTTACATGGAGAGCGAATGCGTGATCTGGCTGCAAAGCTTTTCCTCCTCAAATTTCAATCAACGTATCATGTTACATGTTTGTGACATGACAACCAAAATGAAACGGAAAAGCTTACTTATTTGACTGTTACCCAAGAGAAAAACAGATTGTTCATCTAAGGTGGACATTGTTAAGGCCATTGAGAAGCACACTCAGAGAGCAAGGTTTTACGATGACCCACACACAGATTTCCCAAAAGAGATTGGATAATCTGCTCCTCAATGAGCTTTCCTACAGAAATCAAGCCTTGTTACAACGCATACTGAATCCGAGCTATGACAATTGCATGCTCATATAGGTTGTGTCATTTTTAGCAAAAATAAATGAGGCGGCAAAAGAAAATTTTAATTCCTTGTCATTGCTGCCAGAAGGGATGGTCAGTCCACTGCTTTTCCTTTTTTTTTTTTTTTTTTAACTTTTAAGCTTCAAGTGCTTTGTTACTGTATGTTCAGGACCATATTACTTATCCTATTATCTTCAATGGAATTGCAGCTTTGGAAATAAGAACACTGGGATTACTGTGCATAAGGTAATTTCTTCTCTTCTGAATATACGTCTTATGCCCAGTGGTGCAGGAGATTATTTTTTAACTACTTTCTGCACTTCTGTTGTCTTTGAATTTTTTTTGGACTTGTGAAGTCCAGTGTTACTTGTATTTATCAGTGTGGCAAAGATTTTTAGGCAATATTTCTGATCATATAATTTGGAAGAAAATTTACTATTCACAAAAAATATTAATTTCTTTAGGACGCATTACATTAAAATGGCTTGCTTTAGTCACATTTATTAGTTGAACTCTGATTCCGGTCCCTAACTTTTGGACTGTCATTAACTGAGACCATGAACTGTGTGCTTCTGTGAAGCAGAGATGAGACTCAAATGCGTGTGAGCAGGCAATATATAAAACAGCAAAACTTCTTATATCTTTATTATAAAGAGATAAGAGTAACTTTTGGACAAACATTTACTCAGCTGTAAACTAATAATTATACTGATAGATTTATGCAAATGTTTTAGCTTGGGTAGCCGAAGGTCTGTTCAAGGGATCGCTTAGTACAGTGGATCTATATCCTGGCTGGTGGCTTGTGGTGCATTTCTTGCACCATTTGAAAAGACTTCGCTTTAGCAGCAAACAAAATGTTGTTCTCTCAACTTTTGGTCTAGAATAGGTGGGAAAAGTGGGTTCATGGCTAGTTTCAAGTATTCATGGCTTCATCCTGCTTCTTGTTTAAAGTAATCATGCCTTGCCCAAACATCTGTCTCTAACGAGGCCAGGGGCTGTAACCCCCATGGAATAGTAACAAATACTGTGTCAGAACAATGTTGGGGTGCTTTCAGGTCGTCTAACTATGTTAGGGACACTTATAGGAAAGCAGACCTAAGCTTTTCATTAATTTAGTTAAAAGAAAAATTTGGATTAAGGTTTCAAAACCATTTAAAGAAGTTGGTAGCCAAGTTCCTTTGAATTTCTTTGTAACTTCAGCACCTGATTGCCACCATTATGAACCCTTGAAACGTCTGCTTAGATCTTTGAAATAAGGCCTCTTCATGCTTACAAATCAGTCTGCAAGCAGTCACTTGCCCAAAGATCCAATGTTTGCCACAACAGCACATAAATAATAGTAATACTAAAAACATCTATGTAATAATTTTATCTGAATGTGCCAATTGTGCATATGAGATGGCATGGAAATGCTACATATTCAGAGAGTTATGCTTTTCACAGTTGTGTGACAGTGCATGTCATTGGTAAAGCCTTTTGAAAATGTATTGATAACTGGAGGAGAAAGATAACAAGAAGCAAAGGAACGTAGCTTGCTGATGAAGGAAATAGCTGAACAAGAAGGGTCATGTTCTGCTCGTATATAAGTTATATATGAAAATACATATACTGTATTGTGAGACATCAAAAACCTGCCTTAGATAGCTCATATCTTAACCTACAGGGAAAATCAAGCCTAAATATATTTTAAGGAATAATTTTAAATTTATTTCCAGTAACTAATTTATTGTTTCAGAATATAGTTACATGCCTACATACATACATACATATGTAACACATACTTGGCTAACAGGTTATCACAATTATTCTGTCTGATGAGAATACGATGGTAAATGATTAACACTGATTTTCGGTCTGAAATGCAACAGCAGAACTGTTTTGAATGAGAAAGAACAGCAGACTTCGATAATATTTGGGGAATCCTGTGGCCTCAACCATAGTTTCCTTCTAAGATCAGATCATTTTTATGAGAGTGTTTCAGTAAAACCTGTTTACTGTAAAAAGTTTTTTTTAAAGGCCTTAGAAACAGAATAATTTCATTTAGTTATATTTGCTATGTGACTTTAATACTGATGGGCGAATTTAGTAAGTACTCCGATCTAGTTCCTCACCGGCTACTGTGTGTACCTATATTCGATTTTTGCAGTTCTGCTTTGTCTGCCAGACAGCAATGATGCGAGTTGCACTATGGACATCTCCACACTGGAAAGTGGAGTAAGACCAGCAAACTCATTTCATAAACACCAGCAAAAGTCATGAGAGAATAAGAAGTCTTAATGATTACTGACCTAAGCCAGAGATGAATATGACCTGTAGCTGGAAGGATCCATATCTTGTAACTAATCCCAGCATCACCTACTGCTCCCTTTTCCCTCAGAGAAGGATTTTTTTAAACTTCTGTATCAGATAAGGGAAAGATTTTCTTAAATTGTCCCCCTGAGTGAATACTATTTCCTGATATTAAAGGAGTTGAATGTTTAATATTATCTTGCACAGTAAATAATAGCTGCCTTCTCATGAAAATACTGATCAGATTGCGTCTTTTTGCCAAAGTATTGTAAAGATGGGTTTTAAGGCACATAAGTAAGCTAAGCTTTTAATTCCAATTTTTGTTAATCTGTTACAATTTTGTGGTGGAAACTCACAACAGTAAGAACTAGTGTACACCAGCATTTCCTTATCCTTTTCTCTCAACAGTGACAACGGTATAATCCCACAAATTTTGTTGCAAACTTATTTTTATGTAATGGGAATGAGAATCATGCCCATAATACTTTCAAATACATGTCTTCCTTTAATTACTTTCTAAAAAGTAGGTATTTAGTTACCAGAGGGTTTTTTTTTAGCTACAGTCCTCATTCTGATTTTGGTTTTCACATGCAGCTTCCATTGAAGTTCATAGGAATTTGCACATGCCTTTCCGAATTTGGTTCATTTTTTTATTTCGCATTATATTAAAGTTTAAATAAAATTAAAACACAGACACATCCTATATGTTGCAAATCATAACTCTGGATCTCCGTATCTGTACTGTACCTGCACAGGGTAATAGTTATGATAGGTTGGCATTTTTATCAATCTATCTGTTTTGTTCTTCCTTAATCAGCCTACACAGCCTCAGGCACAACCCAAGCCAATCGATATGTGGGACTAAGCCCAAGAGACCCATCCTTCCTACACCAGCAACAGGTGGGCAAGTTTCACATAGGTGTAATGATATAGACAAACGTTTGTGATACTAGCTTTCTACGTGCTGCCACTGTTATCTCGGATTAGGGTGGGATCCTCAGGGTTTCAGTATTTGTCATCTGAAGACTAGATTTATTCCAGACAAAAACAAGCCCTTTAAGAAACATCATCTTAGCATGTACTGTATTGCTTAGATTTGTGTCATCTTAAGGGACTCTCAATAGTATTTCTTTCAATTGCTTTATTTTTCAAGAGCTCATGCATGTAACCTTTAATTGAATGTTAGGAGTAAGAATGAAGTGTACAAGGAACAAAAGCAAGTACTCATTTCAAAATCAATAAAGAATAAGCAAAGTTAAGCAGTCCAAATTACTATTCTCAAGCTATTTTATATTTTCCAGAAGTTTATGCCTACATTTCTGCGTTTTATGTCTAGAAGATGAATTACAAAACCAAACTCTCAAAGCAGCACATCATCATTCCTCCTTTAAAAGGTTTAAACTGGTTTGCTGATTTCGAGCGTGATAAAAACATATTTGTGTTTTATTTTCTTACATCATTTATGTTTCAAGTAGCATTTTAAATTTCACATCTCATTAATGCTGTAAATTTAATGCAAATGAAGTGTTTACACAAACTGTGAAAACCCACAGCCGAGATTAATGATGGCTTACAAACAGATTAACTGCAGTCAATAGCAAGGCCATCAAATACAGAAATCCTACATTGCTAGTAACAGAAATAAATTCAGACCCTTTAGAACATATTTCATGATGTGTGTATTTGTTGCTCCTAGATCGTTAACAGTAGAGGAATTTGAAATTAACAGCATGTAAAATGTTACAAGGAAAAAATTGAAGGTGGCAGCAAGAGAGGGGCTGTTAAATACTCCTTATTATTTACTGTGCTACATTTTTTCTCAGGCTTCGGTTCCTATCAGCAGTTGGTGCATAGGCCTGTTTCATTTGCACTAAAACCTACCTGTTCTGTTTGCTGTGATGTAGCGAAACTGTGCTTCATGTGGAACTCCCTATCCCTACTCACTCCTAGGACAAGGTGGCAGTATGTCTATGGTCACCACATGCAGAATTCAGAGAAAATCATAAATAAAGGTAGTTTATTCAAGATAATTGCCTTTTTTCCAACTTTTTTTTTTTTTTTAACCAGTGAAATCTAGCTGGAAACATCTGTACCCAGCTATGAAAATACCAAATGACAATTAGTGTTTTTGGCAACCATTGGTTTTTATGTATATTGCTTTTTTCACCTCTCAGATATTGTTGTGTTATGAAAAGTCTTATAATTACTATAATATGATTCTTTTTAACAGATGTACAGTACGTGTTTATTATATTTTAAAACACACAAAAGATCTCTTTTTAAATACTGTATATATTTTCTAGAAATTTTTTCATGTGAAATTTTTACATGGTATTCTTTGGCAATTTTCTGATATCCAGTTACGTGGGGATAAACAAAAAAAAGTTTTTTCTTTCACTGCATGTGAGTAAACACAATATTTCTGCAAATTTACTGCAGCTTAAACTCACTACCCCTTCTTCCAGCTTCCTTGAAAGAGTTGCAAACATCTTCTCACATGCCAGTAAGAGAGTGGCAGCACATTTCATTTTCTGTTTGCTGAGTTTATAACATATAAGTCCTATAATGCATATATATTATTCAATGCATCTTCTCTACATTTTTGGTTTTGTATGAACTGAAATAGATTTGGAGATTTTGACAGTGTCATATGGACATAAATGTGAGAGTGATCTCAAGGGTCATCCCCTTTGGTGTTTACAAGCACCTTATACTCCCTTTTATAATAAAACATGAGGCCTGATGGATCAGGGGAAAAGGGAAAAATAAATTAGCTCTTACACAGATTTCATAAAGAGAAATTTCTTCTTCTTCGATGCCACTGTGTGACTCTAGTGTTCTCCCTTCTAAAGTGTAGTGCTTCATAGTCTCATTATATTAATTCAAGTGCATCAGTTGGTGGGCAGTGAGCCATATAGTACATTGAAATATTGTGTCATAGTTTCCTCTTTACTGTAAGTTCTTTGTTCTTTTCTAAATTATGTAAGAGGTATGTGTATATGCCTGAGTGTGTTTGTGTGTGTGCCTGCGTGTTTGTGTATGTTGGAATGGTTGTGTACATAAATACATGTAAAATTAGGCAGTAGTGTGTCCTGCTGAAAATCTTGCAAGAACGGAATACTTGAACAATGAAGCTTTTTCAGAGGGATAAATATGAGTATATAAATGCAGTATATGTAAAATAAGTTTCTAAAGAATTAATTACTTTCATCCTCTTAAATCCTAAAAGGATATCAGAGATGATAGTGCCATATAAGTTTATTATCCAGGAAGTGGCGTGGGAGTGCAGAGGGTAGAGAACTGAAATTGTCTAAAATAACTTCAATTGAGTAGAGGTTATCTGTTTGTAAGGCAGAAATGAGATTGATTTCCTTTCACGACTTTACAACAATTTAAAAGAGACCACTCTTATGGCAGGTTCTAAATGCATTTAGTTTAAAACAGCCCATGATGAATGAAAAGGAGAATCAATGGGTACGTGAAATAAAGGCAATCAATCATTTTGTATTAGCTGAGAGAAATTCTAAATTAGAAAGTCAATGATTTTATTCCCAGAGAGATCTTCTAAACATTCACGGGACCCTGTAAAATACATTGACCCCTGAAGAATAAATACCGTCACTAGTGCATTTTTTACTTCATTGATGGGGGCTTTGTACAGATTTATTCTCTCTAGTTATGAGAAATATTAGCATATATTGTTGAATTTTTTTATTGTTAAAAGGAACCATAATGCAGCCTATATAAATTACAGTAACAATGATAAATTTAAAAGTTGAACATACAGTTTGTAATGCATACTTACATGGAGAACTTCTGACAAAGTAACAGTTTGGTAGGACTTCCAATAACAATTTATAGCACAAACTATCTAGAATACTTACATTTCGATGGGAAGTATTAAATACAATTTTGAAAGATAGTGTATAACAGGGCCTATGGGAGCAACATCTTTGCATTTACTGATGCAAACACTGTGATGAATGTGCTATTACGTGCATAACTTAGCATGCATGCTACACTAGTAGTTAGAAAGATAAGGTTATGACAAGGATTTATAACAATGCAGTCCACTTTCTGCTGTCATTTCTGGTAGGTCTAGATTTTAACTACCTTGAAATGTTAGGTATTTCTATACTCTAACACTAACAGTAACAAAACAAGCCTGTTGCTTGAGTGGCATCTAGAGAGTCACCATTTTGTTGTGGAAAAGTCACGGCAATGCCAGCCACTCCAAAATATCTGTTGCAGGTTGTCAGTTGGTTTTCCTTCGTTCTGTATCTGCTCCCAGGGGTTGCTTGTTAGTAATGTGTTAGCAGTGTATTGGTGGGAGGTCAATGGAGTGAGGGGAGGGGGGAACGATAAGAGCTAGGATGTGAGTGGGGATATTTTTCTTAATTTTGCTGTTTGCGGTTGGTGAGGTGACTTTATTAAGTCAAATCTAATACTCTGTGCTCATCGTCTGTGTTAAGAAACATCTTTACTGAGGTGTACATACAAGGAAGGTTGGATGGTCTTGTCACTGAGGTGGCAGCACTCTTTTTTCCCCCTTTATTTATCTGATTCACTTACTGTTTATATATGCACTTACTGAAGCTGAATGGTTTCTAAGTCTATATTAGAGGAAAAAACCAACAAATAGAGGCAACTTAGTCAAATTCGCTCTTTTACAAGTGAGCAAAGTCCCTGTGCCAGATTTTAGTTGAATGTCCACTCTTAGAGCTATACAACTTTAATGGAGAAATCATTAGTTCAGTAACAAAAATCTTAATGGCCAGTAGACCAGAATTTTCGTGGATATTGGATGGCGTTTCTGTAACCTCATCGTATTTATAGTCTCGACTTCATGAAATCTTTATGTTTGTGAGATTATGGACACTTAGAGATATATTGATGTTATTTCTGGCTCTAAACCAACCTAGAATGTTGCCAGAAATAGCAGTTGTGGCCTTTAACTGTGAAAAGAATACAGAAAGGTAGATGGATAGGTAGATAGCTAGACAGACAGACAGATAGAAAGAAAAAAAGATTTACTGGAAGCTCTTTTATTGTGAGTATAGATCAATGGTTTCAGAATTAATCAAGTTTCTATTGGAAAGAACAAAATAACTAACTAAGGCTTTCCTTCTTGGCCATGACATTTCCGAGTTTCAGTGCACCTTGGAGCTTGGGATTGGTGTTTTTGTTTTTAATTAAAAAAATAAATAAATGGAATAGCTATTTGAGGCCCATGAAAACAATGACCTCTAAAACTCTACTGTCTATCCTAGTAAAATGCACTAACTGACGCTGGGCCCAGTTACTGAGGAACTGGTGGACTCTTCCAGACTGTGCACTGCTTAGTACACCTGCGTGGCTTGCACTAGAGCTTGGGCTTTCTGCATGTGGTGTGTGATGTTCATGTTTATCAGTGCTGTAGCATTTATTAGTGAGACGTTTTGCCATGCATACAGCTCTAATAAATACTTCAGGTCTCCAGAATGTAAAATGAGAAAATTGTAAATAGCTTTTTATTTCCTACACACAGGACTTCCCTACCTCTTTGGTAGGAAGTTGTTCTTTCCAGATGCATCCTTTAGTTACTGAATCATGCGGTTCAAAATGGAATTCTCTTCATACTCTTCATTATGGAAATTGTAAACTTAAATGTTCACTGAAAACAGAGTATCTGTTTTTAAAATATTTTGGGTGGATGTTGCTTTTGCTTTCAGCAAAAGGTTGGAAGAAGAACACAAGTGGACTCTTAACAGAACTTCTCAGTAAGTCAGGAAACAGGTTATCAACACTTAGGCTGTTCTTATTGTGTCTCTTATCATAATTGACAGTTTGACGTAAAACTTGGTCACATGATCACAAGGGAGGTATGTAAATGGATAAGAGGTCACCTTTCACATATGCTTGCTGGAAAGGAAACACATTTAAAGGAAGTTTCAGTCAGAACAATGACAATATGCAAATGTTAAGTTTTACGGACTTTTTTCAAATAGCAGAAACTATAGCACAGTCTCCTATTACACTTTCAAAAATATTTGTTTACTTTTACTAATCTTCAGAGAAGCTTGAAATGCGTATTAATCTCAGATGCTACTCTTTAAATATGAGAAAACAAAACTTGCTTGAATATTAACTGCTGAAATTATTCAGACTCTGATTAAAGGTTGAGCTTTTGACTATAGGATGCTAGTGTGCATGGGAGCTGTATATGTGAAATGCTGCAGGATAGCCCAACATAAACAGAGGAGATAGTGATGGTCATAATCTAGCTCTCTGGCAGAACTTTGTATTGGAGGGTCTCAGAGCAGCGTGCAAGGCGAGACCGTGCTTACTGCCGTGTTACTGGTCGCAAAACAGGAACAGGGGAGGTGAACAGCTGCAGCTGGTGGCAGGGATCAGGGAAGTGCTCAGTTGAATTTCTGCTGCCCCGTGGACTAGCGGCCCCTTAATGTGAGCTGCTGGAGGAGGTAAGGGAGCTGCATGGGCTTGCTGCAGAAGTACTTGCAGCCGGGCAGTCTTTAGGTGCCGGCTTTGTGCTCTCTCCCTGCTCCTGAGTGTCATGATGAGGATGCATCCCAGGGCAAGAGAGTGCTGCAGGGCCAAGTCCCAGGGATGGTCGGGCTGCAGGTGAGGCTTCGGGGTGCACTGCAAAGCGGGGCGCCCTTTTCTCTTCATGGCACTGCTCTGTGTTCGTCTTCTGGGTGGTTAGGTGAGAAAGAAATAAAAACACTCAGAAATGTTGTATGGGTGGAAGGCATTGCTGAAGGGGAGTTTGTGTGGCTTGCCTTGCTCCTGGTGGCAAAGCCGAGTGACTGGAAGGCAGGCCTGTCCAGCAGCCTTCGAGGAAAGACTTTTCACCCTGTCACATGCCAAATCATGTCATTTATTTTGCATTCAAGACATATTTTTGAGACCATTAGTAGCGTTTTTCAGCATTTATTAAACACATCTGGCTAGGACTATTTGTTAAGCCCTTCTGCCAAGGAATTCAAGCTTTCTCAAGCAGCCTGCAAGTAGTTTCCTGCCTCTGCTTTTCACATCTCCCGCACAGAAACTCTTTCAGGGGTTTCTGTGGGTGAGTGTGCCTTCTCCTCTCCAGCTAACACCGTGGCATAATTTTGAAGGCCACTGAGGTTACTCTGAGGGCTGTAACTGGCCAGAAAGTGTTCAGCATGACTCCAAACAACTTACAGAGCTGCAAAGATTGTACTCAAGTGCCCTACGTCCTTCCAGAGCCAGGTGTAGGCGTCAGGGCTCTGCTCCTGGGCTTTTCCTCCCGGGCAGTCTGCGTGTCCTCCATGGGCAGCGTTCCCGCTGACGCTCCAAACACACGCCTTCTTCCTTCAGATGCAGTGAGGCATCTTGGCGCTCTTTTAAGCATTTCCAGCCCCTTTACCCAGGAAGAACCCGATGAACGTAAGGGATGCAGACTTTTAAAGTCATATTTTTAAAAATTTTTTATCTTGGCCTCCTATCTTCGGCATCCTGACCTCTAAGCAGGAGTGATCTGGGAAAGGGGATTTTACATCAGGAAGACAAAATATTTTCCTGGCAGGCTAGCTTTTAAAAACAAAATGGCAGTTCTGCGAGGCTGCCAAGGAGTGTGGAGCAATAGATTTTGGTGTTGGGAAGATGATTTTCAACACAGCCGATGCAGTCCCAGGCTTGTCAGAGAACCTGCCCTCTTTCAGATTTCAATTTTTTCATGTAGTTGTCATTAGCACAAGTAGGGCATGGTTGGTACAGTTTACACTACCTGTAGATCTGATGTAGAATGACTCTTTATATACATGTGGGTATGTGTGTACAGCATGTTTTTAAAATGTTCCATAATTATCATTACCGTATTTAGATGTATATGTGCTGGAGTTTATATGAGTGTATATAATATGCAGTATGCCATTACTAATGTTTATGAAATAGATTTGAAAAGCTCTTTTTGGATCTTTTTTATTTATAAATTTAAGATATTAATTGTACACCGAGAAAATTTTCATACAAACTGTGGGAAGAATATCACTACTTAGTTTAATAGCTAATTTATTAAGATGTAATGTATCCACCCTGTATTGTTTTCCTAAAATAGCAAGTGCAATGAGGTTCTATTGCAAACTGAGTGCTTACCAGATTTTGAGTTAAATCTAAGTGCATAAAATCATGTGGTAGCACTAAGTTTGGGATTTTAGCATTTCTTATACTCAACCAAAGAGTATTTATTCATAGATTTACCCTTTTTTTGTTAATATTTAGGTCTTATGTTTCAGCTGGAAGTTTTATAACTAAGCTACAAGGCTTTAAAATACACCTCTGCAATGAAAATTATGACACATTCTTAAGGGTTGTAGCAGAAATACAGCTCCTGCACAATGAGTAATGGAGCTAATGTATTTTCCTATGTCTTCAAAATTAAAATCTGATTTATGATATCATTTTATAAAGTGAATATACCAAGTATTTACTTACCCTTTCTTTAAGCATATTTAATGTATTCTTCACAGTTACCTCTAGCAAACTTTTTGACTGCATGTTTCCTTTTCTGGTTAATTTCATGTGGTTTAGTCATGCTTTTAATGGCCTTTAGAAGGTCCCTTAGAGTTCTTTAGATAACAAACAAGAAACAATCCCTGTGAAAACATCAGAGACTAACATTTCCATTTCTCAGTCCTTAACAGCAGGAAGCTTATGAGTGTAACAGCCAGACAGGGTCAGGTTTGCAATATTGTCTTGTCCTTAGCATATGTATTTGTCAGGAAAAGACTGTAATTAATTGTGCTCCTGTGAAAATAATTTATTTTAGTTTGTTTGCTGTAGCCTGTGCACCCTGAAGACTCTGAATATGGATAGAGAAAACTAGAATGTGTTGAATGCAATTAAACTCGGCAACAGTTATCTTCAATTCAGAGTGCTGTATCATACAAAATGGTACAGTAATTTATATACCATATGACTATACAGAGATTGAAATGTATGCTTTTTGTATGTTTTCTTCACAAGCCAGATAAGTTTACTTTCTTAAACTTTAAAATAAACAGTGTATCTTTTCAATAAATCTGCTAGCACTATAGGGCAGCTGTTAAACAAACAGAGCTATATAGGGTTACGTGAACAGTCTGTGAAGGCAGAACTGATGATCTGAGGATCTGGGAAGAATTTGTTTCAGCTTACATTTAGTACATTCCTCATTATAGTAAAATGTAATAAAATATTTTAAATGCTGTCATTCTGAGTCTAGAACAAGGTTAGATTATCTTATCACCTCTTACTAAGTAAAACCACTCTGAGTAACACTAAATTAATAAACTTCAATTACAGAATACTTTTACCCTTCTTAAATAGCAGGATAAGGACATACAGTTTGTGTAATTTGAGCAATTTCACTATAAATTGCATGTCTTCTGTGTTTCACCAAATGCATGCTTTGAGATATTGATTATATTTGACCTTAACTTAATGCACATTATTTAGAGCATTGCATATAGAAAACAGCATTTTGATTTTCTTTCTTAAAATATTTCACTATTGAATATTAACATTTTCTTTTATTCCAGCTCAGTTTGTAATCTAATAACGGCTAATTGTTATGTGCTAAACACTAGTTACTCTTTATGCTTTATTAATAGAGGAGTATATTAAAGTAGCATTATCTTAAGCAAATCTGCAGGCATTTATTTTCCAGTAAGTTATTTTTGTTTGTTTTCTTTTCTAAAGTTACTTCTTGGGAAAGTAAGGCTTTTGCCATGTACAGTACTAGTTTGCATGTATTCATTTAAATACTAAAAACTGTAGTACTGCTCGATCCATATCTGACTGCTAGGTTTCAATTGACAGCTGAGGATTTGTGACTGGACCATGAATCAAAACGGCAGGCATTTATACCCCAGTGCCAGTGAGGATACATTGGGAATTACTTGGCAAAGGTAACATTTTAATTATTTCCACCCCTACACCACATCTAAAAAAGTTACATTGAGCTACAGTATCTGTTTTAACAGGCCTCCTAAGGAATATTTGTCGGCATTTGAACAAAACGTGCATTTCTTGAATACCCATTCAGATTGTCTTTAATGTAAATTTAACTTAGAAACTACCTTAGTTAAGCACCTAGAACAACAATGTTGTGCTGTCAAATGCAAAGAGTTTGTAAATTTAAAGGAGTACTGATTTTAGGCTTTAAAAATGGAAATGTGATTTTCGGGAATTAACAGTCATATTTCTTGGTGATGAGTGGTTACTCCAAAGAAAAGATGGTGTTATTAAAGATATAAATGAGTAAAACAATAAATTTGTGCGATGGTGGTGTTTTGAGCAATGAATAGTATACTATCCATAGAGACATTTATGACTGATCAGCTGGTGTAGATTTAGCATCTGCATGAAGGTAAGATATAAACCATTTTAAACTAAATGACAAAATAATTAGGACTGATCTCTGTAAAAGGTAATTCATTTTTGTATACTAAAAATCTTAACTTTTGGTACATTAATCAATTACACATTATTGTCTTTTATCTTTGTTAGTTTGTCATCAGTTATGGTAACAGTAGGGGAATAAGTATCTAAATAGGTGTATAAATAAATAAGTATTATTAGGTGGTACATCAGTCTTTTAACTCTTTGACGTGCAGCGTTCTCAGTAACGCTCAGCACCTAATAGCGATTGTACATGCAGTGTAAAGCCTGCAAGTCAGGACCCTACCAAATGAAGCATTAGCTAGTTGCTCCCTCAAAATAATTTTAAATACTTCTTGAACATTTGGTTACAGATCACAGTAAAGTTAACTTCTAGATAATTTGTGTAAGTATGTATGTGAGTGTGAGTGTGAATACATAAAATCTTTACAAAAAGCTTCACGATGTGCTGTATTGTGCTATGGATCGCTAGAAAGTTTGGGATTTTTAAGTGTTGACTTAGAAGCATAATTATGGAGTTTGAAATTTAAGTACGGTTTACAAATCCGAAGTTAAAATGCCTTGAACATTGTTATTTTACTGACCTGTCGGCAGTGACTCCCTTAGTCAACTGCACACACTTTCTGCAATTTTTGTGTAATAGTATTGAAAATCTGGAAGAATTCTCGTGGAAAAGCACAGTGTAGTCATTTCGCCCATTATAGATTAAGTGGCACTATGGAAGATTAGCTAATGGATTCACCTCAATTCCTCAAGGGCTGTGATTCACCATATAAATCCCCGCCATGCAGTAACTGGCACAGTTTTCAATGCACTGTCAAGAGTGAATCCAAACGGAGCTAATGTAGCGCAGAGGGGATGATTTATTCTCCCACTACAAAGGGTGTTGCTTTCTCAGCCCACTGACATGAGTTAGTAAATTATCTCACAACTGCCTATCTAGAAACATCCTTAAATGATTTAAATCAGTCATTGCTCTTGACCCCTCTTTAAAGCAATGCCTGCTTACACCAGCTGAAGCACTGACCCAGTGTTGTGTGAATTCTATTTTTTAATACCCATCACACAGGATCCTTGGGTGTAAATTCTGAAAAGAAAGGAAAGGTGTGTGGGGGGGAATTATTTCTTGCTGATGACCGAGAAACCTTTGATAATGAATGCAGGCACGTTGCATGATCCTCCCACCTTTATACGCAAAACTGTCCAGATGCTACCTGCCTGCTTGACCCTACCCATACATCACTGCTCCTGGATGTGCTTTGGCACATATTTTCCCATGGGCATCTGCTGACCATGTCTAGGCCATGCTTGCATGACCTTGAGTTGAGCACAGACTTCAAGGGCAAAGAAGCATTGTCATAGTTCTCCCTAAGTAGATAACTTTTAGAATTTGGGCCTTGGAGTACAGCATTATTCTTCAAGTATTGAAGAATACAAGACCCTCACCCCTGCAAGTGAGGGTCTAAGAACCAAAATGGTTCATGTGCAGATTAATGGGCAGCAAGCCTTTATAACACTGAAAGGAAGGATGCATTCCAGAAAGGAATTGTTGCTGAGTGGCAAAAAAAATATATTCTAGTTCAGAAAGTCAAATTTTCTACCACAAAACTGTTTCATAAATGTATTCCCGCAAAGTTGCAGCATGCATTCAGATGGTACTCAGTCTCATTTTTTACAGCTGGGTTTTGCAATTATTTTAAATTTCCAGAAATTTTGTTGACCTCAAGAAGGCCAAAGAGTTGGCAGTACCTGAATACTACCTGTCCAGTCTGTACAGAAATCAGGTAATGGAGGTGACCAAGTCGAAAGCTTTCTGCTGGGGCATTGTCAGTGACGTATACCTCAAAGTCTTGGGGAGAGAGAAGGATAATAAAAACTCTGCTATTTTTGTGTCCATTTTCTTATTGGTAGCTCCCTGTCATGCTTGACAAGGAGAATGGTATCTAGATTTCAAAATAAATTTGCTAAGTTTTTCTTTTCTTATAAAATTATGTATCCGTTGTCATTTGCAGTCCCAGATACAAGTCAGTGGTGATCCCTGTGCAAAAGAATGGGCAGTGGCCAAAAGAGAGTATTTGAATAAAACACAAACAAACAAACAAAATCCCTCAAGTCATTGGTGCACTGTTTTCTTCCAAAGTGGTACAATTGTAATAGACAGTCATAATAAAAACTAGCTGAATACTTTGCTTAGTTGCACTCAGTGTACTGGTGTCTTTAAAGAAAATACTTTTATTAAACATCCTAAAAAAAAAAAAAAATCCCAAGCATTTGGTAAGATATTTGGAAGTAATTTTTATTCTGTTCCTGGTACTCCTTCCAGCTAGAAGCAAACTTTTAATTGCTTATTTAGAGGGTTTCTGGTATATATTTTATTATATCTGCTGAACTCTGAACATTTAAGTACATCACTAAATTAAGGTCTCAAGTGCTATAGGACTACTTATGTCAATTTTTGCTATGCAGATGGAAGAGCTACCCCAAACCTATTAAAAAAAAAACAACTTCTTTTTCCATATCTGCAATTCTGTGATGAATTTGTTTTCCTAGAAACAGAAGGTGAGGGTGAAATTAGGCTCAACTAGGAAAATACAGTCTCAGGCACTGTGTGAGAGCAAGAGTGTATGCAACAAGTCAACTTAAGTCATGACTGAGAATGAGAAAAAGTTGGGGACAGGGGCAAGTCTGATACATGAGCTTGAGCCAGGGTCTCAAGCAATTCACTACTCCGTGAATATTAATTCCAATGGTACAACTCATAAAGGACTGCACGACTGGACTTTTTTATAGCATATTGAGTATTTGCAAGTCTTTCACAGACTGTAAACAAATTTTCAGTGCCAAAATGTGCATTTCAACTCAAATTTTCTTAGCTTTTTATTCTTAACTATTGTTATTTTATTCTATTTTATTATTTTTAAAATAATCTTACTTTGCTACTTTTACGGGTTAACTGTTATTTTAACATTACATTGACGCTACCCAGGCAAAAAATGCACTAGGTTAGCATTTCCTGCCTTCAGTCTGTTATCTTGACACATAAGTACAGTACAACAGCTGGTTTGTTCCTGGAGCTCCTGAGGGGACTTTTATTCTCAGAGCTGAATTTCCTTCTCAGCTTTAGCTGTAGGGGTGTTCACATGTCTGACTTTCCAAGCAGCACTTTTCCCCCAGCACCGCTCTGAGGTTATGATAATAGTGCCGATAAGGCAGTCAAATGGGATAATCTCTGGTTTGTGAAAGGAGAAGCGGGGGGGAGGGAAAATTAGTAAGAATTGCTTTTGTGTCACAGGACCTTGCATGTGTTTTAAATCCAGCAAAAACAACTAAAGTTACACATTCAACCGCATTACTTTTGGCATATGCATTTTGGCAAACACAGACACCTGTCAGAGCAGTGGTTCACAACCCCTTCACCCCCTTCACTCCCCCTTCCCCCATTCTGTAGAGTTTTGGAAGGAAAGTATCAATTCAGGCACTGCAATTTAAGAGCAGAAATGCCAAACTATGTTGATGGTAAAAGTATTCACAGAAGGAAAACCTAATGAATGATTTCTGTTTTTTATCAAAGTTGCTATCACTAATAGTTTCGCCCAACTCTGTAATAGGGAAAGATGCGCAGAACATTATGTTTCCTTTCCATCTAGGCAAACGTCTCAGAACACTTCCTAAGAAATTAATTGTATTCAGTCCAGACTTGCATGCTGCCATCCCACAGGAAATGGGTCAGCAATCCATTAAGATGCCATTAGATAATCTAATTTGGAACTTAATCTCTAAATTAACCATGCTCCATACTTGAAGCATACTTGAGAGAAAGAAAAAAAGTTTATGTTTGAATCGATAGGGGAGCTGAAGCGTGAAGAAGGCTGTTTGTTTTTTCTGTAGCTGTGGTCACGTCTCAAGCCGTCTGGTAACCAGGAGAAACCAGACATGATGTAATTCCAGATTGAACTTGAACTTCAGGGACTTAGAATGGGGGAACAATGGACCATAGGAATCAATAATGTCCATTTTCCACATGATTATGTTTGGAGCTTTAAGTTAACCTTTTTGGGAGAAGCAGCAAAAACTGCAGTGTGACCAAAATGAGATGATCCAGAAGCAAGATGTTAAGAGTAAAGAAAACAACTTCAGTAATATTTTCTGAGCAGTACTGCAGATTCCAGCAGGATTAGAAAAGTTCCCGCTCTGCAGTAAACTGGTTGCCTGTTCTGAGCACTCTTTGTTCACTTAGGTAGGACAAACTTAATCTTACGTTTCCTGTCAGATGATTTTTGGCAGCAGTGTTAGGGAAGGAGGAGCATATTGCAGAGAATTCCCAAGTGTAAACTTTATCTTTAACCCCTTGGTTACTCCAGATTTCTGCTTGGTCGTCTTAACTCCAGTTGTTCCTTTTGAAGCAGTAAAATTACACGCATTTTTTTTCCTGCAGTTAGGATTATCTGCATTTAATTAAGCTAATTCCATAAATAAACTTTTCATTATATATATTTTTTAAAAGTGCTAAGATATGGAACCTAACAAATTGCAACTGGAAATTAAAAAATTTAGGAAAAAAAAGTAAAAAGTCTACTGTGATTAGGTCTACAGATATGTCTACTGACATTTTTGGAAGAGAGAATCACATTAGATTTAGAGAAAAACAATAGTTTGGACATTTAAGGGAGGCCCCTTTTCTAAATCTTTCCTTTGCACATTCCCACGGTTGTTTTCTTTTTGGACCATCCCTGCACTCCTCTTTGTATTCTTATTTATTTGTTTCAGTAAGCTTATCAGAAAGTGTGGAGGCTGTTTTCCGTAGGCGACACAGGTGTCCTTGGTCACCCGAGCCCTTACTCTCCATGGCTTGGCTCTGTGGGAGTGGGGTGTCTGGCTGTTTGCAGCCCCCTGTGTGCACGTGTGTGCTTGCAGAGCTCCTTCAGCCCCGTCCCTGCACCAGACACACGTGCACAAGCGGTCCGGAGCACAGAACCGGCGCACAACATTTCCCTGGGCCCTATTTCTGTTGGGGACTTTCTTTAATATCGGGCAGCTGTGTGGCCTCTCCCTGACCCTTTACCTTTTCTGTCACTCTGTCACGAAAAGACGTCTACAGGGAAAAGATGCAGCATCACAACAGCAGGATCCCCCTTTCCCTCCTCCAGGCGCAAGTCAGAAGGTCTTCACCTCCTCCGCTTGTGAGATAGGTGGTATGTGCCCAACTAAACTATGAAAGTCTTCCTGAGCTAAGAAGAGATATACTTAATAGGGTATCTCTTGAAAAAAGACCCACGTTGGAGGTGTCGTTTGGCAGCTGTTTAACTGCAGATACTAGTGTAGTGTAGAGAGTAACATAATTACTGCATTAAGTAGATGTTGAGGGATGGTTATTCTTTTGGCAGAAATGTGTGAGTTGGAATTTGGCCAGGGCACAAGGTTAGCACAATTGCTCTTCCAAAGTTCATGTGTTCGTAACAATTTGACACGGTAGAGTTCCCTGTGTTTCTGTGGAGGAGCACTGCTTAATATAGAGTTAGAAAAACCTTGCTCGGTGACTCACTTGTGCCATTTCTGTCAACATCAAAAGCATTTCTTCCTCTTCCGGCCGAAGACTGGCCTGGCATGTTGTGGTTTACCTTGGGTAAGCTGGTATGTTCATGCAAAGGGCAGTAAGCCTGCAAGAAGAAAATACTGTTTTAGGTATATTTAATGGGAGACTTTCTTTTGTGGATGGTGCAATACTCTTACAGGTTTTTGAAAATTTTGAAAAGGTATTAACTGGTGGAAAATGAGAATGCTAAAATGCTTCTGATTTGCTCAGGTCTGATTGAATTTGTGGGTTTTTTTTCCCATTTTTTAGACTTTATTATTCTCTTTATGCTATTATAATCTGAAAAGTAGACTGCGTATACCTTTAATACTGGTACTGCTTGTGGTCTGTTCCAGTAATATCTTAATCAGAGTTTCTTGAAAGAGGAGTTATTATCTTTAGAAGGATCTCATGGCAGAAACCTTGATTGAATTAATATGTTAAAGCTGTAACAGAGAATGTTAACCCTCTAGGACACTTGTAGAGTTTTTCTTTGCTCTTTTATTACATTTGAATGGATAAACAAATTATACATGCTGTGGATAGACAGGCGAGTGATGCCTGTATAGCACATGTGATATTGTTAATCCAGATATGGTGAGAGAACACTGTCGGTGCTAGTAAAATTACTCAGAGGTATAGGGCTTCAGGAAGGTGGTCCTGTGAACCACAGTCTCTCTCACAAGGGCTACTGGTCTGAATCTCACAGGTAACTGTAAGCAATGTCTAATGTTATTTTTCTTGTAATTTTGTTTGAGACATAGCTCTCATGAGCGTAGAGCAGGTTTGGCGGGGCGGGGAGGGGGGAAGGTCTCATTTTATGTTCTCAGTGGCAGATATTTGTACTATAATCTCCATCAGCCCAGGGCTCCACAGATTTCTTCAGGAAAAGTGAGCTGGAGAGAGGAATAGATGTGCTTTTTTCCAGGAACACGCAGAATGCTTTTTTGCCTGGAGGAACAGGCACCTGAGCAGAGGGACATCCCTTTAGCTGCTGCAGGAGCAGCGAGCTCCTGTGCACACCGGGCGGCAGGCAGAGCTTGGGTGCACCTTGCTCTTCCCCTGTGTTGTGGCACCTGGTGAACAGGGAAAAGAGCATTGCCCCTGCTTTTCTGAAACCAAGGGCTGCAAGCTTACTGGAGCCTTACATGGAACACCAAATAGTGTGGTGAAGGAAACCCCCGACAGAGTTTCGTGTGTAGTTAGCATTTACTGGTGCTTAACTTTTGCTAGGAAGCTCTGTGGAGAAACCACAGATGTTTTTTGTGGTGGAAACTAAGCTCTCCTGTTCTCACAGAAGATCACTTCAGAGCAAGTTTGAGAAAATTGAGAGGGAATATTCATCTTCTGGGCTCTCAGTCTGGCTTGCATGATGGGCACTAGCTTTATTTTTGGTTGCACACAGAAGCCCTAGGGAACTGCAAAGCAGGGTGTGACTCATATGGCAATTGAAAGTTCAGCTAATTTGCTATTAATTTTTATGGGAACTTTATGTGGGAGTGTGGTATAGACAACTGTATCTTTGCAGCGTAGCAAAGCCTGTATTGTATTTCTGGTTATTCTTTGCCTCGCTGCCATTCTCAGAGCATTGAGCTATGATTAATGCTTCATTGCGTTGTTTATATCAATAATTTTGACTCATGTTTCCTCTTTGGTTTGTACTAAATACTTGCTGGTGGAATCAGGACCGCAGTGTCCCAGGATGCGGCTACATCAAACTGCGGTTTGATAATTCCTAAAGTTTTGTTGCTAAATTAGAAACTGAGCTCATCAGGCTTTGAAAATCCTGCCCATCCTTGTTGCGGGTGAGACTTAGCTGCTGCCCGGTGGACGAGGGTAGGTCAGAGGCTTTGGGACACCTGAGGAGCAGCTCCTTTTCCAAGCACAGCACAGGAACGGCGCATCTGTGCGCCAGCGCCGCCGGGGCGCCGTCAGGCTCCCCGTTACCTCCAGCGGTTGGAAGGTAGCAGCCGTCGGTGTCCCCCGGTGCTTGGCCAGCGCACCGCGAGTAAGGGGCTTATAAAACTCATTTGGGATCTGCACGGCGTTAACGTGCGAGATTTATTCCTCCCTGAGAATTCATGAGCAGCACTGACAAATTTATTGCGCGCTGCATTTTTGTCATGGTCATAATATAAGATGGCAGGTTTGAAAGGTTTAAGTAAATATCTATATTAAATTTGTTAGTCATATGGCCATGACAGTCCTATTAGTCATTTGCTGCAATTTATTTTTATTGAGCACTTTCCAAAATACCAAGATCTCTGTCTCCCCTGTGTGAAGAATTGGATAAGAAAGCTGTTACAAATAATAATTCGTTCTTTATCAGCATTAACTGCTTTCCATCATCCACTGTAGACATTAGAAGGCTGTCAACTTTAAAACAAAAAAGTCACATAAACATCCAGCCACTAAAGTGCACTGTAATTCTCCAGAAAGATAACCCGAAAGTAGTCTATCTAGCCCTCACAACAAAAATATTTTTCATATGTATTACTGTGTTGACCTGATACAAAATTTTCATTCTTTTAGTCACTATTATATTTTGTTTAAAGTGGCTGAACGCTGTAAATCCTGTGTAACAGGGCTGTAAATCCAGTGTATACTGTAGAGCAGGTGTTCAGGCAGATCCTAAACAAACAGGTCTGCTTTTCTTTGTTTTGTTTTGTTTTCCTTTATTACTATCTCTTATTTTTACAAATCCCTGTACTTTGAAATGATTTCTGTTGTTGTTGTTATTTCATAATTTACTTCTTAGCATCACTGAAATCCGAAGAGGTGGAAACAAGAAACACGTTTTCAAACAAAGGTTGTGAGGGAGGATGAAGAAAAGTTGAAACAATAAAGTCCCTCAGATGTTCTGGTATTGAATACTTTTTTACAACCAGTATCACGTTGGACAAATCTGTCATGCATAAGTGGGTTTAAGTCTTTGCCATTATTATAACATTTGTTATAGAAATATGGTTTTTGAGTTTCAAAAAGGAAGTATTTCTTCAACAACAAAAACTAATGTATGTGGAACAGTTAACTGGATAGGAAAAAGGAAAAAAAGGAAAATCTTTAATCAAATAGATTAGCTGATCTTATATTTTGAAAATATATCAAGTATTTTGTTAAAAAAAGGATGAAAAAACCCTGAATTTTCAGGTAACATTCAAGAATATGCCCAATTGAAAAGAAAAGCTGTTGAATATTATTGTTACTTCAGACATATTACAGACATCTTCGGGTATCCGTCCTTTTCATAATTCCTCAAGGATGACATGAGTCCTGCACCCTTCGGAGTTTGGCCATGACTGAGATAGGCAGGGCTGCCAGTTTTTCCACGTTTTGGTGTGTAAAGCAGAGCTGTTGTTAGGAATCAAAATACTAAATCAGCAGGTTTAGTAAGGTGAAGAATACTGAGCAGCAGTAGATGACAGGAGCTGTTGCTATTAACTCTAGTATGAATCACCTGAGGAACACGGTTACAGGATTTTACAAAATAAGTTGACCCCTTTCTTCAGCATTCACACAGCAGCAACTGAAAGGATTACATAAATCTGTCAAGTGAAGTGTAATTATTGCATATAAATTTAGTTGTTTAAAAGGGTCTGGCTTCCTCTTAATGGCTGTTGCTAGCATTACCCAGCAGCGTACAGACTTATTCAGGGAGAGAGTACTACAGGGGGGAGACCACAGAAACGGAAGGAAGAAAACTTGTGGTGTCCAGCCCTCACAAAAATATAACAGAGTTTTCAGATTTCGGAAGTGTTGTCATGAAGCATATCAGTCTAATCCCAGAGTGTATTTCCAAGCAAGGAGCAAGTATCCGGTGCGGAGGAACATTCGATACGACACAATGCGAGGGAAGCGTGTGTTTGCACACTGTGTGTCCAGTTTTGTTTTTACTTGTTTGGTAATGATTGCTGACATAATGATGCCATTTTCCTTCTGAATAAATTTGACCAGACTTTCTCAAAAGCCCATTATTTCTGAGTTGCCAGGATCACATCTAAGTAAAAGGCTGCTCAGAGTCTGCTCTGGCTACTGAATAGAGGCCGCTCAGGCCTCCTTTCTTTGGGCGCCCATCTTGCAAATGCTTTATAGTGGGTCCTGCACCTATTACTAGTCGGGACTTGGTAAAAATGTGCGTGTCATTGGGACCTAAACTCCTCAGTGACATAAGTGCTTTTGAAATAGAGATTTAAGCTTCAAAGTCATTGAACCGTCTTTGAAAATGTTTCCTTTCTCATGATTCAGTTGAAGAATCTGTGGGACTCGTTGCTACCACTAACCTCAGGTGTTCACATGCTCCGTGTTATCCCATGTTCCTTAGGCACTTATATTTTTCAAAAAATATCTGGAAAAAAATATTTTTTCCGATATTAAAACTCTTCTAGTCCAAGCTGTCTGTTCTACTGTTCTGCAGCTCAGAGGCACGGTTTGTGATCTGAGAGAGGATAAACTGCTGGACTGCAAGAGAGTAGAAAAACGCACAGAGAATTTAAACACTGAACCTTTTTTTGTGTGTGTGTTCTTGAAAGGAGCAGTCTAACTTGTACACTGTAATGAATTTCATTAGCTAGCTCTTAAATAATATCTGTTGGTCCTGTGTGGTGTCAAATATATGGTGTAGCTGTAGCTGCTCTGTGCACTTGTGTCTGGAATTTTTTTATAGATAAACAAGCAATTTAGTGTAAGAAAGACAATAGTGACACTACTTGCAATTGAGACTGGCAGAATTACTTTTCTTCAAGCAAATCATGCTTTTGCAAAGAAAACTGTATAGTTGAAGCTCAGGTGATATTCACAAATTTATTTCCTTCTTTTAATGAATATAATGAATATTGCTTTAATTCTTATTCACATTCATTGTCTTCCGGTTTTTGCAACATGCTTAATTTGTGTTTCATTTTCTCTCTCTCTTTCTCTCTCCTTGTTTCTTTCTCCCCCTTTCAACAGTCCTGGTACCTGGGCTAGCTTGGTTCCTTTTCAAGTATCAAATAGGACACCAATCCTGCCGACAAACGTCCCAAATTATGGTTTGAACATAATCGGAGAGCCTTTCCTTCAAGCAGAAACAAGCAACTGAGGGAAAAAAAAAAGAAATAAAAGCAAAATTAAAAAAGAAAAAAAGAAAGGAAGAAAAGATGAGAAACGAACCTGAAGAAAGAAGAAAAATAGACCAGCAATTGCAGCACTTACAATCACTAAATCCCTTACGATTGAAACTGTAATGACATACAGAGGGTCGATGATATTTCACTGATGGGTAGAATGCAGCCCCTGCTAAGTAGCCTTTGTTATATGAAGTCTGCTGGGAAATAGATGTTCTGTCTCTGACAATATATTTTAACTGACTTTCTAGATGCCTTAATATTTGCATGATAAGCTAGTTTTATTGGTTTAGTATTCTTGTTGTTTACGCATGGGATCACTATTCCTGGTTATCTCACAAAACAAAGGCTAGGCGGCAGCAACAGAGCTGCAGGAGGACAAGGGCTGTGAGCCAGTCATTTTCTCAGCACTCTGATTTCTAGATGTTTTAAAAATAAGCTCTGTAGCCTTTAGTTATCAGTATGGATTTATTAAACTTTGGCCCTTCACCAAGCCTTTTCTAGTGTGTTACCCAGTTTGAAATTTTCAAAGTCAGTAATGAACACACGGGCTCTATGGAAGAAATGCCTCTACGCAGGTGAAAGTGTTATCTCCTCATGCAACAGTAAAAACAGAAAGAAAGAAAATGAACATTTTCCCCGCTAAAGAAACACTTACAGAGGCAAGTGCAATTGAAAAATCATATCTAAGGGGTCATCATTATAAGTCCTTCAGCCCTTGGACTCTAAATTGAGGGGATTAAAGAAAGAATTTAAAATTACTTTGAACAAATTTATTTTTCCCCTCAGTTTTTGAGGGCATTAAAAGGCATTAAATCAAGACAAATCATGTCATTGAGAAGAAGAAATCATTGGAAACACAGCACTTATGTTGGTTAGCTGCTGCCTCCACAGAGGGGTAGGATTTATTTATTTAAAGTTACTGCTTGCATCAAGAACCCTTAGGGTTTATGTATGGTTTTGTAAAATCTGCATCATAGAGACAAAGAGATAGGCAAATCCATGCCGCTAGGACAAAGCTTACCGTTTACAAACTGGTAATACCAGGATGGGGATACGTTATATTTAAAACAATGCACTCTCAAAGTAGGTCTAATCACAGGGTGCTGAAACATTGCATGGTGCTTTCAGAGATTAGCCTTGTTCCACAAATCTCACACATTGACAGAAATATAATGTGCATGGGTAGACAAATTTTGCCTCTATGTCTCTTTAAAAAAAATAATCGATTAAAATACTCTTTCCAGTAATCCTGATTTGCACGAAGATATAATGTCCACATTACGTGCCTTGCCTTGAAATCAAAAAAATGGAAAAAAAACAAAAAAACAAAAAACACAAAAAAATTGACATCACTACACTTGTTTTGCTGCATTTATTATCATTTTAAATCTTTACCATTTTTATGACAAAATATTTTGTACTCCAGATGGGAAAAAAGTGTGACATCATGGATTTTTTAGACAGTTATACCTTTATCTCACATTTATAAAGCATATCATGGCTGTGTATAGTTGCCGCTTAAAAATTGTAATCGACCAGCAATATTTTCAGTATTTTGGTGTTTTTTCTATTAACCTTTCATGTTTTTCATCTTCCAATTAATATTTGGGGGGGAGGGGGTTCAAATTTATACGAATTATGCAATACCAAGTTTTGCCTATGTAGGTAGTGCTTTTAGCTGTATTGGTTATTATAGGTAAGTATACAGATTTAAAAGAAAAAAAAGAATAATGTATGCTTTTTTTGTTTGTTTTAATTGACCAAAGTGGGTACTGCTATTTTTGCAGTGTGATGAGGTCCTTTTGTGTACTGAGAGATGGACAGGGGATTTTTTTTTATACATATATATATATTCTGGGGTGGGTGGGGAGGATTTTTAACACTTTACAGTGTAGCTGTGAAGCAGTGCACCCTTAGCCAGGCAAGGGCTGCAAAGCGACTGTTCTGCCTACTGTGACAAACTTTCAAATCGGTTCCCTCTTTTTAACTTCCCACCTGGGGTGCAAGCTGAAATCATTTCTGGATTTAAAAAATAAATAATGAATTCTGTTGGAGGCAGACTTGACTTGAGGAAATTGTTTTACTTTAAATTTCTTTTTTTCTAAGAGAGAGAAAAAGAAAGAGAGAGGTCAAGACCCACAGTGAAATGAACACTTTTCCATTCTGGCAAAGATACTGCATCCTAAAGTGTCCATTGCAGGAGATGTTTTTAGCTCAGAATGACAAAGATGTTTGCTTTGTCTAGGAAATGCACATACAGGGCCAAAATCTTTGCTGGCGTAACTCCATTGACTCCAGTTGACTCTGGAGTTGTTCCTGCAGAGAATTTGACTCCCTTCGTCTACATGACTGGTAAATAGCCTTCTTTTTTTTGTCTTCGTCAAACTTTTTTTTTGGTGGGGGGGTTGTTAGCACACAGCATATGGGTTGCAGCCTTCTGCCTTTCAGTGTCTTCGTAGGCAGCAGGTCAGACAGGGAGCTCCGGACTGCAGTGCGAACGGAGGTTTTGAGCGTGCGGGTTTAGGTTGTGATGTAAATAGAGGTTTATTTCCAGTGCAGTCAGAACTTGCGGATCAGTAGTGAGCCTGTCACTGGAGACCTTTTACACACCAGGGGATCCCCGAGACGCTCAGCTTGGCATAGGGTAGGGTGCTTTTTTCCTTCAGAGCACATCCCTTTTTTGGGGTGTGAGTGAGGGAGGGAGCAGACTGGTGAAAAAGGGGCTCCCTGTGGGATAATCCAGCCCCGGCGGCTGTCCCTACGCTTCAGAGGTTTCCCTGGAGCCTCACACTGCGGGGCGGCCCTGGCTCCGTCTCCGGCCCTGGGACCTCCTGACCGTGGTGGGAGCACCGCCGCACCACAAGAGAAGCTGTAGAAAAGAAAATCCTTAAGATTTATATGTAGCTAAATTGCATAAACTAAAAAAAAAAAATCAACTTTATGTTGCTCTTTTTCTGAGCCCCATAGTAAGTGAATTCATTCACTAAGTAAATGGCTGTTGAGAGTAAAGGAGAGGTAGTAGGCCCACCTTGAGGATATCTCAGGCTGTGACCTGGTAAAATGACCAATGTATTGCCCTTTCAGCACATCACTGTTACAGAGCAGTTAGGAAGCGCAGGTGTGTGCTGCGGACAGTCCTTGATTAGTACCATTAGCAAGGTGTCCGCCTAGGCT